>NW_028262358.1:115774895-116100252 GCF_047370975.1 Nipponia nippon | reverse complement strand
GTGCAGGACCGATTCTGTATTCAAGCATGGTGGTGGTCTGGAAGGCACCAGGGAGTGTAGTCAGTTCACATATTGTAGGGCTGAATTTGAACTTTATGTTATAATTTTTATATTTTCTGATCAAATTTGCATGATATGCTAAACCATACTTCTTTAAGCAAGCTGAAACTTCACTTCCAGTAACCCCTAAATGTGCACTCTCTAAGCAGAGCGTTAGTTCTGCTGCACCACATACATCTGTATGATTGATGAAGAAAGCATGAAGCAGGAGAAAGAAGACACCACTTCTTTGCTTTCATTGCTTGTGCTGGTGGTTTTTGAGATTAAAGCTCAGCCTTTTGTTTTTTACTTGATTTAATCCAATTGGCATTTTTTGTTGCTGAGAAGACAATTCCAGTCAGTTACTGGAGATTGTTTCCAGATTACATTCCCCCCCTGCTCTTCTTGCTGAACAGATTTTTCTAAAGGGCATGTCTGTAACTCAGATAATCTCTGTTCAAGTATAAATCTGTACCAAAAGTGTGAAAGCTCAGTGGGGAAGGTAATCTTTTTCCTTTTTGTCAATAAGTAGGCAAGTAACTACATTGCCTGCTGTGGCATAACATGCTGAGGGAGACGTATGTGCCAGTAATGGCATACTGAGTCCTGCACGCTGACTTGTACTGTAACGCTAGCAACAAGCATCCTGCAGTCCTCATGCAGGCAAAGCTGCTCAGTGAAGTAAGGAAAGCAAGAGCTAGCTAAATATGAGCAGTTTACAGGCTAGTGGGAAAAAGCTCAGAGTAGATGCGGGAGGACAGGCAGAAATGGTAAGTATCTGTCCCTTTAAGCTGCTAAGAGTTTCTGGCATATATAGGAGCCAGACCACTTGTTGCGTGTCACAGCAGGTCCATTGCTTTCCAGCATCCCTGAAGAAAAACAGAATTTAACTCTCAGATCTCCTTGTGATCAGTGCTCTCAGCAGAGAAGCCAGACTGATCTACCTAGAAACCAGAAGGCCAAGGCACAAAAGGAGAAGGTGAAAAAGACCTGTGTGTTTTCATACAGAGGTTTAGGCTAAGTACAGCGCACATAAAAGCACATCATCCCAAACAAGAAATGCCTTCATGATCCTAAAGAGCTGTATGGGACCCATTGCCGCTGCTCTTCCGGGGAATAAGTGGGACAAGTCAGAAGCCGATGACTTTAATTTTGTCAGGTTCCTGTGGCAAGACTATCAGATTCATAATTGAATAGGACTCAGGAAATACGGTCTGGCAGAGTAAAATTAGACCACCATAGAAAACTAAAGCAGCCTCAGGTCTCCAGCTGACTTCAAATTAAGCAAAAACAAGTTCCTCATCCTTAGGCTAAAATTTATAGACCTAAAAACCCTCATCTCAGTTGAAGAACTCTTCTGTAGCAGTATGAAATAAATGGGCTGACCACGCAACTATACTAATCAGCAGTTACGTATCTGCATCACTAATAATGCCTTTGGGAACAGTTCTCTCTGCAGAGACCAAATTAATCTACCTCCGGTTCCCTTTGTTCTCAGTTTTTAGTGGTTGCAGACACCTTGCAGTCTTTGTCTACCAGGAAAACTGAGACAGAGAGAGTAGAAATGACTTGTCCAATGCCAACAAGATAGCAGGGAATTCAGTCTTCATCTCTGGAGTTCAACAGAGTGTCCTTAACGCGGGACAGTTTTTTCTCTTTAGGGTCTCCAGGGGATAGACTTCATTTCACTACTTTGAGGATGATCAAACACTGGAAAAGGCTGCCCAGAGAGGCTCCATCTTTGGAGATATTCAAAACCCAGCTGGACACAGTCCTGAGCAGCCTGCTGTAGTTGGTCCTGCTCTGAGCAGGGCAGGGTGGACTAGATGATCCCATCTCATCTGTTCTTTGATTCTGCAATTCATTTCTCTACAATGCCTCAGCAGATCTGGAAAGGGGTGTCTTGAGGGTCTGTCTGGCAGCTCTACTGCTGTTTTACACTCTAATACTGTCAGCCCCTCACACAAAAGTAGTTTGGCACACTCAATACTGAAATGCTCACTCAGGATGAGTCTTTCGCAATAGGAACGAGGAAATTTCTGAAGTAAGCATGCTCTGATTTGTTAATGAATTGTGTAACTTCCACTTTATTGCCAGTAAAGTAGGTTTCTTTAAAAAACAATTATGTCATCAGGTTCTCTTTGTAGATTGGTTGGCTATATTAAGAAACATCGACCTATGCCTTTAAATACTGTGGTCATCATGATAGTCTTTGAAGAGTGGTGGTGAGTTCTCTCTGCAGGGGAACCAGTGACCTAAAGAAGCTGAGGCAGCAACAATCTTAGAAGAAACCAGTCTAATACTGAACATCAAGAACGAGAAGGTGGTTGATGCTGGAAATTACTACCCTGTAAGTCTAACAAACTTCTATCTCATATAAATTAACCATGAATATATGAAGACTGAGAACATTTTCTTAACTCCCACATGACAGCAGATCTATGACCAAAAGCAGCATGGACTTACACAGGATAGCTGTCGCCACTGGTAGAATTCTACTAGCAGACCATGGCAGGAAAAATGTAGTCAATAAAACTGATTTGGGTCCTTGTTCAGTACAGTGTTTTATACTCCATCCCACTCACAAAATTAAGTCATTCAATCTGGAAAATGAAATCTGTTATGGACTGAACACTGACCATAAATGGTGTCTGAGATGATAAAACAGAAATATAGGGCACTGCAGGAATCTTGGTTACATCCAGACTTGGCTTATACCTTCATTTTTTGATCTGTAATAATAGCCAAGAGCAAGGTACTCACCATTTCAGAAGATTCTGATACCAGAGAAATTAAAAGGGGAAAAAGATAGGGAATGAAAGTAAGACAAAAGTATGGAGAAAAAAAAAGGAGATAAGGGGAAGAATTCCAAACTAATGGGATTTCTCTCCTCTTCTCCTTCTACTCTCCACAAAACCTAAAAAAACCCCAAACCACCCAGCATGGGAGTAATCCATTTGTACATCATCTTGGTTTTCAAGGGATGGCTGCTCTCAGGAGAAAGCTAACTGTAGTCGGAGATGACCGCTGTGGCAAGACATGCCTCCTCTTCGCTCTGCGTCACGAACAGCTTCCAAAGTCCTACGAGCCAACTCTGTTTGACGCTTACACCACTGACACAGAGGTAGATGGGAAAGAGATGAAACTAATTCTCTTTGATGTGGCAGGGAAGAATGAATTCAGTTATCGAAATCTGCGCTCAGTGTTCTACAAGGACACCGACGTTATTTTAATGTGCTTCTCTGTGGACAGGCCTGACTCACAGCAAAACATCCTTGATTTTTGGGTTCCAGAAGTCAAACTGTTCTGCCCCACGGTACCTATTATTCTGGTGGCTACCAAGATAGAACTAAGGGGTGATGAAGGCATTAAGAAGAAACTCACTACTGCAGGCAACGAGCCAATTAACGCTACAGAAGGAAAAGCTTTAGCTGCCAGCATTGGGGCATATGCTTACCTGGAGTGTTCTGCCAAGACAAAAGAAGGTGTTGATACAGCCCTGGAGATTATTAGCCAATGTGCATTAAATGAGAAAAGGAGGAGAAAGAGGCACTACAGGCGCTGCCAAATTTTGTAAGAGGAGTGAACATTATTTTGTTGTTGGATTTCATGATGTGGAAAGGTAAGTAGATGTCTTTGTTGCTGTTGTGTGGGTGCTATAAGGGCTGCTTTTATGTTATAGGAGGAAAAAAAAAATCCCTTATGTCTGCCAAGTGTCACACTTGCAAAGTTGGATTGCTTTTTTTCTCCACCTCCAAAACAGGCTGAAAAGCACTATTCCAGATTCGAGTTGAGTACTGGTCTTGAGAAATGGAAATGACCAAGCTCCATACAGTTCTCCACAGAGGGAGATACACACAGACTAGGAGAGGAACCTAAAACAGAACTACTGGGACAAGCACAAGAACCTGTTGTTTGGTGAATCTAATCCTGGCTTCCTGGCTGCAAGGCTTAGTGGCAAGCAGCTGCGCTGACAAGGTTTCCTAGTACACACTGCCTTCCATCCACTTCCTTGAAGGATGTCCTTAGGGAAGGGTGTCACCACACACACACACACACACACACACACACGTATCCAATAGTCTGCTGTGCTAATAGCAGTGGGTTTCTGATGACTGGCAGAACAGGTCTGACTTTCTCTAGGATTCATTCGTTGAGCTGGCCTGGGCATGGTTCCATAAATGCATCAGGAATGCAATGTGCAGCATAGGGTACACTGAAGGAAGTGCTATCTCCACCTCTTCTTCAGGCACAGGCAAATGAACTGAGGTAAAACAGCCTGGCTCTGGGGTAGGGTAATCCAGTTCTTGATAGAAGCCCTACCTTAAAAGGAGAGAAGTAAAAAGATCAGACTTCAGTTTCTAAACCTCTTTGTCCTTATGGTCTGAATGTATCTTAAATCTTTCTGTCTTTCCTTAGCACTTGCAGGCAGAACACATGAAGTAAAGGGAATGCCAACAACCACGCTCTCAGGTTTGCAAGTCATTAACAATCTGGAAAGAGACTGAGACATGCTGTCGACCTAAGCAGAAAATCTCAGAGAGGCACAGAGATGGACCAAAATGGAAAGACTTTGGGTGCATCTCCATGCTCCTCCCTTCTCTGAAGCACTGATTGCTGGCAGCCCAAGGAACTGAGTTATGGACTGACATTAAAGGTGCAAGTCTGGGAGCAGGCAAATAATGTGACTGCAGGATTTGAAGGCACATGCTGTAAATCAGTAAGCGGACAGAGAAATGTTTTAAGGTAAACCCCTTCTGATCCCGACGTAAAGGTACAGGGCTAACCGAGCATGCCTGTCATGAGCTAGGAGAACATGGAAGTCTATTGCTTTCTTTTGCTGACTTCCTTGGTGGTGGTTTCATCACTCTGGCAGCTTGGTTACAGTTTCCCAAGGGGAAACAAAATGAGAGTAAACACAAATTTCTAAACTCATTTCACCACCTGGAGCTGTACACTTAGCAAACTAGATTTTCCAGGTGAGAGACCTAGTAAAATGCACACTTGAGATTTTTTCTTACCCATTCTTCCCACCGGTATATGTCTATTGATGGTACCATGGGTAGAAATACTGGGGTTGGCCAAGTATTTATTATTGGATGGGTTGCTGATTTCATTCTACGTCACTTCTTAGTAGCAGTTTTGAAGTCCACAATCACACTGTGGCATAATAACAAATGCTTCAAGGATGACACTTCACATTTCCAAAGATACCTTTCTTCCAAGAATCTCTGAGCACTTTTCAACATGAATTACCAACCCACCTCTTGGTGATAAGTAGGTGTTATTTTCATTTCCAAAACTGAGAAACTTAAACTGCTACCTAAAGTAATCATGAACCATCTACTTCTTGGAGCTTTTTCTTGACTTATTTTCCAAGCCCTTTCCCTTTTCCCTCCTGGACCATTCTGAGCCTCAATTTCCTCTCCTCTCTGTCTATAATAATCCCCTCGATGCAACCTGATATTGTACCCAAACTTTAAAACTCTTCTCCCCCTGCAACTTGGATGTGAGTGTGTGCTGTGCATAAGTGCTCTCCTGATTCAGGTAACAGCATACATTAGTGCATTTCAAAGAGCTGTATTTATGTAGATAGGTTTAAATTGTTATTTCCATTTTATATGTGTATGTGTGGGTGGGGAGGATTAGACTGCAGATAAGTTAAAGAACACAGGTGTCTCAGGTGCCTCTGATGTGGGGTACTGAATCGGAGAGAGGCAGTTTTGCAAAGGCGCTAAGCACTTATTGCTCCCACTACTTGGAAAGTTCAGACCACTTTGGCGAATCTGAGGTTACACTGCCTGTTGCTTAGGAGGACACTGGTCAGTGTATTGACTGCCGTCTGTTTTCAGTCTAAATAAACAAGTATTTTCCTCCAGAAGCGTGCTTTGTTCAAGATAAGGGTAACTGGTTTCACTCCCAGTAGTCGCTGTACCTATCTCTGAATTAAACTGTTGTTACACTGATCTTGGTTTCTATTTCTTAACATTAACCTTTTTATTGTTTTTATGTGAAATAAAAAGTTGGCAATCTATTTCCACTGTATACTCCTCTGCAACTGGAAAAGAGAAATCTGTGGGAGGATTTTCATCATCCTTTTGCTAAAGCTGTATAAATTCTCTTTTTGCCACTTTTGTCAAAAAATCCAAATGCTCTTCCTCTGTATCTGTCTCAGAGCACTTTTGCAAGAGCAGGTTACTATGTGGCTGTTCAAGAAATCCGTTGGACAATTGTCCATGTTTTAGGGCATCTGGCTCCCATGAGAAATCCACAGACTGGATAGTTTCCTTTTTTTGTATTTTAGCATCGGCCTGTGATTCAGAAAGAAGGGGATAGAGCCCAGTCAGGATATTAGCCTAAGACATATGTATCTGGGGTTGCTTCTCTATTCCACCGCAAACTACAGTCCGTACGACCGTACAGAAGGGACTGTGCACGTCTGCACCGCAAAGTAGCTGGAAGGAAGCGGTCCCCCCGTAGCGGCGTGGAGCTCGGCAGGTGCTGCTTCATCCTTCCCATTTACGGTTGTGTCTTCAGGAGCCCCTGCAGCCTGCAGCGCACATACGCCCGCTGGCCGATCTGAGGCTTCCTACCCCCAGGCCTGCTGGGATGGTGGCTGCGCTCGTGCACGTGAAGAGCTCAGATACTAGCCGTGGGAGAGCTAGGAAGTCTGTATGAGACTGACGCTGGGAAAGTGATACATTCCCGTATCTTAAACCCAGAACAAAAATCAATAGTGATGAATCCATATAGAAGCAAACTGCCAGCAGTCGATATCCAGGCTAGACTTGAGCCAGAAGTGCTATCCTCTAATACAAGTCTTTCTTCCAGTGTTGGAGGGGAGAGGAGGGGAGAAGGAGAGGAAGAGGGAGAGGGAAAGGAAAATCACAAACTGTTTTATTAACCATTTTTTTTTTACTTTTGTGAATTTAAATATGAAATATGACTTTTTATTAAGGAAAATAAAAAGGAAAGGAAAGAAGTACTGTGAGAGAGAAGATGGAAAATAACTGAACATTCACGTATCATTCAACAGGGCCATTTCTAAGATGAAATACACTGTTTACTCCCACCACAACAGTTTAAGACAGATGTCCAACTGAAACAGCAGGGGAATTTATACTATATTAGGTGAATATGATAATATGCATGGCAATTAAATAAGAGCTTCTTTGCTATTTCAATGAAGCAAATAAGCAAATAAATTATATTGATGTCTTTCAGTAGACATAAAGAGAAAGAAAGAAAGAAAGGAAATCAGTACATGGCAGTAACAAGGCAATATGTGAGAGCAATTTTCCATTTTCAGTGCAAAGATGGTTTATGTATTTCATGCAGTAACGTTGTAGTAGCCTGCATGCCTGAGAATGTTGTCAAGACACGGTTTGTACACAAGCTGACTTCATTGGGGAAAAAACAGATGAGCTCCTGGAGGCTCATGTCTTCAAACACCTCTTCCAGATCTCGTCTGAGAAAGGACCTGACTTCTCCCTATAAAGCTCTACATATTGTGACAAGCCACGAAAGCCGTGACAATCTAGAATGTTTTTTGTATAGAGGTTTAGGCAGAACCTGTAAGCTTCAGTAACATCCACGAAGTGACATACCAGTAGTGCTTTAGCAAAAACATACCCGCACAGCACACAGGGCAGGGCTTTGGAAAGAAGAGAAGTTTGAAACTAAAAAAAGCCCCATGTGTTATTTCCTTTTTGTTGCCTGTTTCGGGGATGGAGTGGAGAGAGGGCAGTATGTCTTGCTTAGCAGGACCACTCTCCGTTTCGTGTGAGCTTCCTGTGTAAATATGTCTCCCCAGTGGACATCCTATCAGCCTACCTACTAATTCGTCTGTTTACTCAAAATTTTCGTCAGACAGGAAGCATGCTATATTTTATGAAAATAGATTTTCCTAGGCTTTTGTCTCAGTTTTCTTCATAATATCTTGCCACTTAATCAAATTCATTTTCTGAAATGTACTGCATCTGTTTTAAATAATTCATCAGCTTGGAGTGTATCTCTGCAGTCACTCGGAAAATGACAAACTGATATGAGAGCCTGTAATTTGTTATTATGGTTTGATGGAAATAAGGGGCTGGCTCATGGTACTCCTCCACAGCAGCTCAGAGCAGCGTATGAAAAGGCAGAAGGACTGCACCTTTATTTGCCAAAACTGAATTTTAGGTGTCCCTGGGGCCTTGAAAGCCTCTTTGTTCAGCTTCATCTGTGCTAGTGGACATATCCATCACTGAAACTACCTCCACGCTGCTGATGTGTTCACGTGTCAATCTGCTCAGTGCCTGAACAAGTGCTTTATGCCAGCCACCTCCTGTGCCAGGGTGAGACAGCTGTTGGGGGCACTTAGAATCATAGAATCATAGAATCGTTAAGGTTGGAAAAGACCCTTAAGATCATCGAGTCTGACCATTAACCTATCGCTGCCAAGTCCACCACTAAACCATGTCCTCGAGCACCACGTCTACCCTTCTTTTAAATACCTCCAGGGATGGAGACTCAACCACTTCCCTGGGCAGCCTGTTCCAATGCCTGACTGCCCTTTCGGTGAAGAAGTTTTTCCTAATATCCAACCTAAACTTCCCCTGGCGCAGCTTGAGGCCGTTTCCTCTCATCCTATCGCTTGTTACTTGGGAGAAGAGACCAACCCCCACCTCGCTACAACCTCCTTTCAGGTAGTTGTAGAGAGCAATAAGGTCTCCCCTCAGCCTCCTCTTCTCCAGACTAAACAACCCCAGCTCCCTCAGCCGCTCCTAAGACTTGTGCTCCAGACCCTTCACCAACTTCGTTGCCCTTCTCTGGACACGCTCCAGCACCTCCATGTCCTTCTTGGAGTGAGGGGCCCAAAACTGAACACAGGACTCGAGGTGCGGCCTCACCAGTGTTGAATACAGGGGCACTATCACCTCCCTGGTCCTGCTGGCCACCCTGTTCCTGAGACAAGCCAGGATGCCATTGGCCCTCTTGGCCACCTGAGCACACTGCTGGCTCATGTTCAGCCGGCTGTCAACCAACACCCCCAGGTCCTTTTCTGCCAGGCAGCTCTCCAGCCACTCCTCCCCCAGCCTGTAGCATTGCATGGGGTTGTTGTGACCCAAGTGCAGGACCCAGCACTTAGCCTTGTTGAACCTCATACAGTTGGCCCCGGCCCATCGATCCAGCCTGTCCAGGTCCCTCTGTAGGGCCTTCCTACCCTCCAGCAGATCGACACTTCCACCCAACTTGGTGTCATCTGCAAACTTACTGAGGGTGCACTCAATCCCCTCATCCAGATCATTGATAAAGACATTGAACAGAACTGTCCCCAACACTGAGCCCTGGGGAACACCACTCGTGACCGGCCGCCAACTGGATTTGACTCCATTCACCACCACTCTCTGGGCTCGGCTGTCCAGCCAGTTTTTAACCCAGCGCAGAGTGCACTTATCCAAGCCGTGAGCAGCCAGCTTCTCCAGGAGAATGCTGTGGCGGACAGTGTCAAAGGCCTTACTGAAGGCCTTACTTGTCTCAGCACATCCCTTGGGCTGTGCCTGTTGGGGAGGCAGGCTGGTAGAGGAACATCCAATCCATGAGTCACACCAGTGACTGGTTTCTCAGCAGTTCGATGCTGTTGGGAGCAATTTTGTCAGCTCAGGTGTGTCTGAACCAAGCAGTGTCGCAAGGTGGATGTGCCTCGGTGCTGGGAGCGGGGGATTTAGCTGCCTGTCATCATCCAGCTTTGGTTGAGAGGGAGTTTGCAAGCTTGAAGGCATTAAAAAGAGCAATCTTCTCCCTTTCAGTCCTTTTGCTCAGGCAGTGGGATAGTCTTTGCAGAGGCTACCTTTGGCTCACACCTAACTGCTAGCCCAAGTGAACAGGTCATTGTCACAGGCTGCCGAATCCAGTGGCCTGGTACAGGCAAGGCTGCGGCAGCTCCCTGCCCCCAGGTCCAGCTAGCAGTGGGGCTAAGCCTGTGTTCCCAGTGGGCACATGAGCACAAACACGCATATTCGACACTTATCTACATATATACATGGCCAGCAACACAGAAACACTCAACACACACACACACACACAAACAGCACCAAGGGTCTCATCCTGTGCTGCTCTCTGGCTGATCAGGATGAAAGCCCATTAATGGAACAGATATATATTTATACAGACCTATACACAACGTGTATCCCTCTGGCCACTGGCCCGAGACACTCAGTCTACACAGTGGCTGGCCCCTGGATCCTCTCATCCTCAGCTGGCTCCTGCACAAACACTCGCAAACAGGTCTCTCACTTGACTTTCAGACCCCACAACCTCCTCAGTAGCTGGCCAGGACCTCCTGGTCCCACCAGTAGCCAACGCACAGACCTCTGGTGCCTCCAGCATCCAGCCCAGGCTTACGATTGCTTCAATTCCTGGCTTCGAAAGCCTCTTACCTACTCACCAGCTAGTCTGGCTTGGCATTCACCGGCGATCACACACTGACACACGCACCCACCAGCATGCATGCACACCGGTCTCCCCACTTGCTGGCACTGCTGGCACATGGCCCCCGTGATTTGTGGCCTGACCCCAATTGCTGCACCCAGACCCCCAAACGCACACGTGCGCATAGAGCCAAGTCCCTCACCCAGGAAAAGTATCCGACGTGGAGTTCAGTGAGAAGACAGCCCCTGCTGACCAGGGACAGGGCATGGCTGGACAGACATACAACCAGCCAACTCTCTACATGCTACTCGCTCCTTGTCACTCTGTTTTCCCACGCTTGTTCCTCCCCAAACCACCCAGATCCCTCCCTTTCCCCACCCTAACATCCCACAGTGAGTGCTGTGCAATCTCAAGGTGCTCCTCCATAACGTGTCCCACACCCCCGAGGCACTAACTTACCCACCTCGGTCCGTGAGAGCCCTTCCCCTTAGCTCAGGGTGCTGGGTGTCCCCCGGACCCCAGGCTGAGGCTCCCCTGGGACAGCCCTGGGAGAGGCTGTGTTGGGGCTCATGTCCCCAACCACGTTATTGGGGTTCCTGCCCCCACCCTGCCTCTGTGCTCCTTCGTGTTTGTGGGGTGAGGCTTTAGTCCCACTCCCCGGCCACCATGGGAAGACACTTCTGGGTTTGCCTGCTGCTGCCCAGCCAGCAGGATCTGCCCGTCGTTGGCTGCTGTTTGCCACCACTTACCCCTGGAAGGAGATGAAATGTGGCTGTATTTAAGGCCTTTGGCAGGGTAAGTCTAAATAAATATTTATCAGCAGCCAAATGTAGAAGAGAGAGGTGATAAAAATGCATCATTTGGAAGGCTCCCTGTCCACCAGTTTTCTGCAGGAAGGTAAATTTAGATTAATGTTGCACTAAAGCACTGCTTTGCTATTAAAAAGGATGAATGGGTCCAGGTACATTTCCAGTGGCCTGCTGTAAACATGGTATATGCTGCAGTAGTAGTAAATTGCCAGCAGACAACAGTGCTCTGAAATACGATGGAGGCAGCTCAGTCTGCTTCTCTTCATCCCAGTCTCGCTGGACAGGGCACACTGGCTTCTTCCCCGACAACTGGAGTTCAAGGCCCGCAGGACTCAGTCAGCCCCTGCCATGGTTGTCAGAGCATCGCCATGCTCCCCTTCACTGTGCCGGGGCTTCAGCCTCGAGCAGGGGCCACAGAGGGAAAGCTGAGGGCTCGGGAATGAGCAGCTTCCAACGTCTCTGCTGCTACCCAGACAGCTGGATTCCCATCAGAAGACAGACTTGGCTTTATAATGAGACGGGTACAGAAAAGTCTCATCGTAAGACGTATCAGGCTTTTTTGACACACTTCTGTGACGACAGCCATATGGATCAAGAGATGTGATTGCAAACTCAGCATCATCTTTTTGGTACGTGTTTGTACAGTGCCTAACACGAGGGGCACCCCAGAGGAGAGGGAGCAGCTCCTGGTGGTGGCAGGTCTCATGAGGCCCCTTGCTGCTGTCTGACCAAACCCAGATGCTTTAAGACAAGAGCAAACCATCATGTCTGGTAAACTGTGCTAACCAGAGATCTTCCCAGATTCTCAATCTGTGAAGAAAAGGGGTTAATACAGTGCCAGCACCACAGTCGCTTCTCGACGTGGTCATATAGCCAATCTCAAAGACCCCTGGGGAGAGGAAGAGCCCAGGGTCAGTCCTTACTCACCGTGACTCACTGAGAAGCCGTCCACCCAGCACGGGACCTGGTCCTGGCACTCAGTCTGCTGCACTAACTCAGCTACAAATTAGTGTTAAACACAAATGTTATTTATCTCTAATTAATTATTAAGGCAGTATGTAACAGCACTCAAGAAAGATCATGTTCGTATGTGTCTGGATGCAACACAGCCCTCGCTAAATCATGCTGAAAGCTGATTTTCCTCCTGCTATATAGCAGATTACTTCAGGCTCGGTGCTGGTACATAAGGAGAAAATTTGTTACCCTTCTGGAAAATCAATAGGCTCTTGGCAAACTGGGTCCGGTTCTGTTAATCATCTTGATGGCACCATCTGCCTATGTACCAAAGTACAGCAGGAGAACCACCCCACCGCCTGTCAGAGGGCTCTGCCGCGGGCAGCTGCTCCGGGACCTGCTCAGTGGCTGCAAAGCCCCAGCACAGCCAGGCTTGCACCGCTTGCTGCAGCTGAAACGCTTCCAAGCCCAGCTGAAGTTGCAGGAGGATCAGGGGACTGCGAGTTCAGAGCTGGCCAGGGACTCTGCCACATCCCCACCAGGACTTCTGCTCCACGGACAGGGGCAGCGCCTCTGCCTGGTGCCCAAAAAGCAGCTGAATGCTCAGGGGAAAAGCGGAGGAGTCAAAAATACTGAAAAAAAAATCCAGCTGCCTGAGGCATCACTGCTGGTGCGTGCAGCTCCTCAACACCTCACCGGCATGTGGAGGATGTGAGAAATCCCGTGGCAGAGCTTGCTGGCTACGGACCATCGCTTGTTGCCACATGAGGCTCTGGTATGAGGCATCCACAGCAAGGCAGGGTCTCCTCCCTCCTAACGGAGCTCAGTGCTTCTCCAGCAGACAAAAGCAAAGAGCTGAGGGAGCACCTTCCCTGCAGGGCCAGGATGGGCTGGAGGGGCTGGAGCAGAACCCCAGGGAGGGGTGAAGCTGGTGACACAGTGCAGCATGAGCAAAGGAGCCCTGGCCGGGCTTACAGTGGGCATAGCTGCGGCAGAAGTCCTGGCTGCTGCCCTGGAGACGTGTTCGAGAGCAGCTGCTGCCAGCTGCTGGGACGGGGAAAGGACCCTCACGCCAAAGCATGCAGCTTCCCCATCCCGTCTGCTGGGTCTCTGCCTTCCCCCAGGGCCGGCTGGCACCGCACAGGACCTGCAGAAAGCCAGGCTGACCCCAGCGAGCTGGGGGGAAACGGGCAGGAGCAAAGGGCAGTGCTTGGCTTACTCCTGCTCAGTATTAATCAGCGCTTTTCTGAATCACAGACATGGCTTTGTCTGTGGGATATCAACTATGAGATTCAGAAATTAATTCAGCTTGGGAGCTTTGGATGACTCAGACTGCTATGAAAACACCCCAGGACAGAAATGAGATGTAGGGAAAATTCACCCTAGGGGTATCTCTCAATGGACTTTAACTGAGGATAAATTTAATTTGCAGAACCAAAACATATTTTATTTACTCTTTGTAAGTAGCATTTTAAATTGAAATATTCAAATAGACAATCAAGAGGCTCTTAATGGGTTTCATTTATTGAAAGAGAGTTTGATTTAAATTCCTCAACCTTGGAGTACCAGGCATACTTTTTTTCCCTCAAGTGAATTATTTGCTGAATTTCTGTATTGCACTAATGTATGAAAATCTGAATTCACCAAATAAACAGACAAGATGACACAGCGCTGATATTAGGTTGCTCACAACCCACCCAAGGATCCTGCTGGAAGACGTCTGGAAGTCTCAACGGAAAAGCAGGATGCAGTAGTCATATGTGTTTTTATGAGTTTGTAAAGACTGAGCTCTTTCTCATGCATCACTGGGCTCCCAAAGATGGGTCTAAGTTATAACAGCCCTTAGGGTTCATTTAACTCTGCTGCCAAATGTCTGCCTGGAAAAAAAAATACATTTTGGTAGTTGGAAAAATATTGAGGCAAAGGATTTGAAAGGCTGAGCCTTGTGGACTCCTGCCTTAGCTCTCTCAGTGCAGCAATACTTCCTTACAATCAATAAATGTTTCATCATCATTTCTGGCGCAGGGCAGGGAGGCTGTAAGGAGCCCAGGCTCAATTCTTGGCTCCACTCTCCACTCCCTGTGTGCTCTGAAGCATCATTTCAGGTCAATACAGCAGGACTTCAGTGCCCTGTTGTCTTCAGTGCCCTGTTGTCTTCAGTGCCCTGTTGTCTTCACGACAGGCAGGCTGTGTGCTGGGGACTCCCAAGGAAGAATCATAGAATCATAGAATCATAGTTTGGGTTGGAAGGGACCTTTAAAGGTCACCTAGTCCAACCCCCCTGCAATGGGCAGGGACATCTACAACCAGATCAGGTTGCTCAGAGCCCCCTCCAACCTGACCTTGAATGTTTCCAGGGATAGGGCATCTACCACCGTTCCAGTGCCTCATCAGCCTCATTGTAAAACATTTCTTCCTTACACCTAGTCTGAATCTACCCTCTTTTAGTGTAAAACCATTACCCCTTGTCCTGTTGCTACAAGCCCTACTAAAAAGTTGTCCCCACCTTTCTTATAAGCCCCCTTTAAGTACTGAAAGGCTGCAGTAAGGTCACCCCGCAGCCTTCTCTTCTCCAGGCTGAACAGCCCCAGCTCTTTCAGCCTTTCCTCATAGCAGAGGTGTTCCATCCTGCTGATCATTTTTGTGGCCCTCCTCTGGACCCTCTCCAACAGATCCATGTCTTCCCTGTGCTGAGGACCCCAGAGCTGGACGCAGTACTGCAGGTGGGGTCTCACCAGAGCAGAGTAGAGGGGCAGAATCACCTCCCTCGACCTGCTGGCCACGCTTCTTTTGATGGGACCCAGGACACCGTTGGCTTTCTGAAGTGGGGCGAGGGGCTGCCAGGGGGTCTGGGGCAGCTCAGGGTGCCCAAGAGGATCAGCCCTCCACTCCCTGGGTGCGGGGGATGGACAGGCATCAGGCTGCAGCGATGGAGGGGAGAAGGCAGTATTCTGGCCATACCTTCTCTCCCTGGGAAGCCGGTGCTGATGGCTGGGAGCTGGAGGGAAGCCAGGCGGCTGTACGTCACGAGAGAAACCCCGACAGCAAAATCTGGGGAAAGATCTGCGAAAATTCCTTCTGAAAGAAAAGCCTTGTGCTGGAGGACACATCTGGATCCCATTTGCTCTCCACCATCTCTGGCAATGCATCAGACTGTTCAAAAGCTCCCCCCAACCCACCCAGCCCATGAGAGACGAGGAGCTGGATCTGGCTGCATTTTCATAGAATAAAGTCTGGGACGGGAGCAGAGGCTGAAACTCACTTGGAGGAAGAAGTTCAGGGAGACCTGTGTGTCCCTCAGAGGGAGCTGCACTGGCCTTCGGGAGAAGCTCAGCATTAAGTAAGGGACAGTTTGGCCCTGTCTGCCCCCAAAATGGCACTGCTGCAACAGAGGGGTGGTTTTAAGGCTTTGTGATTAAAATGATGCAGGTTTTATACCAGGTTTGATTTTCTTGCACTACTGATGGTTGTGCCTGTTCCTCCCCGACACCCCCCAGCCAGGGATAACGCAGCGCGTGGTTGCGCCGGGGGAACCAGACCTTCAGCTCAGACACCTGCAGGAAAGCAGGGACGTGTGGCGTTCCCACTGCTCAGCAGAGAAGCGCGACCGGAGCCCACGCGGGGTCCGTTGCAGTGCCAAGCAGGGGCTCTGTGTGGCTTGGCAGGTGCACAGGGAGCACTTGAGGGACAGTGCCGTCCTCCTGCTGAGCCGTGACAGAGCGGCTCAGGTCATCGAAACACACCCCCATGCTCAGCACCCATCCCTGGCAGCCTCCACCATCCAGCTGGGGAGCTCAGTCGCAAACAACAGGGCTATGGGGAGGAAGAAAAGACAGGGCCAAGAGGTCCACCTGGACCTCCCCAGGGGACGTCATCAGTGTCATGGTGGAGAGAAGAAGTGAGATTTCCCCCTCTGAAGCTCTGGTCCAGGACAGTCTGCTCCCTGTCTCATGGCTTTGGAGACTGCAGGCACTTTGGGGCACAGCTCCCGTCATGGTGCCTGGCTTCCCACAGGGGCTCCAGCCTCGAGTACCATCTCTAGCCACTGCTCGCCAAGCACGTAAGAAATCATAGTAAATACTGCAGTGCTGGGTGGGAAAATGTCTGTTTTCTTTGGTTCATAATATGAAGATGCAAAAGGCTACTCTGAGTTAATCTTCTCCCTTTCCTCCACTCCTTCACCTTGGTTTCCACCAAATCCTTTTTCTCCTTATGTTTGATAGCTCCAAAACCGAGCCCTCCCCAGGTGATGGCATTGTAGGCTGTGGAGTTGTCCCTGCTTCGACAGACTTCTGGCTCTTCCATCTCTTGGTCTCTCTCTCCCAGTGACTCCAAAAAGCCATCCAGGTTCACCCCCCTGCTCTCTTCTCACTTCTCCCTTCTTCTCCTGACTGTTTCTTTGGGCCATGCATTCACCACCAGGCAAAATCCCCATGTTTTTTTCAACAAACCTCAAGACAGTACCCAAGTCTAAGCCAAAGCCACCCACACAAAATGCTGGGATAGTGTCCTGCATGGCGCGGATCCTCCCACAGAAAGGATGCTCAGCTTCCCGGGGGCAACATGGGTCCCAGGGCAGTGGCTTGAAGAAAGCCAGACAATGCATCATAACCCTGGAGAATTCGCTGCTCGGAGTCGTAGCAAAGAAATAGCATCATTATCAGGTCAAAGTAACCTGCTAATATTCAAAGTGTTGTTAGTGAATTAATTAGCTGTAGCTAATGCCTTTCATGGCTGGCTCACTACATCTGCCTGGGACGTTTTCAGAGCAGACAGCCAAAGTTTTTGCCCTTTCTGCACTTTCTTTTCTATGTCCTCTTACAAAAGAAAGCAGGTATATTGTTTTTACATGTATTCTTTGCTTTGCAAGCTTTATGATACGGGTTACATATCTCCATTTCTGCTTGAAGCTGTACCAATACAAGACATCTCTGTGGCTGCTGACATGTCATGAGCATGGATCCTGGTATTCCCTACAGGAGAGGTGGGGAGGGAGATGATACATCCTTGTGGACAAGCCGAGCTGGCAGACGGATAACTCTTTTTCCTCTGCCCCAGGAGGAGTGTCCTCCCCCCGCTGTCCTACCTGAGGGAATGCTGGAAAGGGAAAACTGAGTTTGTTTGCCAGTCCCACCTCTTCTAAGAAAACGGTCCTGGAGGAAACACTGTCCCACAAAGCATTTCCATGGGTCCCGCTTTGCACGTGTGATCCAAAGCACATTGAATTGCACAGTAATTGGGACTCCAGGACGTAAACTGCATCCACTGAAACACAAGCGAGTTTCTTCTGCGCAGCTCAGGCATTGTATGGTGCAGTTATGCTAAGAGGGACTCTGGCAAAAGGTTTCATTTTTGAGGGGTTTCTGCATATGTACAGCACTTAGCAAAACACAGGTCCTAATTCACAGCTACAACTTCTCTGTTATGGACCAGCCCATCATAAATAAATGCTAACTTTCCTCCACCAAAGCACCGAGCTATGGAAAATTTACATCTAATTGACCCTTTGCCATTATTCCATGTGTTTATCTGTTTGCACTCACTTTGGACAGTGAAATGAAAAAGTCAGATTCACTTTGTGCTCAGTTACACAACTCGAGTCTTGAGTTTTACCCTGTGGGTTTCCAGCAAGCCCTGAGCTCTGCTGGGCAGGGTCCCGCACGCTCCAGGAGGCCGCTTCTGCTTCCCAAACAGCTTTGATCTCAAGACAAGACAAAGAGATGGGTTTTTAAAGTATGCTACAGAAGTACCTCTGGGGGTATCCAGCTCCAGCATGAAAGCATTTTGTCTGGATTTCCAGCATGGCAGGGGAATGGTTATGTTTCGAATACAGCCATGAATAATTCAGTTTTCATGAATCTGCCTGACTTCAGGCTGATTTAAGCGTGATAAGCTGTCTTCCTTTCTAACCACTGCTGCTTTAAGCAAAAAAGCAATGGCCCTTAGGAGGCTGCCCTGTCCCGGGGCAGGGAGAGGTTGCTGCAGGGCCATGGTCGCAGCCCAAGAGAAGTCTCCCCGGTGCTGTTCACTGGGCGGCTCTGGTGGGTGCTGGTGGATCTGGTGGATCTGGTGGATCGCAGGTGCCTGGGATACGGCCGCGGGGGCAGAGGGGTGCAGGGACCGGGAGGGCAGGGCTTGTTCCCTCTCCCCATCTTGCTTCCAGCCGCAGGATCCCCCCTCTCCCTCGCACCAGAGCTGGTATTTGTCTGGCCATGAGCAAAGCTTGATGGATCTCATTCACCTGCTCCCAAAATGAGCTTTTCTGCTATTTCAGTGAATCGAGCCGTACTGTGGTACCACAGAGCAGGCTCTGGGTAAGCAAGGGGCTGCACGCTGGCTGCCTACGGCTGCACCATGAAACAACTCCCTTGGCATGAGAGCTAATCCCTTCCTCGGCCTCTTCTGTACACCCGAGTGCAGCTTTGCTGTTTGTCCTGCTTGGCTGTCCGCCGCGGGCGCAGGAGGAGAGGCCGATGCTACCGAGCTCTTCCTCCATCAGATGGCTGCCACCGCCATCTGCCGGCACCTATTTCCCCTGCAAAATCATCTCCACGGCCTGGAGCTGCCAGACCAAAGCCCTCAGCTCTGACAGCTGCCTGTGGGCAGTGGGATCCTCACCCACGCCTTGGGGACAACAGCCCAGGGATGTGCACGCCCGCGTGTCTGAGCTAACGGAGGTGAGGTTTAGCTGAGGCTTCAGCCCAAGGCTGTGTAATGCTGTCCTGGTTTCAGCTGGGATAGAGTTAATTTTCTTCCTAGTAGCTGGTATGGTGCTGTTTTGGGGATTTAGGATGAGAATAACGTTGATAACACACTGATGTTTTAGTTGTTGCCAAGTAGTGCTTATACTCGTCATGGACTTTTCAGCTTCCCATGCTCTGCCCGGTGCACAAGAAGCTGGGAGGGGGCACAGCCAGGACAGCTGACCCAGACTGGCCAAAGGGCTATTCCATACCATATGACGTCATGTTCAGTATATAAACTGGGGGAAGAAGAAGGAAGGGGGGGACGTTTGGAGTTATGGTGTTTTGTCTTCCCAAGTCACCATTACGCGTGATGGAGCCCTGCTTTCCTGGAGATGGCTGAACACCTGCCTGCTGATGGGAAGGAGTGAATGAATTCCTTCCTTTTCTTTGCTTGCATGTGTGGCTTTTGCTTTACCTATTAAAGTGTCTTTATCTCAGCCCATGAGTTTTCTCACTTCTACCCTGCCAATTCTCTCCCCCATCCCACCGGGGGGGAGTGAGTGAGCGGCTGGGTGGGGCTGAGCTGCCGGCTGGGGTGAAACCACGACGAATGCCCCCCTTGCCCAGTTCCCTCCCTGTCAGCCTCACCTGTACTGTGGGTTTTCCCCACCAGACCCCTGCCCTTAGCCCACGTTGAGATCTCCTGAGAAAAGTGTTTTGGTGTTGCCTGGGGCAGTCTTTTGCATTGCAAATCCGAGGAATGGTATTTTTCTGCACGAAGTAAATTAAATGAGAGTGGAAAAACAGGCAGGGGGTTGCTGGGTTGCTGGGCAGGTTGGCAGCCCAGCCGTCGGGGCAGCAGGAGCGGGAAGGCTTGGTGCTGGGGGAGAGCAGAGGGACACAACCCATTGGGAAGCTGGTGAAGGCTGCGGGGGATTTTTTAAGGCCTGTTCCTGACCCCACAGCAGCTTGGCATCCAGGCAGCACCAAGGGGATGAAAAGCCACCATATGCTTCCTCACCTGCAGTCATGCTTGTGCCTGGTACCTGGGGAGCCTGACACAAAGCCCCCGCAGGATCCGGTCCAAAGTTTTCGCCTCACGCCAAGGGGCACAGCTCTCTGCCTCGCCTCAGGCACAGGGGATTCCAGGGACCCTGATCCTTGGGACAGTTTGCAGCATCACCTGGGCATGTTCAAATGCATGCTCCACATCCAACCTCCTCTGCGCTGTCTCGCTGTGCACAAGGCATGGCTCCTGCCTGCAAGCTGCCTTCGCTGCCCACATGGCCCTGATGGACTGGCATCCATCCAAGGACACCAAAGCGGTGGCTCAGCTGGATATGACTTACAGGAGTGGCCCTTCAGCCAGAATCAAACCCTGCGTATTTTCTGCAGGCTCTACACACTTAATATGGAGTACAGGTAAAAGGGGCTGCTTGGCCTAGGGAGAAAGAAGCATTATTGGCATCATTTGACCCTCCTGCTTCCTCTTCAGTAAGATTATTTCCTTTTACTTTACAAACTTGAATGAACTAAGCTCCACAACAGCCCAGCAAGGCTTAAGTCTCATTAGCCTCCTTTTAAAAAGGCTGGGATGCAAGTGGAAAGCTGAGCATGCAGAGCCCTGGAGTAAGGCTCAGCAAAGGGGGGACAGCAGGACCAATACTCTGAGAGATCCCCGGGGCACGTCCGAATCCCTGATTCAGGGACCAGGAGCAATGGGGCTGTGGTGATGCCCCTTGTGCCAGGGCTCATACTTTCTGCTGAAATTTTGGGTTCATTCTGGAGCCATCTCTTCAGAGAAATTGTGACGTGATGATGAAGTCTGGCATCCACAGTCTTAGCAACGAGAAAAAGCAAAATACTGAACTGCTGCTCTACTTTGTGAGTTAATGACACAGATGTGCCGTGGAAAAAATAGATTATGCCCAGATAAAGATAGGCCCAAAACACACAAACAGAAAGGAAAGGAATCACTGCAGAACCAACAGCCTTATTCTGGCATTTCTGAACTTCTGGCACGTTTCTTTGCTGCTGAGGTGTTGTCCATGTCTGGATTTTACATATGTAATTCAGACATACAAGCCAAAACTTGCACATATAGGAATTCTCTTTCAATCTGCTTCTCGTTTTCCCTTTTCTCAGCTCCCGCATTGCTTGTCATCTCACTGTATGAAAACCAGGGCACAGTCCATGAAATTAAATGATATGAATTAATGACCAACCTTTAGAAGAAAAATATGATCATTTATCTGCCAGACACTCAAGCCATAGGGTTCACTGTCTCTGAGGACAAAGTTGACATGGTAGCCTGATTCTAAAAACAGATGGGCTATTTCACTACCCGTTAGTCTCACTGCTAGTTCAAAAACCTAAGACCACCCATTTATTGTATGACCCTGGGTTTGCATCCTTTTTTAGCAAAAATCATTCCTTCACAAGGAATGAGTCGCATACACAAAGACCCCGATGATATTCAACTAACTAGTCAATAAATGATAAACAGCAAGATATAGATCCCTCTAAACTGCTAGACTGATTCATCCTGACAGGTAGATTTATCACAGCCTATCCAAAGTTTCTTATACTAGCACCAACGGTATAAAATAAGGGTTTGCCATTGCCTTCCACTGAGTTAGCTGAAGCTCTTAGAAGCGTGTACCTTACATAGCAAGCTAAGGCTACATCAGTGACTTGACATCTGGTCAGCAGCTGGTGGTAAGTACCACAAGAGTTGAACCTGGGGCCAGTGTTGTTCAGTATCTTCATGGGCCACCTGAACAACGTGACAAAATGTGCTCTCAGCAAATTTGCAGGTGGTACTAAATTAGGGGGAGTGGCTGACATGCCAAATGGTGGAGCTTCGATCCAGAGGCACCTGGAGAAACTTGAGGATTAGGCCAGCAGATGCATCCTGCAGTTCAGCAATGAGAAGCATGAGTCCTGCATCTGGGGTGGAACAACCCCGTGGTCATACAGGCTGAGAACTGACTGTCTGAAAGGAGCTGGGGTTACACATAGTGGCCTACATCAGAAGTACGGTCAGCAGATCAGGGGACATCAGTGTCCCTGTAGACTCAACAGCTATGAGGGGCACACTTGTAATGTTGAATCCAATTTTCTGTCCCCTCCCAAGTTCAAAAGGGAAGCAGAGGAACTGGGGAGGGTCCAGCACAGAGCTCCCAAGATGGTTAGAGGCCTGGAGCACACCACCTACGTAAAGAAGCTGAGGGAGTTGGGCTTGTTGAGTCTGGCAAAAAGAGGGATAAGAGGCAATCTAAGAGCAACCTGCAAGTCCATGAAGGAGAGTTACAAAAATTACGGAGCCAACCTCTTTGGCAGTAGCAGATGATACAGTGAAGGGCAACAGCCACAAGCTGTGGCTTGAGGGGTTCAGGCTGGACTTCGGGAGAATTTCTTTATCAGGAGGGCAGCGCAGAGAGATGGTGGGGTCTCCATCCTCGGTGTTTTGCAAGACGTGTCGAGACAGTCACAGGTTACCTGATCTGGTGGGGGGAATAGTCCTGCTCCAAGCAGAGAGTTGGACGTAAGACCTCCAGAGGTCAGTTCCAACCCACACTTTAATGGTCTATGATTCCCAGAGTTGGCTGTATTTATTTCATCTCTGAAAACAGAAGCTCCACAATCCCCTCAGCGTGATGACCTGGAGAGCAAGTTAGCACTGCTGAGAGGCTCCAGTGAGGCCTTGATTACTCCCTGTGTCCCAGGAAAGAGCAAGAGAGACTTAACACCAAACCCTCTGCACTGGCAGCAAACTGATAAGATAAACCCAGCCAATCCAAGTGGGTGAACTGTGTTTCTGCAACAGAGGAAAATTAAAATCATTACGGATTCTGTTCTGTCTCACCCAAGGGGAAACTCCTCCTCGACCACAAATGATCACTTGAACTTGGGCATATGAGCAAGGCTTATCAGAAAATCACCAAAGGAGGATTTTCTGTACCCTCTCACACACTGGACCATCCTTGACTGTCCCCAGGTGTAGCCCATCTCTGATGCTTCTGAGGAAGTCAGGAAAAGACCCAGAATACATTCAGCTTTGTGCACCAAGGTAAAACTCCCAACTGGTGGTTGCAGGTTGCCAGCTGAAGCGTGGGATTCAATTACACTCAGGGTCTTGAGGTGAAGTATAGATCTTATGATTACCTTGAGGGCAATGCTGATAGCCCAGTTTTCCTCAGAGCCCACGAAGGAAACGGCTAAGCACAGCTCACATGGATCTGGAGCTTCAGAGACAGACATAACCAACATGATCTTACAGCACGACCTGTACACGCAACGGCAGCTGTAGAGCTCTGCTCGCCATCACGTTTGTTACTGTGCTGCAGTAGTGAATGGCAAGGACACGCTGCCTCTTCCTGACACTTCTATTGCAAATGCCTGATGAAGGAAAGAGAGATTCTGATTTGCATATGCTGGCGTTGAAATAGGTAAGCAATCATTTTGAAAAATGAGTGTACGCACATATAAGCACCCACGCATGTAGTTAAACCTTCCATCCAAGGAGAGATGAGCCTGATGCTGATTGTTTATGTTCATGCAGTAAAATTTGTATGGAATTGTTTTTCTTGGATGAAAAACAGAAACAACCACGTCAACTCACTTCATTTTAATGTCCATTTTATTGTAATTATCTTGCCATTCTCTGAGCTTTCAGCATCTCATTTTGGCATTATAAACACCTGCGCCTGCAAACTATAGGCAACATAAATAAAAAGAACATCTTGTTACAGTAATATCTATAGAAAATAAGATTGGTGCAAAATATGATGCTTGCAGCTTTTCAGCTGCCCTATAGCCATACACAAACCAATAACATATAAAGGCTACGTATCCAAAGTGTTAAGTCTTTTTGTGGTCATTATTATTGTTCATATGTTACAGGTGCTCAGAGAGAAAGGACAGGCTACGTGGTAAGATGCTTGACTGGACCTTGGGAAAAACAGTCACATTTTCCACACATTTCCTGCGTGACTTTGAGCAAACCACTTAATTCTTTTGTCTTATCATCATCTATAGTGTCCTACACCCATAGTATCAAACAGCGGCAATAACTCCTGTTCCACAAAAATCATGTGCAGACAATACCAACCTTGATTGTACTTGGGTACGCAAGGATAGGTGGCTAAAGCCACAAATACTGTGCATGTCTAACCTTTAAATAAGCCTCTAAATTCCCACCTTTTGGGCATGGACTGCAGATCTTCAAAAGAGCACAATCCCATGTAGTAGGCTCCATAAATATGTGTAGGCAACAGGGATTGTTTCAAAAAAATTATAATCAGAGAAATAATATTATCCTCATTTTTAGATAAGTAGCTGAGATGCAGATCCTTTAAGAAGTTTGCCTGACATCAGATGAAGAGCCTAGGGCAGTGGTGGGATGTTAACCTAGAGCTCCTGAGCTTATCAGTCCTTTAAGTACACACTCTCCATCAAGGTATACAGGGAGGGAAGACAAGGTGGCATCCCAAGAATTTTGCATTGTCATAGGATTCAGGAGGGAAAACTGTTCCTTCATTGGCCTTTGTCGACAACTCCAGTAAAAGCAGTGGAAGGAAA
Source organism: Nipponia nippon (assembly GCF_047370975.1). Lineage (NCBI taxonomy): Eukaryota > Metazoa > Chordata > Aves > Pelecaniformes > Threskiornithidae > Nipponia > Nipponia nippon. The sequence goes on along the minus strand of NW_028262358.1, from coordinate 116,075,771 downwards.
TCCTCCTAAACACTGTTTAAGCTAAGGATTTAGAAGATAAGCAGCAACTGGCCGATCCCATTATCATATCTAACACTTGGAAAAAAAGACCGTTGTTGCGTCTCTGTAGCTGCCGGTATCACCACTCCAAGGAACAGAAGGGGTGGCATTGCAGAATGAGATTGTAATCAGATACACAGCTCTGAGATGGGCTGGAAGAGGCCTGGAGGATCAAGTGACCCTGTTCCAGGAATGCAGTGTTAGGTACGGATCTGCAGAAGAAATGCTGACAGAAAGTTGACCTGAGGAGCAGTTGGTACTTCGAGACACAACAAGACACTTTAGGGACTAACACCTCAACCTTTTTAGCCTATGACAGGACAGGTCCCATCCAGGAACAATCTGGACAAATGGAAAGAAAATAGCATATAATGTCTCTCTTGCCCCTAGAACAAGAGAAAAAGGGTAGAGCCTCAGGGTAATGGGCAACAACAGCCACTGTAGTGTGTTAGGTGTGGGTGAGAGCACAGCCCATGACTTTTTTTGTGCTGTGCCTTTAGAACCATGGAAATTGGTGGAAAAGGCAGTGGCGGCAAATGTATGAGAACTGAGATGTCACCACCTTCCTGCACACTGCTCCAAGGTTGCAGTGCCCTCGTGGTGAAGAAATTTTCCTGAAGTCCAGCCTTAACATCTCAGGCAGGGTTCAATACTGGATGCAGTATTTCAGGTCTGTCCTCACCAGTGTGGAGTCCAATGGGACAGAGTATTCCCTTGATCTGCTGGCCACGCTTCTCTAATGTAGCCCAGTGTGTGGTTTCTTTAATTCACAATGACAGTATCTTGCTAGCACATATACCGTAGATTTTTTTTTTTGCTTACTTTGTCAGAAGAGAAATTATTTCTCTTTGGGGGAATTACGGGAAGGGTATTGGGTGACTGTCGGTACTTAAGTGATGTTGCTGGTGTCCTCACCACGAATGGATGGATCCCAGATGACAAGTGCATTCTCAACTGAGTAAACTAACAGAGCTTTAAAGCGCTGCTCGTCTCACGTCAGAGGTTTTTCTATGGGAGATGTAGGATGATTTGGGCTGAAATGTGGTGGAACCATGTACTGAGACAGAGCAAGGACTGTTGTGACTGTGCACCTGGGACTGGAAGGAGCAAGGGAAAAACACACTCCTAGAGTGAATACCTGAGTGGAAAATGTTTTTTTTTGTTGTGAACATGGTATGCCCACGCTTTATTTATTTGAGAAGCTCTGTGGTCACAGTGGGCAGAATTAGGCAGAAATAATTAAAGGCTTTGCCAAGAATGGCTTAGGGTCACAGACTGCTATAGAAATAATATTTCACTGACAGTCTTTTGTTGTCTGTTGCCTTGAAATATAACAGCTAAGTTTTGATGAACAGCTCTTCTTGGGATGGAAAAATCAAAAGCACGTATTCCTTTGGAATTTGTATGTAATCTGCCAAGGCAGAGCTGAAAATGAGAAAAACATGTCCCCCAAATCTTAAGGAAATGTGAGGAGTCATGGCTCTAGTCTCTCTCATCTAGACGTTTTAGTGACACTTTTATTCTACTCATTCTCCCTTACAGAAAAAATATTTTCTGAGCCTTGAAAACCAAGGTGCTGGGATAAACCATGAGGGGCAGGCAGCCATATGCCAGGAGGACGTTATCTCAGTTTGCATCCCTGGTGGTCGGAGCGACTTCCAGGAACAACTGGAGATGTACAGTGACTCTCTGTAAAAAGCGAGGGTGGCACTTGAAGCGAATCAGTGGGAAATAAAGAATGATGCCACTGAAAATGAACAGGACGATGTAGAGGATCTCAATTTGGGGTTGATCAATGATGGGAGCTAACACCAGGTACACAGCCGCTATCAGCACGATTACAGGGATGACAATTGGGACCTGCGAAAGCAAAACATCAGCGTAAAGATTCACGTAATCCTGGGCTACTGTGGGTCTGGACAACCCTGAAATTCATGCAGAAGGCTTGTTAGATTAATCCCTGCTGCAGCCTGAAGTATTAGCCAGAAATCCAAATTAATCCAGACATCCTGTTTCCCAGCCCACCCCGACTCCAAGGTTGACCATCCCTGCAAGAGCTACATCAGTGCCACACACCCTAACCCTTCGTCTTCCCTGCCCTCGTAGACCTAAAGATGCAAACTGCTGGTTTTAGTGCCAGGTCTGTTCTTGCTCTCCCTACTACCTTGCATCCAAAAGCCGAGCTATAGACAAACCACACAGCAACGTGCACAAATCGCATAACTGAACTTTTAACACCCTCGGGCAAAAAGGTTTTATTCACGTGTTGACAGATAGGTGGATAGACAACCTCAGAGGCTACTTCTATAAGCCTGGTCATAAAGCATTTAAATTTGAAGCCAACCTCCTTCAAAGCCTAGTGAATGCACAAGACAAAACGATTTCACAACAAGGTGAAAAACTAAATGTTCTAGCTGGGATTTTCCAGTTTTTACTTTTGCGCCTTTTGTCCAACACAAGGGCACTGATATAGACCAAAGGAAATGTTGTTCATGGTTACCTGTGAGAGCGTGGAGAAGACCTACCATTGGCTTCATCTGCCTTAATGGGTTGCTCCACTCTGCTCCCTCCATACTGTGTTCTAATACATTTGGCACAATGCTAATAAAAATGATTGTTTTCAAACCAAGGGAAATCTTACCCTTAAATATAAACCTGCAAAACTTACACAGATTCTGCAGGACGTCAGCCATACATTGTCAGTTGACCTGGAACCTTCAGACATGAGCTGCTTCTAGTTAAGGAAAGAGTTAGGCCATCAAGCCAAAGGCTGCAGCAGGCTGACATCCTCAGGGGACTGACCTGGAGGACTGCAGGAGTTTTTTACAGTGTATGAAACACTACTGCAGAAACAAAACTTCTTTTCCTTAAAGCTCATTCAGCCAACAAGTTGGGTGAAGGTCCTCATTCAGCATCCTAATTTCAGGACAGAGCCACAGAAGCCAGTGACTGGAACACTTAATAGAGCACTGCTCTTCTCCTTCATGCTAAGCCCCACAGGACACTCGATATTGCTCCACACAGCCTGGCAGTGTCAACCTGTCATCTGTCTCCTGGAGGAACTCCATGAAAACCAGCATGTTCATTCAGCTTGTCTCAGGGAAAAGTCACTGTTCTGCATTCAAGGTCTTACCACTCCCCTGCTCCTAGGATTCTTTTCTGTAAAAATATTTTCCTCAGTCACTGAGGAAGCACTGCAGCTCAACTTACAGAATCATAGAATCGTTAAGGTTGGAAAGGACCTCTGAGATCATTGAGTCCAACCTGTTAACCTAACTGCCTGATCCACCTCTAAACCATGTCCCTAAGCACCACATCCACACGTTTTTTTAATACTTCCAGGGACCGTGATTGTACCACTTCCCTGGGCAGCCTGTTCCAATGCCTAACCACTCTGTGAAGAAATTTTTCCTAATATCCAATCTAAATCTCCCCTGGCACAACTTGAGGCCATTTCCTCTCATCCTATCGCTTGTTACTTGGGAGAAGAGACCAACCCCCACCTCGCTACAACCTCATTTCAGGTAGTTGTAGAGAGCAATAAGGTCTCCCCTCAGCCTCCTCTTCTCCAGGTTAAACAACCCCAGCTCCCTCAGCCTCTCCTCATAAGACTTGTGGTCTAGACCCTTCACCAGCTTTGTTGCCCTTCTCTGGACACGCTCCAGCACCTACATGTCCTTCTTGTAGTGAGGGGCCCAAAACTGAACACAGGACTCAAGGTGCGGCCTCACCAGTGCCGAGTACAGGGGCACCATCACCTCCCTGGTCCTGCTTGCTCGCGGATCCAGGGGGGAAGAACAGGTAACTCCTGATTTAGGAGGACTTAAAAACACTTAGCTGTTTTTTGGGGAACGAACGTGTCCCCTGGCCATCTCAAAGGACTTGGGGCATTCTGGCTGGGTTTTCTGTCCTCTGCAAGGCTCTTTCGCCTGGGCTGCTCTCTGAGGAGTGCAACTGAGCTCTGAGAGCATGAATAGGCAAATGCATTGTTGATCAAAATCATCCTTCATTTTCCTCTTAAATCTCTAAGAAAAAAGAGGATATGGTAGATATATTTTCTACAGTGAGGGGGCAGTGCATTATTAACTTATCAAGACAGAGAATTCAACCTTGACTTATGCCTGTATATTCACACTATCTTGCCCCTTGTTGACTTTGCTGAGACAAAATGTGAAATTAAAAAAGGAAGGAGAACCACACTAAACCCGTAAGCAACCAACCCCAGCACTCTTTGTTTTCTCCTAAAGCTCTTTTAGTCATTTAGGCAATAAAGGAAAAGGGTTTGAGGCTTTTATGCTATTACTTCACCTTGTAAGATCTTGGCAATTCCGGTTTCTTGATTTTTAAATACAGGAGACCAGAAATAGTCATGCCATAGAAAAGCCATGCTATAAAACTGGAAGAAGAAGAAGAAAAAAAAAAAGACAGCATGAAATTTGGGGTGAGGTCATCCAGGAATGTTAGTCCTGCCTTCCAGATCCCAGATGTTCATATCTTCAATTAAAAAGGAGAATATTGATATAAATTTAGTAGTTCTTACATTCATTTCCTTTCCAGCACAAACAATGAGAACTTTAGAATGATCTGAATATTACAGATTCATTTCAATATGAGAATGAATCACATCCAGTTAAGTATATAGTGACAGAAGCATTCATGCGTTGCAAAGATGCTGGTTCCTAAGCTCTTTCTTTTCTTTCTTCACCCCCTCCCCTCCCCAATATTTATTAGAAAGCAATAGCCTAGGCTCAAAAAAATATTAAAAGAAAATACTTCTAAAGCAATATGTCAAAACCCAGGACCACAGGGAGTGCAAACAGAAACGCTACACATACATACCTGAAAAAGTTCACGATACTGGTGAAGCTTCCTGGTATTATCATTATTAAAGACATAGCAGATGTAAACAGCAGAGCAGGGGAGGGCGTGAGGCATCGCACATGAGCCATAGACAGAATGTCTGGCTGAAAGCCAAAGCAAAACAATATACCGTCATATCACGTACTTGGAGGTCCTTACTCATCCCCTTCAGCTGATGGTGGGAGCTCTGCCTGCAGCCAGAGCCACTCTTCATCATCAAATAAGCATCATAATATAAAAGCAGTTCAACTCCGAGGAGTGTAAACATGGAAACCCCCCTCAAGGCTATTTTTATTGTGTCTCACTGATTTCATATCATATGTGCTCAGTTTAGGCAGCCAAGTGAGGTTTTCAACCTCCCAGTGTGACAAAGGCTGAGTCAAATCAGAGCTTTCCTGATCACCACCAGGACCTTGTGCATGGTCCCACTCTTCTGCCCTCTGTCACGTCTCTCTGGGACGTGACTTCTCTTGGGCTGACTGGAAAATGAGACGAGTACTACTCCTGAAACATTTATGCAACCAACCGCAAAGCAACCAGGATTTTTTCCAGAACACAGAGAGAATTATTAGACTCTTTATTGCTTGGTTCATTGGGAAAGTTTAATGAGAAAGGCTTCTTTTTTTTTTCTTTCCAACCAAAATAAATACAAGCACTTCTGCTAGAGCTGAGTGTCTGAGAAATGGCATCAGCGTTCAGCTCTTAGTCTGGTACGGTCAAATTCAGAACATCTGTGAACTGCTCAGCACGGAGCTTGCCACAATACAGCAGACACTGTCATCAGTAAGAGAAGCTGTGGAACCAGTAACCACCAAGACCAGTAACCACCAACCCAGTCATCTCCACCAACCTGGGCATTCATCTACATAAAAGATTCCCTCCTGTGTACAAGGAGTGGAGCTGGTGCAGGGCGGTATCCTTCGCACCTGAGAGCAGAAATCCCAGATGGCGTGGGGAGGGAGGACCAAAGAAGCAGATAGGTCCATGAGGAACACAACGTGCCTGCTCAAAACCAAGGACAAATGCAGCTCAGCTGAAGGACTAAGAGGGAGAAGGTTTGGGGGGGTGTTCCTGTGAGTGAGGGGGTCCATACCAGCAGCTGGAGTCGGGCAGCAGCCTCGGGGGCTTGTATGCTCTGGTACCAGTAACTGGTGGGACTGGGATCCAGGGGCAGCTACTGGGCAGACTGAATGTCTGAGCCCAGCTGCTGGAGGCACCCACATTGTACATATCTTTATATATATATTTCCCACTAACAGATCCCTGATCAGCCAGAGAGGGCAACAAGATGAGACCCTTGCTGCTCTTTGTGCTAGTGTTTGTGTGAGCGCTGAGCAGCGTGGCTGTATGTGTAGATCTGTGTGGCCTGCTGTCTGCATATATATACACACGTATATATACTTATGTATGTGTGTATATATATGTTGTATGCTTGTGTTTGTGTGTGTCTGCCTATTGGGAACACATGCTCAACTTACCAGTTGGACCAGGGAGCATGGAGCTCCAGCAGCCTGACCTCTGTTGGGCTACCAGATTTGGCCCCACCTAACGAAACCAATTACAAACCCCAGCTAGGGCAGATGTGAGGCTCAGTGTCACCTTGCAATTGCTATGAAGCTTGAAAAGCAGAGGTATCCTACTCTGTATCTGAACTGCACTACCCCATGGGAAGGCTGGAACACCCCTGAGACCAGCTTGCGTAGTCAGTATTGCCTGCAAAGGCAGCTTGCCAGTGCTGGGCTGCCTTCCCAAGTGCGAGCAAGGGTGCCTTACAACACACAAGCACGGCCAGGTTTCCCCTCCCTGGCAGGCTAGGTCACCCCAGAGCCTGTGCCAGGTGCTCCAATACAGCAATATTTCAGTTGTTCATCTCAAAGCTGTTCTTAAAATACAGGCTAGATGTAATTATGTATCTTTCTGAAATTACGTGGTTGAAGAAGAAAGTCAGGAGACAACATATACATTACATTTGAAAACGATGGGGAAGAAAGCCTTTGAGCAAGAAACAAACCACTGAAGATCTGTCACTCTACCAGTTGAACATACATGGTGTTTTCCTCTCTGCTTTAGTGTCACAACAGGGTAAAGTTGCTCAAAGCAAGCCAGACCCCCTTTTTTTTGTCCTTACCATATGGCCTTCCCTTGCAGCAATGTAGCACACGCGGCCTCCGCTAAAGAACGTGCCATTCGATGAACCAAACGTAGACAGTGCCACCGACAGGGAGATGAGCCATGCCCAACTGCCCAGGACTTTGTCCCTGAGGTGGGAAAGAGTTCACAGCATAACATCCAGCTCGTAGGTGTATCAAATACTCATCATAGAACCAGACAGGTTTCTTCCCTCCATTATTCTCACTGAATTTTTTTCCAATGCTTTTCTAATGATTTAAAGCCTTCTTCCAGTTCCCATAATATTTAGTCACTGGTAACTTCATCTTGTGCAGAAAAGGCAGCTTTCCTTCCTGCCTGGTGTATATACATCTACATATGTCTACATTATAATGGTGTACAAAGCTGTCACAACAGCCAAAATCCCCTTTTTTGTGTACAGGTGCTGTGGCACAAATCCTGGAGATATTGCTATTACAGCCAACAATATTAGCTTGGAAATCGCATAAAAACTGTTCCCACCAGACCTGAAGAAATATCCTGCATTTTAACCTCTTCGCCAATATGCATAAGAATTTAACCCTTTAATCCCATATGCACGTATTTCTGCTACTCTGTCAATCAGGCTTAAGCCAAAGCAATCGTTTGAATTTCAGAAGTTTGGTTCTACAACATATTCAGACATTTATGTTTTGCTTTGTTCATAACAGAATAAGTAGCAAGGTTACAAACAGAGTTCAAGGTAAATCTTTGGAAGATATGATAATCTTCTCACTTAAAAGTGAAGCTTGTCTTCTGGAATGAAGCAGCATGAAGAATATTAATTGAGTAATAAATGCTGGTGTTTGGGGTAATTATCACATAAATGTACACACACACATACACAAGCACACTGTTCATCTAATTGGCAAAAATCCAAAATTCAAAAGTTTTTTAAAACATTTGATATTTCCATCTGAATTGTATGGCTTTAAGCCATATGTACTCTTTTTTTAGTATCACCTATCCCAAATGTTCAAAAAACAAGAGTTGGGCTTTCCAAAATCGTGGCAGGAGCTTATCTACCACAATAATTTCAAAAATGTAGTTTAGAAGCTTAATATCTGGGTTATGGTCCTTCAGACTTCAAGTTATTAAGCTACTTGCAATAACCAGAACTAAATTTTTTCCCTTTTTCAAAATGGTGGAATCTGGGCATCTCCTATGATCATGCGACTCCATAACCTCAAGATCTCAAGGGAAAACAACATATATCACAAAATTAATAATAAAATCCTTAGCAATTGTGTATTTTGCATTTATGAGATCAGTGCTTTGCTGTTTGGACCCTGAAAATGAACTACAGGGGCTACTGAGAGTAAGTTCTTACAAGCAAACTGAGATCTGCAGGTGCTGTTAAATCACTGGCACCAAAGAAATGCTGGGGAGAGTTTCACGAGCTCCTTTTGTGGCTGCACCTCTCATCACTGAACAATGTTTCTCCCTAGCAGTTTTCTTCTTATATGGGGAATAAATGCATTTAAATGTGATGTGTCCTCCTCTGGCTTCTTTATAAGCCTCCCATCCTTCCTTAATTGCCTGAATAGCTGCTTTTCTTGCTCGTGAACCACAGCCATTACACCCTGCTCAGCCTGTGGCTATCTACTTGTCCTCCAGGCTTTTGAGCGCCCAGCTTTCTGGTTGCTAGTTCAATGTTTCTTCCTAAATTGCACTCTCGGGGTGAAAAGGTTAATCAGGCAGGAAAAGGAGATGTGTTAAAAAGGAGGAAGCTCACAAATAACTTGTTAATCTGGAATGATGGGAAAGGCAGTGCAGAGAAAGTTCATGACACTGCAGTTTAGTGAGGCTTTGTAACCTGTTCAAACAAAGCACTAGACCTTTAAAAGCTCCTGCTTATAATGACATGAAAGGCTGTAAGAGAACACATCTAGCAAGAGCTCAGTCAGTTCTTCAAACTGGAGATCTTGTGAAACGCACACAGCAGCAAAGCCGCTGCTGACTTTTTAGGAAGAGGATGAGCAGCAACATAATGTCTGGATATACTGTGGCATCGTTTCTGCCAGATGACTCATTTAGGGCTATCATGGATTCTGTGTCTTTGGAAATAGTTAGACTAAGGCTGGATGTTCTGGTGGAAGATCATCTGGCTAGAAGTTGATGGTGCCTACATCTCTCATGACGGTCCCTTCCTTCTCTTCCTAAAATCCTTGTCTTGCACAGAGCCTGTTTAATATCACCAAACACTTCAGGTTGATGGAAGGTACAAATAGTTTCTGTGCAAGTCTGGAAAAGCAGAAGCCACCTTAAAGATACAATTACAAAGGTTACCTAATCCATGTATAACACTTCTCATTCTCAGAGGTGTTGTAGAGATCAGTGTCATTTTCCATTTCCCCACAGATGGAGAAACTGAACCAAAAGACTCTGGTCTGGTCTGATTTCCAGGTGCCGACTGGACAGGATTCACCCAGTTTGCTCCTGTCTCACTCCCAAACCACTTTCTCTGCGCTAGTGGGGCAGCACATTGTCCTCTCCACTTTTCTGGAAATATCTAAAATGTGGGGCATCTCCCAGTCCCCAGGTCTGGATATGCACCCTCGCTGCGTCCTCACTGTCTGTGGGAGATGCTCCTGGTGTGCACTTCATCCCCTCTTTGTCGCCACTTTCCATGGGGAAATACATGAGCTGGAGGGGAGCCACAGGTTCCCAGTGGGAATGAATGGGAATGGTGAGTAAGGGGTGTGCTGCAGAGCACCCCATCTCAGCAGCCTAGGTGCACCTTGGAGACCATGGGCCAGACGGGGCTGGTCAGCCTTGGCCTTTGGTAGGGGATGGCCACCAAAAAGGTCACCCTGAAGGTGACAGAGCGGGGACTGGCACCATGCTTCCCTGTAACATGGCCTGACAGGTCTTCCTGGCCTGACCAAAGCAGTGCTGTTATTCCCACTGGGAATAGCACCTAAATGTCCTGAAACTCAGGACACAACCCATATTTTACAGGACTGCATTGGCTGTGTTGCCACAAGCAGAGCTCACCCCCAGGTGACGGCCACAGCTCCTGAAGACAGCAGTTCAGATGGAGTCATGGCTGCTAAGTAGCTCACGTTTACCAGCAAATAGAGGCATGTAACCAAGGGAATGGCAATCATCACAGCTCTGGGAAGGGTGACCTGGAAAAGGGATGACAAGAGTGTTGGGTGCAGCACATTTTTGCCTGCACTGGGCTTTTTTGGTTTGTTTTGTCTTTGCCACCACCCACGTCTCTCATTCAAACTCCTTCGCTCAGTAAGCTTTTCCACAGAATAAGACTTAGATCCAGATTCACATGGCAATTTTTACACCAGTCTCCCAAAGATGTCAGGCAAATAGTAAGGCTGTACATTTCAAAAGCTACTCCTTAAAAAAAACAAACAAAAACTAAAAAACAAACAACAAAAAAACCCCACAAATCTTATTCAAAAAGACTTTGGTTCATAGCTGCCCAGGATGTCTGTTGCATACTTCTTGATTACTTTAATATTGATTTATTTGTTACTAGTCTGTTATGTCTCCTGGTGTGCTGCATCTTCCCATGAACATCCCACTGACATGGATTAAGTACCAGTGTGTGTTGCATCACATTTAACTGCTCTAAAGGCTAAATCAAAGCTGGACAGCACAAGGGAAATTTGCTCTGGGAAGGAATTCATTTTTTCTTCCTAGTGACAGGATGCTGTCTTGGAACTTCATGGACCATTTTAAGGCTCAATAAAATCAGCAAACACTACCTTATGCATCTGAAAGCACTGGAAAAAAGAAAATAGTAGGGTAACCATAGAGCAACTGTATACATCTAAAAACCTGAAATATCAATTTTTTGCATTCCCCATTCCCACCGTAGGACGAGATACAGCAATTTCTTATGCTGTTGCCACTGCAAGGGTCTGTAATATCAGTGCTCATGGTCCCGTGAGAGAGTCCCACATGACCCTAGGATCTTTGCTGCCATTTAGATTAATATTTAGCTGTGTACTTTCATTTAATCTGTAAAATCTTGTTTGCTGCACTGGTAGAAGGCATACTCTATCCACTCTGCACTCACACAGCTCTTTCTAAAAAAGAGTTGTTCACTGCTGTAATGTCTGATCTGTGAAAAGAGGTAATATGGCATAGAGAGGGCTGATGTGAGATGCAAGTGAGCTACTTCAGTGCCTATAGCATGGACAGAACAATGCCTAAAAAGCAGACATTTAAAGACAAGGGTTATTCAGAGAGTTAGATTCCCTCTCCAGTGAGGCTTGGCTTGCTCTAAAGTTTCCCCTCCAAGCAATGAGGAGAGATAAGTGGTTTTTTGATGTATACATTATGGACCAAGTCTTTTAGGGAATATAGGGTGTTAAGAAACCTCTATGGATTGTAGCAGTGAGTGCTTTTCTGCATAAATCCAGGTGTCTACAGTGAGATCCTCTAAACACTTAGAAAAAACTTCATCCCCAAAGCATCCAGGTGCTGCCTAATAGCTTTTTTCCAGTCAAAGGGGTATTTTAGTGCTTTCTTGTGGGTAGGCTGTTATTTTGCTTAGGGACTCATTTTTATCCTTTCTGGACACATCCATAGGTGTCTTGCCCCACAAGACAGAACAAACCAGGAGGAAAGCTCAGTAGTCTTTCCATGATGCTCTAACCCCTTGATTACCCCTCTTAACACAATCATAGATAGAATCAAACATATTAGCAGCAGGATTAAGTAAGTAAAACCCAGCTCACTCACTCACCTCAGGGTTCTTCAGTTCCTCAGTTACATAGTTCAGGTTGTTCCAGCCATCATAGGACCACAGTCCCTGGTAAAACGCCACTCCAATTGTCCCGATACCTGCAGTCGTGTTTTGAAAAGCATTTTGAAAACTCTGAGTTTGCCCCTTGGCAAGCAGCACCAATCCACCCACCACGATCACCAGCAAAGCCAAGAGTTTGGCAGCTGTAAAAATGTTCATAATAGACGTCGCCAGCCTCACGTTGAGACAGTTGATGATAGTTAAAAGCAGGATGCAGGCAGCAGCTGTACATTTGATGACAACCTGTGGAGCTGAACATCCTGGGTAGAACGGCGCAACGGCGTATTCGGCAAAGCTCAGACAGACAGCTGCCAAACCAGCTGGTCTCACCAGAATAACAGAAGTGTAGGCAAAAAGGAAAGCAGGAAAAGAACCAAAAATCCTCAAGATGTAAATATAATCTCCTCCAGACTCTTTAATTATGGTTCCAAGCTCAGCGTACGACAAGGCTCCAAACATGGCCAGGAGACCACATGCTGCCCAGATAAGTAGGCTGCTGGCAGGGCTCCCCATATGATGTAGCACCCACTCAGGGGACATAAAGATCCCTGAGCCTATCATAGTGCCTGCAATTAGTGACACTCCACTAATCAGGCCGACCTCTCGCTTCAGTCTTAATTTCTCCTTCCCTTCACTCAGATCTGAAGACGAATGAGGTGAATCTGTTGTCTTCCTTTTCCTCATTGTGGAAATGTTAGGAGATATTGTTGTTAGGAGATAATATAGAACAAGACTGAGGCATTTGAATAAGGACTCTCTCAGGCTTTTAGGGTTAAGTTAATAATTACAAAAGTCACACTGAACACTGCTGAGAAATACAAACTTACCTTCCGCGTTTTGCATTCTTTCATTACCTATCTTATCTTGGTAATTTATCGTGGTTCAGATCCTGCCGGGATTGATTACCTTCAAATCTCATTGCAAGCAATGGTAATGGATAGCATTCAGCGCCACCTCAGAGGCACTCAGCACCTTACTGGACTGTGTCCCTGATTACCTCTCCTTTAAATTATGCTTCAAATGGTATCCGAAATAAGGAACAGGTAAGCAAAATCTCCATGCAAATCTGTACTTTATTCTTTGAATAAAAGTCAATGCTCAAGCACCTGCTTTAGTGCTCAGTCATATTTTCATTCCCCACTATAAAGCGATTAAACAAACAAGCCTGTTGCCCAACATGCTATGGCTTTGCTCAGCGAGGAACATTTCCAGTGTCTTAATCAAAGACACTGAAATGTTCTGCTAAAAACAGTCCAGAGATTGTTTTTTCTGCACAGTAGTAGGGGGCAATTCTGTTTTTTTCAGATTTTAGAAAGTGCAGGAGAAGAGTGAAAAGGCTGTAATTACATTTTTATGGGCCCTTTTGGCCAATGGACATGAGGTATGCATATTCTTACCAGACCATGATCTTCAGAGTACTTTGTCACTGCTAATCATATATACATTCCAGTGCACACCCAAGAGAAACGTTAGAAGTACAAGCTTTTGAAAATGCCACTGACGCCTTCTTAGATATCTAACACGTAAAATTTCAGACTTTGGGGACGATTCTGCTACAAATCTGAATATTGTTACAGTGCATGAGGGTGTATATTTTGTGATCTGGAATATCTACAAAGTATTGAGCAGAAGGGAATGTCATTATGGATTCCTTTGAACTTAAACTAAACTTTACTGACTGCAACTGTAAAGAAGGAGAGTTCCTGTCCTTGGTGGTCTCTTGCAGACTTCTGGTGTGATAAGTACCAGAAAACAGGAGTGAGACCTTCCTCAGCCCTTCATGGAAAGAGCAGACCTTGAATCTTTAAAACTATCTGTCCTCCTCAACCACTGGAGCTAAAAAAAGCATGAATATAAACAGAAAAGTATTTTTATTGTTTGTCTAAAAATTCCTTCTCTTCTAAATCATTTAGATTTCTCTTTGCTCGCTTTTTTTTTTTTTTTAATCATCTCACTAGCTTTGCAGTTTTCTGCAAGAAGAGTTCAAGATAACTCTTGGACTCTGAGCAAAACTCATGGGCCTGTAAGAAAAACAACATATACAAGTCACATAATTTCTCATGCTGAAGCAAATAAAGTTTTACAAATTTTAGCATTGGGTTGAGGGCCTTTAATTTCTTCAGAGAAAAAAGAAGTCAAACAATGTTGATAATACAGGGATGTTTTAGTTACGGCTGAGCAGTGCTCACACAGAGTCAAGGCCTTTTCTCCTTCTTACCCCACCCCACCGGCGAGGAGGCTGGGGGTGCACGAGGAGTTGAGAGGGGACACAGACAGGACAGCTGACCCCAACTGACCAAAGGGCTGTTCCATAGCATATGACATCATGCTCAGCATATAAAGCTGGGGGAAGATGGAGGAAGGGGGGACATTCAGAGTTACGGTGTTTTGTCTTCCCAAGTAATGAGGGAGCCCTGCTTTCCTGGAGATGGCTGAACACCTGCCTGCCGGTGGGAAGTAGTGAATGAATTCCTTGTTTTGCTTTGCTTGTGTGCACGGCTTTTGCTTTACCTATTAAACTGTCTTTATCTCAACCCATGAGTTTTCTCACTTTTCCTCTTCCGATTCTCTCCCCCATCCCACCGGGGGGAGGGAGTGAGCGGCTGTGTGGGGCTTAGCTGCTGGCTGGGGTTAAAAGATGACACTCATTTAAGAGCAGGGATTTTTTACAGTATAAATCTTATTATTAGATGAAGGAAATAATGAGTAAAGTTTGGGGGGGTTGTAAGGGACATTAGAAGCCATTCCTAATACCAACTCACTAGTATTCACTAGGAAATGGATCTCAGCTGGATTTCTCCTCATTTCAAAGTCCCTTATAAAAATTCACAGCTGTTCAAGCTGTAGGTTTAACAAGAGTGAAAGGTTACTTTATCTGTATCAGATAGGTTTTTTAAGTCTTCCTAGAAAAGATGTGAGTTCTGAGAATAAACATACACACCTTGTACTGCAAGGATGCAAGTTAATGCATTTCAAGTTAATGGATTTCAAGTTAATGGTTTGCAAAGTGCTCGAGAACTTGGAGGGAGGCATCCCAGTAATGAAGAGTATTTTGTTTTACTTCTACTAAGTGACAGCACTCTTCTTGTTAGCTGGTTTAGCTATTTGTAAAATTGCTAATCATAGTGTTAGGCGATGCTGGAATCTTTCAGAGGTCTAAAGGTCTGGCTTTTTCTGCACTATAGACACTCTACTTCTGTGTGCATCCCTACATGTATTATGTATCCCAATCCTAATTGAAAATGTATTCACAAAATACGGCTAAATCAATGCTAAAGGAAAACTTAATATGACTACAGGTAGTTAAGTATCCTTCTAGTAAGGTTACAGATGTATTTCCATAATTGTTTTCCTGTTTCAATGAAAGAGCTTCTTTTCTAAAGTGTAAATGCAAGGTTCTTGGAGGGCCTGAGATGATCTTTTCAAACCTTTACAGTTCCTGCTCCTAGAAATTAAGAACTTTTAATCTAATGTTGTAGAAAGAATCAGAATATCTTCAAATTTGAT
Source organism: Nipponia nippon (assembly GCF_047370975.1). NCBI lineage: Eukaryota > Metazoa > Chordata > Aves > Pelecaniformes > Threskiornithidae > Nipponia > Nipponia nippon. The sequence continues at coordinate 116,060,443 of NW_028262358.1, read as the reverse complement.
CATGTCAAAAAAATTTCTATAAGACCACTCAGATAACAAGGATTAATTAACTGGTACCTCAATAGCTTCAGTCAGTTCCTAAAGGGAAGTCTATTTCCAATCCCAGGATCATTGTTGCTCAGTTCTAACTGCTTCTACCTAAAGTAATAATGAATCTAATTAATAATGATAAAAACTTGAGGTTATTCCTGTGGAAGCTAAGACAGTCTGATTGCTTTAGATTTTTTTTCCATTGACTTGTTCTTTTTTTGACTGGTATCATCAGTAAGGAGCAGCCATAAGATATCTTAGTCAAATGGATTGCCACAATTATCATTTGTCAAAACTGGCTATGTCAAAGGGTATCTCACTCCTCCCCTTCAAAAGATGTGTGTGAGCAGGAGTAAATATAAAGTACCGCTTTCTTCTTATGTGGAGTAGCAAACCTTTGTTGCTCAAGCTGTCACATAATAAACCCCCTACCTAAACAGCTCTCACTTTTCATTTACCTTTGACATTGCAATGGGTGGTTGCCACCTACTGGTCTCAAAACAATAAGGCAGCTTTGTCCAGTGAAACATGGCTCACTCTACGTTTGGTTTTGACATTTTGCGTTACTGATGAAAAAGAAACCCTACAATAAGCATTAGTTCTTCAATATTAAGGTAACACAAATAGAGAGTATACTTGAGTCGTGAATGAAAATTCTCCTTAATGTGTTTAGGGCTACTTTTATCCCAGCAATAGCTACAAGGACTAGAGAAAGCTAATTTAAGGTAAAGGCCAATGTCAGTGGTAAGAACTAGACAAAACATGTGGGCAAATATTTTGCAATATTTAATTTCAGGTCCCAGGATTGGTATCTGGAACACAGTTACGGGCTTGGCTTCCCTGTCCCACGCTTGGGAAAGAGTTACAAATCTCAGAATGAGAATTAAAAATAACCCACAATCTGAGGATGGAGTGGCCAAAGCCATCGCCGGTAACTTTCTTCGGAGGTAGACACCTATATTATATTTACAAAATCGTGCAGGGATCGAGATTTTATTTTTTTAATACAAAAAAAAAAAACAAAACCAAAACCCAAGTTGTATGAGATGAACTAAGGGTTAGAGAATTCATCCAGGACACAAGATGTGGGTTCAATGGCCTTCTCTACTTGAGAACATGGAAACACACAAATCCAGACTGAATACCCTCACCTCCAAAATGCAGGCCTTGAGCTGCAATTGCAGGCAGATCTTGGTACCTGCACTTGCGATATAAGTAGAGATGCTTGCTTGAAAAGGAGGAAATAAATGCTAAGAAAGTGGAGCTCTGAGATAGGTCTTGAGCTCAGAAGAAAAAATGAGGCAGGAGAAAACATGTCCCAGGTGCCCTGTGTGAAAACAGAAGGAAAGAGGACTCATTTAGAGGTGTCTGCCTGGGGAAGGGTGTCTGCCCTGTAGTTTTTGGCTCTAAGCCTCTACCCCCACAGTGCATCCTGGCTCTTCTCACATCTGAGCCCCGAAACAGCGCAGCTTTGGGCCTCCACCCTGCTGGAGATGACCTGGACTCACTGCGTCCTTTTGTGGTGCTGTCAGCCCTGGCGCACTCAGGGGCCAGCAGTGCTCGGCTGCCCCCGAGGGACCAGGGCCCCTGGCATGCCTTGCAGCAAAGAAGCTCTCGCTGGGACTGTAAAAATGCCAACGTGAGCTGCAGCTAGAAAAAAAAACAAAAAACAAAAAACAAAAACCAGCTTGAGCTACTGGGAGCAGGATGGGGGAAAAAAAAGGCATTTCTTAGGATGCATGACAGCCCTAGGCTTCACAGCAAGAATAATCACTAAAATGGAGCTTGTTTAAGTTTGGACAGTAACTGCCTTCCCCTGTCACGTTACAATAGCAGATCTGAGCCCAGGGGATTAAGAGGGAACCTAACAAACAAGAACTTACCGTAAGCTGAGTTAGTGCTTCCTGCCTGGGTCTGCAGGCAGCCTGCAGCGGGGCCGCCGGGAGGTTTGCTCGCCTCCCGCCCCCCTTCAGCCAGGGCTCAGCGGATTCTGGTTCTGCAACTATTAAACTTCGAAAGATTTGCTTTTCTTTTACAGATGTTCTGCAGGAAAACATATTTGGTATCCCACATGTTGCCCATCAGATACTGAACATTTTGCTTACTTATCTTACTGCATTCAGGAGGAAGCTACTGATGTCGTACTGCACGTTCTCTATAGGGCGATAACAGTCCCAGTCTTATACGTTGCATGGCTGTACTCTTAAATAAAAGAACTGTTGCAGGAAAGAGTGATGGAGTAACGCGAAGTAAGAACCACAGCTGAAAATAAAATAATTGCAACTTTCGTGAGTACTGGTCCCAACCGCTGCTTGGAAAGGTCAAGAGTTGTGACTTAAAGTTCAGTTTACTAACATATTATTTTTATTAGAAATATAAAATAATTATTAGAAAGGTTTACAATAAAACTAGAAAAGATAATGCCGCGTCTGATATGATTAGAATAGCATTCTGAAGCTAAACAAGCAAATAAGGATTGCGTTTTTACCACTAGACGCTGCAAATGTTAGAAACCAATACAACAAGAGAAGATCCCAAGCAAAGATCTCAATCCTAAGATTGAGAGCAACAGAAGAGTACCTGTGTAAGTGTTTATTCCTCAGGCTGGTGGAGCAGTGACTTCACTAAAAAACAACAAAAAAAAAACAACAACAACAACAAAAAACAAACAAAAAAACCCAAAACTACAAAAAATTAACAGTCTTAGACTGATGCTGGCTCCAGGATTCCACATTTTGGCACTGCAGGCAGTTACTGTATCAAACGCCATTGCTACATTTTCTTTCACTCACTGAGGGAATATTATACAAATTTCTTCCTTCATTCCTGTTTACATCTATAGTTCCTCATTTTATGGCTATATATATACAGAGTGTATAAATGTGTATATATACACAGCATTCCAAACCTGTCCTGTTCTCTTTTTCTTTTCCTAGCAGTGCTTTAATTTAGCCTCAACAATTTCTTCGCATTTGTTTGTACTCTTAAGAACTCCTTCTAAACTTTGGAATTAATTTTTAATTTGTTTATTAGGTTTAATTCAAGATTAGATTATCCTGTCCTGTATGAAGTCTGTTTTGCATAATCATTATCAAATGAATGCTGTCATTTAAATACCAGAATCATTAAAACTTTCTACCAAGCAAGATGAAAAATAGAATTAAAACATGGCTATATTTTCAGCTCTGAAATTCTGTTTAATCAGCGAAATGCATTCCTACATTTATGAGCAGATGTATGATAATACTTTCACTATCACTAAATAGTTTTATTATTTTTTAAAGAAACTTTTACAACACATGCTTAGAGCTGAACCTATAACTTTACACTCACTGTGTTAGGAGTCATTCTGTAATAAAATAGACTGTATGACTCTTGTCAAAAACATCACAATAATACTGGCCCAAATTATTCCATTTTTTCTTGGGTGAAAAGGAGACATAGTAACTGAAGGTACTTAACTTACTGCATTAAAGATTTCACCAAAATTGATACCTATTTTTTACTGAAACCCTGGACCAGAGGTGACATTTAAAGCCCACGGAAGGCAGCTCCCTTTCCCAGCCCACCCCACTGCTGCCGTGACAGCACCTTCCTCCCAACAACCCAAACGACTGGAGAGCTGTTTGCCCTCCTGCCTCTTTTCTTCTTCTTCATCACCGGGGCAGAAGGGATGGAGCGTCCAGCTTTGGTAGCGTAGCAGAGCAGAGGACCTGTGGGGGGGACTAGGAAAGACACCCAGAGAACTGTAGTCAGTAAGAAAAATAGGGTTAACATCATTGCTTTCAGAAGCAGCAGCTTCTGAAAGTTTTCTGGGCTGCCTCTGCCTGTTTGTTTTCTCTGGGTGAGCATACGAAGTGCAGGGTGGGGCTGGGTAGGCTTATCCCTGCATCGCACCGACTGCTGTCAACGCGTGTGGGGCAGATCGCTCTTCCACTGCTCTTCCCCCACGCTGGGGTGGGATGTGCTTCAGCATGCAGTCAGGGCCAGCGTGAGGCCAGGCTTTGTCCCTGCCTGCCCAAAACATTTCATTTGTGGAGTAGGTATAGGGTGTACGATGGGCTCTGGGCCATACTTACAGCACTGATCTCCAGGGATAAGCTCAGTCAGGGACAAGGGGGCTCAGCCTGTCTCCATGCCAGTTACTACCTAGCTTCTCAAAAAGCTAGGACAAGGGATTAATTTTAACACTCTGTTTAATTATAACCTCACTTTGACTCCACCAAATATCACGGGGGAAAAAAAATGTTTGCCTGGAAAAGCCAGATAGGTTATGACACTCTTTTATATCTCTGGCTGGAGCTCTATGAAGTTGTAACAAATATGTACTTTGCAGCTAATGCTTCATCTTGTAGTTTTGTAGAAAAACTAATGATCTTGAGAAGATAGTGATGTGTTGAGATTGTAATTACTCCCATCTGTATGCTTTGGTTAAAGTTATAAATAGATATGAATAAAAGGAAGGATGAACTGGATTACACATCTTTTCTTGGCCTTCCAGGGGAAGTACGTGTGGGAGACGGGGACCAGGTTCTAATTCCATTTGGTAAATTTTCATTTGAGATTGTATGAAGAAAAGAACTGTGCTTAAAGGCTTGGAGGACCCTTTCTGGTCCCAGATGATAGCTTCCTAATTGCCCTTGTGAGTGATGCAGTCAGATGATAAATTCATGACGTAATGATGATGTCCAAGAATCACTCTGAAGTAGTATTGTTCTCTTGAATGCAAATGGGATGAATCCACAGATGTTGTCTTCTAATTCTCAGCCCTTAGCCAAAATGAGTGGAAAGACACTCATATTTACACATATAAACTTCCTGTTTTGCAGTCCACTAACAGGATGTATTATGAGGGAAGAAGTTTTCCAGCTGAACTGGATTTCCGTCTGGAGCCAGCTCAAGCCCGTAGGCAAAGCAAGCCGCAGGCTGCGGGATGTGGCCTGGTGCCTACTTTTCCTCTGCTAGTGAAATGGGAATTGATTATTCCCGTTTCAACAGCTAATCTCTACTTCCCACGTGCCAGGCTCTTTTTGCTCCGTGTTACAGGAACGGCAAAGGTATAGCTGGGTGGGTGGTGGCTTCCTCCCCCAGCAGCTCCTGCAGAAAAACAAAGTGCTGCTCTTCCTTCTTGCCCTGCCTTTTCTATTTTCTGCTACAGACGCAGGCTCACCCTCGGGCCCCCACCCCAGCACTGGGGGGTGCGGATGCACGAACGGCTGTTGGGCCCTGATAGGAGATCAGCCGAAGACAGGGGTCCTGTACTGCAAGGGAGGGAGAGCTGACTCAGAAACAGAACTTGAATTTTGCAGTATTAAAAAATACATTATTCAAGCTCGATGAATTTTTTGTTTTTTTCTGTGTTTGACTAACTGCCTAGGAAGAGGGATGCACTGGAAACAGAAGAGGTACTTTAGAAGTCTGTAAAACCTGCAGACATAATTAAAGGTAAACCCACATATGTATGAATACACCGTTGCTATTTATATAATACTTTATGCAATACATGCATAACATTGACACCTACTTTTCACTATTACAGTGCTCAACCATTTTGTTTATGCTCAGGAAGCAAGCTAGGATTTCCCTTCCTGAATATATCTCTGGCATCGTATATTCACTGCGCTATGCCTTGTTGCTCTGAAGGCATGTTTGGCACAGAATAAGGTTTGGGTTCTCTACGTGGAAATGGGGGCCAGTGGGTATGTCTTCATGCTGTAACGGTGAGTCAGAACGGGGGTTTCGACTAGCTCTGAGCTAATACAGCTGTGCTGCGTTTTGGTATTCAAATGATGTGTCCTGTCATGTAGACATATCTTGTTGCTTGTGGTCAGCCCCCTTACACTGTGTGAGAACAGGAAATTCTGGGCAGCTTAAGGTATGATTAAGACAGAAGAAAAATATATAGTCTAGCACTTACACCACAAGAGCAGACATGACCACAGATGTCCAGTGTTACCCTAAGCAAAGTCCACTTGATGTTGGACTGCTTCTTCAGAGCCCTATCAGAAGAACCAACTGCAGCTGGGAGGATCAGTATTTGATACGGCAATAGGTAGAAGGGTGTTGATGAACCTAAGATGAGAGAAATTATATAAGCAGAAGTACTGTTGCAGAGCTTTCTTCTAGTTTGTCCTCTGTACTATGGCTTCTCATTTTTGAAGATACGGAGAATTTCTAGTTCATGAAAGTTAATTTGGTGAGACTTTTGCAACAAAATTAAAACTCAAGGAAATGTTTTTAAGATTCTTAGAATGTTTTTCCTTAGGAGAAAAAAAAATGCATTCTTCCCACTCTTCCTTGTTCTGCTATGGCTGAACTATCTTAGTTCAAAGTGCAAAAGCTTAGTTCAAGTGTGCAAAAAATACTGCCTCTTATTCAGAGCTCTTGTGATCGCTTCCATTGCCTGGGACATTTCTTTGAACTTTTTTCCCTTTTTAGAAATTAGAGTGTTTATTCATTACTGCTTAATATATGAAATGAGTTAGAATCAATTTGATGCTCAGCTTTGAGGTTTCATTCTTTGTACTGAGTATAATGTGCGATCTTCGGTTCTAAGAGCCACAGTCTTCGTTCAGCGTGAAGAGTTCCTGGAACTTAATTCGCCACTGGAAAGAAAAATATACTTCTATTGAGACACGCAGGCTTTTTTCTTAAGATAAGCATTGATAGCCACTCTGTTGTGAATGAAGTGAACGCGAATCTAAAAAACAGTTGGCGTTATCTCTGGCTTTGCCACTCCAAAGCTATTCACATTCATGTACACGAAGCGATGCCATTAGTTACTCGTGTTGCGTTACAATGACTGTCTCTGGTGGTTGTGACTCTGAGGTATGTTTATGAAGCTTGTTTATACCTCAGCCAATTATGGGGGGGTGAATGACTCAGGGACAAAATCCATCTTGCCAGTGAAATGAGTCTTTAGCTGACACGTTCTTGGCTGTTCTAGCACAGACTTGCTCAGCAAAGCACTTCCATGAGAGACACTTCTTTCTTGGGACAAGCTCATGAAGATACATGCTGCCGGGCTGCATGCTCCATTCGCTGACACCTCCTCTCGTGCATTTCCTTCAGACCTCGTGCAGAACAGCTTCTTCGGAAAAGCTGATGATGTCTGCAGGAGCAATGACCATGTAACTGAATGGCAGGTCAGCATCCCCGCATTTTACAACAGTAGTATAGTAATGAGTAAGTCCAAAAATGGGAATAGTGACAAAATTGATTATAATTCAGCTGTGAATTTTCTGTTGGACCTAAACTGAAATGTTCTTCTCACTTGCATTAGCTCAGTATGTTATGCTAGTTGCTAGCTAGTCCAAAAAAAAAAAAAAAAAACAAGCCAGAATAGATGGTCTTCCTTGAAGAAACTTACAGTTGCACAGACAGGTAAGGGAAATAAATGGAAATACTATCACAGTTTTCAGCAATAGAGCAGACTGAGCTTTTCAGCGCACTGAGAGCCTGGCTGTTGTCAAATGGGTTTACAGGAGTCACAGTAAAGGCAGGCCTTTTTGTACCAGTTTTTGTGACAAACGGGAGATTTGAAGGATGCTAAAGGTAACTCAGAAGAGTTCTTCCCACACATGGGAAAAAAGTTTAAAGATGTGTGGGTTTAAACATTAAAATTGGACACTGGATGCAGTTGCATATAGTGAGCCAAATGCTTCTGTATCAGAAGAGAGGGTTGAGACAGGAATCGGCTGTGAAGCTCGTAGGAATTAAGGCAACAGTATTGGTACAATGAGATGTAGCAGGAGCTGAGTTAATGAACAGGTTACATGGTCAAAAGCAATAGAACAGAAGAGTCAAGGCGGAGTTAGCATGGTGAATGGTTACGGCAGGGAAAGGCTGTGTTCGTGAAGCAATGGTGGGGAAAAAGCATGTGCGGATGGGAACTCTGTGCGAAGAGTCTGTGGCTTATAAGCACACTTCTCTGAGGCCTGGGGGAGAGGCTAGCCAAAGGGGACGCTTGGCCCACTGGGCCAGAGCTCTTATCTCAGTAAACCCTCCCATGTATTATGGTCACTGCTGGCCTAAACCATGAAATACCGACCGATTCCTATAGCAATGCATTTAGCAGCAAGTCTTGTGAATGCAGTGTTTCAGACTCATTGATTTTTTTAATTAATTAATTGTATGTCTGTTGACAAAGTGGAATCCAGAATTGTGCATTGGGTGCCTAGATTTTCTACGCAGTATATGGGAAAATTAATAACTTCAGAATGGGATCCGCTCCTGTAAACGCACGAAATGTGCGTCCAGGTCAGCATATCTTACAGAGATGTAAGTAACAAGGGACACGCTAAGGATATAAACCACCATGCCAGGGCCCTTCTCTGGAATGCGGACAGATAGCTCTAATTGCTTTCGAGCTGCAGTGCTGCACTTCTGTGAAGGTGGCAGGTAGTTAACTGCGGCTGTTATTTCAGAGAACTGAGCAAGGCTCACCTCCTCTTAAGCAGTAAGATGGTAGTTAGGCTGGGGATTAGACTGGGGTAGTTAGACTTGGGGGCTGGACTAGAGGATCATTGAAGGTCCCTTCCAACCCAAACCAGTCTATGATTCGATGACTGCAAGGCCAGCAAGGCCATTAAGTAGAAGATCTGAGACAAAGATCTGGAGTTCTTCCCTGCAGAACAGCCCAGCTGCAGCAGAGGGCAGCCAAAGTAGTCTGCTGATTTTTGGGACTCTCTCCAAGGAAGTCAGACCTGTGAATCTTGAGCAAAGGAATCAAATCTGGGTCCTCCCCAGTCCTGGGAGTAAAGAGTGTTGCACACTTTTTAAAAAGAGTGCAACCTCTACTAGGTACCTGTGTCTTTTCTGGAGATGCCTTGAGAAGGTCTAGCACATCTAGGTTTTTTTTCATTTCCATGGAGGAATACCTTGGTTTTAATTAATACAGGTTAATTATTTGCTACCCTGATAGATCTAACAGCACTGTCTGTCAAAACTGCCGGGGGACGTGGATGTTGTGGCACAGCAGGACAAATTTTGTTCATGCAGAGTGTTTTAGGTCCCAAAGTTTGTGGCTTTAGAAAATGTAGACATCTTCAGCATTAGACGCTAGCTGAGTAGGAGTGGGTACGACTGCAGCTTTCAATTTCTGTGAGTGCTCTTCAGTTAGTAACTTGCCCAAGGTCTCACAGGAAGACTGTGGAGGAAGGCAACAGCATCCAGGTTTTCCATATCCTTAGCTACTTTTCTAAACTGTAGACTGTGTATTATTTGTTTAGTATTTTTCATTGAGGATGCTTATTCACAGAAAAAAAACAAAGCATAACTGTGTCAATGGAGTTATATCTGAAACGTTTGGAGTGTAAGCAGAGTCCAGTCAGCTGTTAACACCTCCTTAAAAACAGGAATAGCTAGGAAAAGCATTTTGTAATGGAGTGATACCAAGTTAAACTATCTAAAGCATTAGGTACTTTTAGAGTTTCCACGCAGAACAAAAGTAAGAGAGAAAGACTTTTCTTGAATTGTTTTAACTTAAGCCAAAAACTTTAATGCCATTACTAAATTGTGAGGTGTGTGGTGGTGGAGGTTTTTTGTTTTTTCTTTTTTTTTAGAAAAATACTTTAGAAAATAACCAACTAATTTTATTTCTCATATCAAACCCCAAACTGACGGCATTTAAACATCTTTCTGGTTCATGATCAGGTTGGGTTTTTCAGTACTGGGAAGCAGACCGATGTAGAAGTCGTTTGAGCTTATGCTTATCAAATGCATGTTGGGTTCTCCCTGAACATTCAGTGCTTTATACAGACACGGATCAGAATTATCCAGGACAAACAGGACCCCCAAAAGGGTCTGAGCTGGAGAGCTGGTGTAACGTACACCAGCTGCTGTAAGTGTCCGGGATGCCAAGAGTGTACAGGGTTTTCTTCAGTGCCTGCCGGCCTGTGTGAGGGGAAGGGCTGACTTGGAGGCTATGACTTAAAGGCCTTCTCTCCTCAAGTAAGCAAAAGAATCAGCTTTTCAGCCTGGCAGCCTCCCTGGAGGCAGCCCAAAGGTGGCAGTGGGACAGGACACTGGGGGGGATCACAGGGATTAGCCATGCCAGCAGCAGCAGACTGCAGGCGTCTGGGTAACTGACCTGTATTAAGCCGAAGAAATCATTTTCATTTCTTGGGAAAACACCTCTGTCTTTATCAGGAGCTGGGAACTTTCATGTTTTTAACCATGTCTATAAATACGGAAAACAGTGAGGGCTTTTTCCTTCGAGACATCTCTAGATGCAATCTCAAGAACGCAGTTGGTCGTCATGGACATCTCGTCCCCACAACCGCTGCCGCCAGCGGCAGCACCAGTACGCACGGTATTCCTGCACCCCAGCCCGCCTGCTCTCACCCTGCCGTGCCCAGGCCGAGTCGCCAGGGCTGGCAGAGCCTGCCTCCCCTCTGCCTACGGGGAAAAGCCAGCCGGCAGCAGCCTTCCCAACAGCCGCCGCAGGACGGGTAACCCCGTTTCGTCCGAAGGCTTCATCTGCGGGCGGCATCTGTGTGCCGTTTCCTGAAATGGAGTACTCTCTACCCAGACTCCTTTAAGACCTGGTAAGAAGGTGAAATAGTGGATTTTCTTGTGAAATCTGTATTTTAAAATGTCACCGGCAGGCAGAGCTCCCTCTCTTTTTCAGGGGCTGCTAAACAAGTGGGATTTATGCTGGTATTGAGTGAGGGTATTAAAAACCATCACGGGCAGTGTTTACTGGCATCCAGTGCCGTATTTACCAACAGCAACCACCCCGCTGCCTCAGAGATCCCCTGCGTGACCCTCTGGAGGGGAGGCACTAATCGACGCTTTTCCCAGACTCATCCCGCGGCCACTTCGGGCACAGCGGCTCGGCAGCGACGCCGGCGATGCCCTTCTGCCTGCTGTAAAGGCGGGGAACCTCCCCGCGGGCGGCGCCGGCAGCGAGGCCCTCAGGAGCCACCGGCTGCCCCTCAACGCGGGCCTCGCCTTCCCTTTTGTCTCCTAACCCCAGGCCGTCGGGCGGGCACCGCCTCCCGCCGCCCCCTCCCCCCCCGAAACACGAAAAAGAGAAGAAAAAACCAGAACCGCAAAAGCCGTGTTTTGACGGGTTCGTTTGGCGGGAGGGAAGGGGCCGGACCCCGCTCTCGGTGCCCGCCCGGCTCGGCCGCGCTGAGGGCGGGCGGCGGAGAGGGGCAGGCCCGCATGCGCGCTGCGGGGCGGAAGGGGCCGGGGGCCGCCGCCTCCCGCTCCCTCGCCGCCTCCCTCCCGGGCTGGGGCGCGCATGCGCTGTGGTGGCGGCAGGGGCGAGCGGCGGCGGCGGCGGCGCGGGGGGAGGTTTGCCGCGCTCTCGCTGTCCCTCTCCCTCCGTGCGCGCCGGGCTCGCCCTCCCGCCATGTTGGTGTGAGCCCCTCGCTGCCGAAGGGCGGGAGGGGAGGCAGGAAGGAGAGGCGCCGAGAGGAGGCGGAGGAGGCGGGGGGCGGCGGGCCGGCAGGGGTGTCCCAGGGCCCGCTCCGGCTCCATCGCAGCGAGCAGCGCCGCCAGCCAGCCCGTGAGTACCCTCGGGGAGCGGGGCCGCGCTGGCTAGGCCGCGGGCGGGCGGAGCGGGCGGACGGGCCCCCCTTCCTCCAGCCCCCTTTTGTCTCCGGCCTCGGCTGCGCGCCGAGGGAGGGGAGGGGAGGAGGAGGAGGAGGAGGAGGAGGAGGAGGGCGGGAGGGGGCCATGTTGTGGCAGGTCACCGGGCGGCGCGGGGCCTGCTCGGCGGCCGCCCGCGCCTCGCCGCCTTTGTGTCCTCCCGGCTCGCCGGGGAGCGGCGCCGGGGTGGGGAGGGAGCCGGGGGGGGGGGGGGCGGCGGCGGCGTGAGCGGGGCGGGCGGCGGCGATGCTGGGAGCGGGGGACTGGCATTGTGCGCTCGGGGAGCCGGGGGGGGACGGGGACTTGAGGAGCGGCTTCCCTCCCCGCGGGGTCTGGGCGGGCGAAGTTGTCGCCGGAGAGAAGTCCGGGGGCCGGGCCCCCTCGGAGGCGGTCGGGGGTTGAGGCGGGGAGAGGCGCCGGGGCGGGTGCCGGGAGCTGGGGGCAGGCCGGGGGCGGACGGACGGCGCCGGGCGTTACGATGGGCTCCGGTACGAAGCGCCCCGAGGCGCCGAGGGGGCCGGGGTCGTGCGGGCGGGCTGCCGGCGGCCCCGCGGGCCAGCCCCTGCCGGCGGCCTTCGGGTAAAACGGGCTTTGTTTGAGTGTGCCGAAAGCGTGAAAACTTGCGTTATTCTTTTTTAGTGCTCTTAAGGATAATGACTGCTTTCTGAGGGTGGAGCGAGAAGGCCAAATGCTGTTGGTAGTTGATACCACACAATAAAGTGTTAGGTTTTAATTTTTCTTCAAACGTGTCTGCGCAGACAGCAATCACAAGAAGTTGAGAAAAATGCCAGCTGCCCTGAGTAGATCATGCTTACAACGAACAGTTTGGTTTTTAATCTCCTTGGCAGTCAGTGTGCAAAGTGTTTGGTTTTTTTTTTTTTTTTGGCATTGTTCTCTTTCGTGTATTTCATAACCTCAGACTCTAATTCCTTGAGAGAAAATTAATATACTCGGGACGCTTTATATTCTTCTGGCTTACTGTTTGAAGCAAGATGGCTTAACACCAAAATGTGTAGCATGTTTTATACGTGAGGCGATAAAGAGGTTATATCAGCTGATTTTGGGATGCTTTTTTCTGAGTAATGTAGCTGTGTATGAGCTATATAGGTCATTGCAAATGAGAATCGGTAAAACTTCTTATATTGCCTAATTGTTTGTCGCTTACATGCTACATGTTAACAAAATACTTTCAGATTTATTTTAGTTTCTCTTTTACTGAAGTCTTTGTTGCATCTCAACTGAGAGATCAGGCCTTTTTAGTTACCGTGAGTTGATGGTGTAGCTCTTCAGGTATGTGGGATATGAATGCATTTGAAATATAATTACTACCCCATGTTACCATTTTTACGTATAAAACATAGTATTTTGTTATATTTAGTCATGTCTAGGTTTAAAACCAAATGTTAACAACAGTCCTAGTTCTGTTGAGAAGCTGAGAGAATTATTGTCTGCCTTTCTCTGGTCTACAACTCAATTTGTGTCAATGCAAATGTAAATATGTTAGGTAGGTGGGAGAAGGAAACTCGAATAAAAAGGGAAATGATAATTTAGTGGTGGTGTAGTTTGGGTTATATGTGTAGAAATGACACTAAATCACCTGACGGTTTTCTGAAGTGTTCAGAGAGTTGAAAATTTGGAATTTGTCCCAGCAGAATGGTTAGTAGGCAAATGCATGTGAGAAACTGCTTGATAATGCAGATTCTGCAGTTTATTATGGGGATGTTGCACGTAGGAAAGTCCGTGTTATTTCAATAGTATTTTTTCCTGCATTAATAGGGGATGGTACTTTTTTTTTCTATAGTACTTAAGATTTTTCTTCTGTGTTAGGGATATTGGCACAGTGCTGAGGCAATTACAGTCGTATCTGGTATCATGATTGAGCTAATGGTGCAAGAAGCAGTTGGCTGAAAAAGTTGGACTCGCCTGTCTTCTGATGAGAAGATACCTCTTATTATGACAGTATATATTAAATCTTATGTAGGATTGTAGTGCACACTGAAAGCTTTATGTACACGTTTTCTTCAAGATTTGCGTTCTGAAGTGTTTCTTTGCAGTGTTCTCATTGGGCCAGATGTTGCAGATGTTTGGGGCAAGTGTATTAACAGGACATCAGCTTGTTGAATGCTGTGAACTAGATCTGATTTTCAACAGCACTTTCTAGTGCATGTTTTAGGTCTTTTTCCCCCTTGATTTAATGATATATGAGTGTGCATTGGATAATCAGCATATGTAGAATTTTCTGAAAGCGTTCTCCTTGATAACTTCATCTTTTTTTTTTCTTTGTACAGTGGTTTGTAGAACCCCAAAATGATTAGACCAAGTTTTTATACACAGAGGCAAGTAATCCAGTAGATGGTTTGAATTCCTGCTTGCATGTCTTCATGCTTCTTTTTGAATGTGGAATTATATAAAAATTCATTGTCCATTGCAGTAAAAAGAAACCTAAATTCTCTTGAACGTTAAATTCTTATTGTGTTGGGAATCTCCTGTGCAACAAGCATTAATATATTGTATTTTCTTTTAAAAAAGTTTCTGATAGAAACTTTACAAAGGAAACAACATAAACCTGTAGAGTGGACATGCTTTATAAATAATTCTCATCGTGTGTATTATATGTATGTGAGAGAGTTATCAATCTTCTTTCCCTTATCTTCAATAAATTTAGTTGAAAATGCTTACCTCATTTAATGTGAATTTTCCCCACCCATAACATAGCTGTTGTCTTGATTATTCCACACAACGCAACCATTCCAGTGTTGTCACAAAGCCAGTGCCCAGGCTCTTGTCTCAGAAATGGGACAAGAAGTCTTTCGTTGAAAAGCTCATTTTCTCCTCCTATAACAACCAGTTACATAGTGCTTCTAATAATGAAGTTGGAGGCACATCATATAGTGAAAAAGAGTTTTAAATAACAGGACATGTAAACGTATTCAGTTCTAGCTGCTTGGGTGTAATTTCAAACAAGTTGCCTAAAACTTATTTTATAGTAATGGCTTGCATACTGAAACTTTATGGCAACATTTAGTTTGAATCCCACTCAGAATACCTGCTGTGGCTTTTAGAATAGTAGGCAAGAGTTTTTCAAGCTGGTATGTGAAATGTTTAGCTTACAAATAAAGACCAGATGTCATCTCTAGCAATATCTTTAAAGATCATATTTCATTATTGGTTAACAGATTTTTTGTTTTTTCTGAACATGGCTATTTAAGAACAGTTGTAGACATGTAGAAGAAATACGAAGAGGTTATGACGACCATCTTAGGAGTTGAGAAGGAAATGTAAAACTCTGAAATGTAGCAAAAGCATCTCTGTAATAATCCACATTTGACTTTTTTGCTAGCTGTTCTGTATATGCATCTATTTCCACTAAACTTTAGAGCAATGATGTGATCCTCTGGCCTCTACTGGCTGTGCTAAATATCACATCTGCAGCCTTTCTAACAGGCAGATTTTTACAACATATGTTTGTGTACATTAGACTGAGTAATCTGGTGTGCATTTTGTAATTTTGATTTTTTTCAATTTTTATTTTTTCATACAATTCTCAGATAGGTTACCTCTTGCTTCATCAGTGCTATTGAGGTATTGGCAAAGCTCTCAGTTACGGGTGATAAGTCTGGTTGTCTGTCTTTCCATTATAAAGCTCTTGGCATGTAAATCCTAATGGAAATAGGGGTTGTGTCAGACCTATGTTCATAACTTTGCTTTTAAATTTCATCCATGTTATTTTGAGGAAGACTTTTGAGTGATGTATTGAACTAGTTGTATATGTTTTTTATTTGTTTGTGTGGCTGAATTTTCATATAGAATTTGTCCACAAATCTCTTCAAAGGGGAAGTGAATTTTTAAGAGCTGGGTTGGTGTGTTTAGTTCCGTAAGTCTTTACATGTGCGTATTGATTAAATAGAAAGCTAGACTTGCTGGAGACGACTCCGTGTAGTTGAGCTAAAAATAACATGTCTGTCTTTTGACTCATATTTTTCAAGTATCTTGCTGTTTATCTCCATTATGATAAACTTTAGTTCTGGGCATACTACAATGATGAGTTAGTCATGTAGTCTGAAGAAGTTGCAGAACTGATGTTAGTAGGGTATTTTGACAATAAGTAAATATCTACTCTTACAGTAATAAGAAGACAAAGTAGCCTTAAATCTTATGTGTTACTCAAAAAACCAAGATTGTTCAAGATTATTAAAAAAATCCTCCTACGGTATATCTGTATTATATATCTTCCTAAAGATTGGACATTCAGTAGTCAACAAGGCTAGATTAAAAGTATAGAATTGTGTAGAGGGATTAGAGGATTGTGATTTCTTTTGTCTACATCTTCAGACCTAAGTGTTCTATTCTGATTTCATATCTTTCCATATATGTCAGTTTTTATTGTTTGGACTTAACACTCTTGTTTAGCATGAAAAGTGAGACTTTTCTTGGACTTGAAAATTGTTTTTTTTCCCCCCCTTCAAAAAGTACTTAGTTAAGATTGCAGGGGATATTTGGGGTTTTATATATGTATTTGTCTTGCCTTAAAAAGTACATTTGCATACTAAAAGATTGATAATACATCAGTTATGGTAGATTAAGAATATGTGTGGAGATCATTAAGTGTATGTGTTCAGGGGCAGGTATTTTTTCCTGCAGAGGATTTTGTCAATATCAAAGATTTTTGCTGTTGTCGTTTATACTTTTTTCAAGCCAAGACTTAAATGCTTCAAAAATGAGTTGGCAAACTTCATTTTAATCTGAGCCTGAAATCTTTGTTTTGTGAAAACCCGAAAATGTGCTATTGTGTGGGTTAGAGAAGTTTAATGTCGGTTACTGTGTTAGAATCTTCCATAGCTTGACAAATTTGAAAGAAAAACTGAAGGCCGACGTGTAAGAATGAGCTGTAGTTCAGATAGAGAAGTTAGTTTTCTGTGCTACTTCATTACGTAGTCTATAAATGTATAAAATCAGACATAGCGGTATGACAGAATTGGTGGTTTTACACATCATGCCGAGTAATAATGTAAAAGAAACTGCTGCCATTATGATTGAAAATCATATTTTGATTGTTTTTAGCAGGGAAGTATGTGGGCAGGCATTTATAATATATGGAACTCTACCATATTAATATTTTGTCTTGTAAAAAAATCTATGGTACCTTGTTTGTCTTAGAGGCCTAGTTTGGTAATGGTATTTAAATTTTAAAGTTTAAATCAATAAACATTTTGACAGTGAATATTGTTCTTATACAGCTTGGACTTTTTAAATCCTTATTATGAGAACTACATGTTTAAAGATACAAAGATACGTGAGAAAGCCTTTTATGTTACCAAGACTTTTTCTTTTTAGGTTTCTACGTGGAATGAGCATTCCATGTGTTCTCCTAGGCATGAATGAAGTGGCCTGGGAGGAGACCAGAGAAATGATGCATGCAAACATTGGTCAGGAAGCCAGTGGGGTTGGAGTAGGGGTGCCCCAGCTGGAACAGTAGTTGGAGCAACATCAGGGCCCAATTCAGGTGGAAACACTCCTCACACCATCCCTGCAAGTGCGGTGGCAGGTGCTTCCAATGTCCAGGTACCTGTCAGTGGATGTTCTCGGGATGATGCCGCAGCTGGGTATTTCTTCCAGAGGCAGGTTGGTGAGTGGTTGCATGGCTACTCCAGCAAACAATGCTGGCCCACAGGAGATAGCATTCATATAGATTGTTCGGTAGGTAGTTTATTTGGTTTTCATTGAAGCAGTTCCTCTGTTTTGTGTTGAATCCACATCTTTAAGAAAGATACGTGTCAGTTAAGCTAGTTTTTCAAAGCCTGTAGTAACCTAAACTCTACAGCTTATGGTTAATTTTGTTAAAGCAGTTATAAATTAAACTACATAAAATAATTTTGAAATGTTCAGTTTCAACCATTCATTTAACTTATATAAGAATTTCTTGTTTCTGTGAGTACCTGTTTTTTATCAGAATACCATCAGATCATTAGGTTTGAATTTATGCAAAACGGTTTAGTTTGAAAAGGGACTAGCTTCTGGTAGGCTTTATGAGAAGTAATATGGCTTTTGCATGCAATCTTACTTGTTACACTTGCAGGTAAAAAAAAAATTCAGGTAAAATAGAAGTAGTAGAATTAAGCGTAGATCAAAACTTAACTTTCTCCTTTTGTACATAGTAACCTAGAAGAAAAAAAAAATCCAGTTTTAAGCTTTTACCCCCAAATATTTAGTTGATACAGCTTCCTAATTTTTCTTTAAAAACTCCATTCTGAATTTCAGATAGGGGTGGTTTTTTTCCCAGTGACTCTGGTAATGTGCCACACTTAGGTCCATGAGGAACTTTTTGCACCTTTCCAAGCCCAGGGACCTATGGAATGTGTTCAAAAAATGTAGTAAATATAGGAGGAAATGTGAATAAACAAAATTTGCTGACCTTAAAAGCAGGAATATATGTTGTGTCTGTTTTTTTTTTTTTTCTTCATCCATTTTTTCTCATTCTTTAGTTTCTTTTGGCATTTTTTTCTGGTTTTACTCTTACTTTTTTCTTCCTCTTACATTGGTCTACATAACAAAATAAAAAATCTTTTCCCCTGACTTCCTGCCTCATGCTATATCACATTCTGTATTCCACTTGTAGAGAAACTGTAAAGCAGTTCTGTAAATACAAAATTCTACAATATTCTGCTTGTCCACTTGAACACACTTCCTGAGTATGAAAATGTTGGGTTTTTTCCTTGCCAGTGTTCAGTCTGTTGTACAGGCAACTGTGCCAATTTTCACTAGAATTTCACAAGGCTGATATATTGTGTAGATAAAACTATTCTCTGATAAGTAAATGCTGAGTAACAGTTGCACCTCTCTTCTGCCACCTGCGTTCCATCCCCAGTGGGAATCAGAGCCATGGCTTAATCAGCAGCTTTGTTTAGTAATCAGTTGGGTCCATCAAAATATTTCTGCATTTTTCCAGCAGGTAAATGTCATGAACCTCAGGTCTGTTTTCTGGTAACTTGGGCGAAGTACCCATTTTTTTTTAAGTGCTTCAGTGGTTTTACGCATTATGAGGATTCAGTGAAGGGGAAACTACTCTTGCTCTGCTGGGCATTGTTACCTGTGTGATAATAGTGTTTTCCAACCTTCTGTAATTAGTACTGCCTTTATGTTCTGCCATTTTTCACTGGTCCCGTTCCTCCTTAGCAATATGAACTAACGAAAATCAAGTACAGCTCAGGAGACTTCTCCATTTCAGTTCTTTGATTTGAGTGTTCTCTGTGTACCAGTGTTTTTGGGGAGTTTGTTAAGACAGAAGTTACTGTGGGTTGTTTTTTTTTCTTTAAGAACAGACAACTCTTGAGATAAGAGTACTAAGGAAATGGGTTTTCTAAAATCTAAATTTATGCACACTGTGGAAGGAGTTTAGTTGTAATTGTATTCTGTGACTATTGGGTAGACAGTCTCTGTGTAGAGAATCTATGAAAGATAGAAATTTTTTATGCATTTAGAGAAAAATTGGAAGGAAAATCAATAGAAGCAAGTATAGTAGATAAATATCACAGACTGGTTGAGGTTGGAAGGGTCTTCTGGAGGTCAGTTGGTCCAACACCTCTACTCAAGCAGGACCACCTAGAGCAGGTTACCCAGATTGTTATATAGATACATATAAACGAAGTAGAAATGAAGATACTGAAATCTTTGATTCAACATACATTATCTAAGCATATCTTAAACTGGATTTTACCTAAACTTTATCATGTTGTAGTGCAGTCAAAGTATGTAAGACAATGCCGAAATAATAAAAAAACATTTTAGATAAATATAGCAAGACTGAGCTATTTTTTTTGTGAAGGCAGTGGAGCTCTAGCCCCATTCATTCAATAGGAACTTAAAATCTACAGAAAGTGAAGTACAAAAATGGAAAGTTGTAAATTCAGCAGGGATTTGTCAAGCAAAAATAATCACAAAAAAACAAGGAATTTTCATATACTGAAAATAAGGATTGCTTAAATTGTCTTGTGAAACCCTACTAGTCTTCTGGCAAGTAACTCGCATAAGCCTAAGGCCTTAACGGGTGGATTCAAGTAAATACAGAACGTGGAAAAACCTTATATTCTCTTCCATACTGGAAGATACCTGATACTTTTGACTGACTCTCTGAGTGGTACATAGAAGTGAGTTGAAAGAGGAGTTGTGAGCAATTTGTTTTTAAGAGGAACAGGTCAACTTAGCTGGAATCACTGATGGATTTTGAAGAATCTCCAAATTAGTTGAAGTGCTAAAGAAGTTGTGTAACAGTCAGAATAAGAAGTTGATAAATGTGCTTGATTAATTCCAAGAAACGAATTCCTGGGAAGACTAGGGAAACATTATCTTGGTCTTCTGAAAGCCATCTGAAATGTCTTCAAAGGAATTGGAACATCCTATTAGGCAAGACAACATCTTTACTAAAGATAATTATTTAATTTTTACTCTGGTTAAAACACTGGAGAATTGTTTGTCAGCGTCCCTCATAAGGGATTACTGAGAAATGAACTGTGGGAACGATCAGTGAAGTGTCAATAGTTGGAAGGCAGTTCATGCCGTTAATAACATGCTTTACCTTTTGGTCAGCCCTGATGTGGTCAGGCAGTTGGACTAGAAGGTCCCTTCCAACTGAAATATTCTATTCTGTATTAATACATAGTAGCATTAGAGGCCATTGATAGCACAGGGAAAGATCAAGTGGGTTATCCTGGAGTTCCATGGTAATACTGAGGCTTAATGTGTGCTGATTTGGAAATCATCAAGACTGTGATGGAGAAATTTCAGGTGCCACACATATTTAAGAAAAGAGCAGGAAGTTCAAACACACCTCAGTTGAATGGAATTCAACACTTAGTTGAGATGGAAAAATCTTTTTGATAAGTGTAAACTTGACACATTGGTGTCTAACTAGCCACTCACTCAAAACTAATATCATTGGCTCATAGAACATTTCAGAATAAGAGGCACAGAAATGTGTGATATTGTTAACATTCACATTCTGTTTGTGTTCTTCTAAGATTGCTTCAGCTGTAGCAACAGAAAATTACAGTGATGGACAGCAGTTACTCGTATGGCAAAAACTTTGGAAAGTTGAACTACTCTTCTGGCAGAGAGGAAGGCTATACAGAATAATTGGCAGCAGGCTAGAGGAACACTCATTTGCATGAGAGATGATAACCAAAAATCTGTGGACACTCAAAGGTAATGCATGAGCAACTCTTCGATACAAGATGTCAAAGCCAAAAGTGCCGTCTGAGTCAGAAGACTGCCATTGTCACCCTTCATATTAAAACAGCAGTGAGCACCTAGTCACTGACTGACAGGATTAAGTATAGACTTCTTAATCTAGAAATAACCATCCCTGGGTCTCATTCGTCTTCCTTTAAATTATCTAATATTGGAAAGAGTTATAAAGGATAATGAACTAAGCATAAAAACTGTCTCACTTGGGTTTTTGACTTTTTTTTTTCCTCCCCCTCAAGACCAAAAAACCACTTCAGGCTCTTTGATAGCGCAGCATCTGAGGAAGACCACTATCCACTGTGGCATCATCCTTTTGTTAACAGCCCCAGGGGGCTGCAGGTAGGTTAGTGATCTGTTTGTCGTTAATTCACATCACTTCTGTAATGAAGAATTTTCTAGGATACAAAGGCTTAGTGATCAGCAGGCAGTCCGTAATATTTGGAGTTACAGAGATGAGGTTTTTGGGAAGCTCAGGATGTATTTTCTTGGATGTCAGAGTACTTGCGAATGTTCTTCCCATGCCCTGAAGCGAAGAGCTACAGCAGTGTGGCTCAAGCTGTTTGTCCTGTCTTTTCCCCTGTCTGCCCAATCTACTTCCCTCCCTCATGGCAATGGTACTTAAGCACTTCAGCAGTTTAAGATAAATACATCAGGTTATGAATTTTAACGTTTGCTTCTGCTCTCCCTGCCTCCAGTAGAGGGAAAAGAGTAGGAACTGATGGTGAAAACTTTGGAGTCCTGCAGCTAGGTCTACCAGAGCCTTTGTCAGATCCTGAAGAAGTTGATAAGCAAAAGAATGCCAGAGAGATGCTCTGATTGTAGCAGCCTTTTCAAAGCATCCGAAGGATAGTGGTGCTGTAAACAAAAGGATATAAATTGTGTCTTTGCACAAAGCTTGAGTTGAGCTGCAGTTGCTGTAACTTGTTTGTGTAAGAATTTACAAACTTCTGGAGAAGTTTTGTGAATAGCTGCTGAAACAAAGGAAAAATCTTTTTTTGGGGGGGGGTGGAGAGAACAAAAGAAAGAGTCTTACTGAGTTCAAGAGCTTTTTAGCACTTCTGTGGCATGGAGGAGAAGCTCTATATGTCAGTTTTTGCAAGTATTCAACACGACTTCCGTGGGAATCTATTAGAATTAATATAGCCATGAGAAAATGCATGGATGTTATTAAACCAGTAAAATGTGCAAATGTTTAACATTGTTGCCTCCAGGATAAAATGGACAATTTCTAGAGAAAATTTTGCCTTGATTTTAAACAATAAGATTGTTTTGTTTGTTGTTCAAATAAGATATGCTAATATGTTTGTGCAATGGAAATTGGGAAATAATTTTCCCATATGAGACCTCACAGTCATGTAGCCATTCCTTGGAACAATGAACATAATCTCATCATTCAAATTGGGAACAACATAATCTGTTTCCTGACCTTACAGTGGGAGTCGCATTTCCTGAATCATTAGTTCTTCCTTTTATAGATTCTACTTAAAAATGTCCCTAGAAGTCTAAGCGAGCTTGCAGTCCTTGTTTTTTGATTTCCTAACTTTGCAACTTTCACTTAAATTTAAAAATAAAGTGTAATTGAGAAATATAACTATTTTAAAGTGCTTTCAAAGTAACTTTCATAAACAGATACTTTAAGACTTTTCCAAGTGCTGAGCCACTATGCAGCACATAAATACTTCCCTTTTATTGCCAGTCTATCATAGTCAAAGCTCAAGTTTTATCTTAGCTGATTGATGGCTCCTTCTCCCTGTAGAGTTAATGTCCATCTGAAGCTGTTCTGAAGATCATTTATTTCTGTTTCTGCAATCAACAGGTTCTATAATAACTTTGTCATAAGTGTTGTCTTTCTGTGTTTAAGTTTGCAGTGGTTTTAATTTTTTATTTGGCTTTTTTCTTCAATTAATTACAGTAGCATTTAGCTCCACTTCACTAGAAACCCAGATTATGAATGTCAAATGTATGATTTAAGCAGCTTCTGAAACTTGCAAATTAGTTAAACTTTTCAAGCGTCACAAACAAGGAAAAGAAATCTTAGACTGGAAGGATTTTCCATTGTGGTTAGGGGAGAGCTGGGGGGAGGGCATTTGATTCCTGTTCTGGAAAATGTTGTATGCCCTGTTAAAACAACCTTGTTTAATAAGTGCTTGGTGAGAGTTCTCCATCATACTAGTGCTGTATAATTTGGAGCAAGTATCATAAGTTTTTCAGGTGAATTTTAAGGTTGTGTGTTTAAGAAATCTGAATGTCTTGCAACCTGTGTACTTGAGACATCACCTTATTACCTGCT
Organism: Nipponia nippon; assembly: GCF_047370975.1. NCBI lineage: Eukaryota > Metazoa > Chordata > Aves > Pelecaniformes > Threskiornithidae > Nipponia > Nipponia nippon. The sequence goes on along the minus strand of NW_028262358.1, from coordinate 116,037,285 downwards.
TGTGACTCACCTTTCCGGCAGCAGACATAGCTGGAAAGAGGTAGCTTGTCTGTCTTGCCCCTCTCCTTGATTTGAAAGAGCTAAAAAGGAATATTTTTTGACATACTGCAAGGTGTTTTCATGTCATTCAACTGAAAGAAAAGCATTGAGAACTTTTCTGTGATATACTTTAAATCACTTCCCTAGCTAGAGAGAAGAAAATTGCAGTGTTGAATTTTGCAGATACTTGACTTGTATTTTTAGTAGTTTTAAGCATGTAGTGTGTGGAATAGACCTCTTAATGTTAACTGTCCTCAGGACAGGGAGAGTAATTGCAGTCACCTGACTTGTGCGAACAAGTTTATTCCATGTAACTTCTGTTCTTCTTCCTGCATTGCCCCTTCCAATCACATTTGCTCTTTTGATGCATCTGCATAGTTTCTGACCTTTTCACCAACGTTTTCAACTGCAGCTGATAGTTTCAGCTCGTGAGATACTTGACCAGTTCCCACCCACTGCATATTGACTCATATGCTATCAGGCTGGGAACTGCTGACCTCCCTTTGTGGATTGTAGTATTAGTTGTGTCTTTATTAAGTATATACACAAGTGTGCTTGTGCTTTCTTCAGATTTTTTGTGCCGACATACTACTTGAGTTTTTAAATTTTCACCCTTTCTGACATACTCCTTGAGTTAGTCTTCACATTTTCACCTGCCTTGATGTCTCCAAATACCTGGTACTCATGCATTGTTGAGTGCCTTAATGAGAACGACTACTTTATTCTTACTTTACCATTTCAGTTTCTTGTTGTATCAGTCTTTGTCATTTGTCTTATGCTAAGATTGAGAGCTCTTTGAAGCAGAGTCCTTCATACTTTAGTGCTTATTCAGTAATTAGCATAGGGAGCCTCTGATTTGATACTATAGCAAAACAAATAGCATGTGGTCAACTGTGCATTATCCCTGATTTACATATAGATGAATTATCCTGTATATTTGTGCAGCCGTAGCTCTGTGCAGAATTGGCTCAGGTCTGTGGGGGATTATTGACAGTAGCCTAAATCTGAATGGTAGCACTGCTTCTGGAAGTAACATGGACTGGAAGCAGCTGATGCACCTTGGAGCCTGACATAATGGGAACCAGAGACCTGAGCTGGCTGCTTACGGAGCCACTTAAAGTTTCTTTGCATTTTATTCCCCTGTGCTCCAGGTTCTAGATGGGATTATGAGTGAGGCCTCATTCCAGACATGATTATTATGTGGTTGTGGGGTTTTGTCCCAAAGCTAAAACTTGTTTTAGGCATTCTAAAGAGAGTTTTGCATAGACATCCAGGATAAGGTGGTGGGAGCCAGTAAGCTCGGGGGGAAAGAGGCTGCATGTATTCATTCAGGCATTTTGCATTTGCAGTATATTTCTTCATATTTTTTAATTCACTTTCTTCTATTATTCAAAATATCAAGTAAATAAAAAATATTTTAAATTTGGGTCAGTGTTACTTATCTTGCTTAATCTAAGTTCTTATCTGCAGGTTTAGAACGTAGTTTTCTTTTTTTCATGTGATTAAAATTGGGGCTTATGAAAGTGTATGACTGCTTTATTGCATGGAGGAGCTACATTTATTTTTCTGAACTACTTTGATTTGGTACAGTTTACATTAAAGTCAGGGTGCTGACGGCCCTTGGGTATCTTTGTGAAAGCTTTTTCTCTTAGTGAAGACAATGGAGGTTGGAATTCACAGGGAGCAAAGCAAGCGGTGGGTAAGTACGTGAAAGGAAGCAGGGGGGCGACGCGTAAGCGGGTAAATGGTTAGAGGGAATATTTTAGTTTGAGAATGAATAACCTGGAATTTAGATATCTAATCAGAAGTTTTGCTTTTAAGATCACTTCCTGTATTTTTTTAGAGGGTAATTCAAAGATCTGGGGTTTTTTTGTGTCCGAGTGTCCACAGTTATTGCTTCTGCCTACCCCCCGAGTTCTGCTGTTGATGTGCTGATAGCTGCTTTTACATATAAGTGCTCTTAAATTTTTGGCTTAAGTGAAAAGGTTGAAGAATTTGGCTTTAAATCCATTGTAACACAGATGTGTTAATGCCAGTCTTTGAACTAATTTTTGTTACAAAGCTTTTATTACTTTAATTTGAATTGTAAATAGCCTACTTTATTTCCAGTAGCTTAATTGTCATCAGTATAAAGTCTTCGGTGTTATTTTAGACTTTTTTTTTTACTTCCTTTGAAGGGCTGTGCTGGCCAACATTTAATGAGATATTAATGTCCAAGGCTAAGCTGCTGCTCTTACTGAATTAAAAATGAGGCTTATTGAATTAAAAGTCGTCTCTTTGAAGGTTTTTTTTTTCCACAATTGGCTGGTTTTTTCAGCTTTTAGGCAATCTGTGGTTAGTTTAAATACACATATTGTCCAAAGAGAACATCCTTAGAAAACAGCTGAAAGAATTGATAACAGCAATTTCTTTACGTGTCCATTCCTCTGCTGTAGACAGATAAAGTAGAAAACACATATGCTTCCCTACAGTAACTCTTTTAAAATATGTTAAAAGAAACGTGCTTTAGTGTTCTCTGGCTGTCCTTGAGTTTATGCAGAGTTTAAAGGCTCGAAGAATCAAGGTAGATTTTGAAGCAGACAGGCATATATTTGAAAGTTGTTTTTTTCACTGCCATTTTATGCTGGTGATATAGAGAAGTTGTGTGCTTTATCAGCAGCTTTCTTTTGAACAGCTAGGTATTCATAATGGAGTGAGAAGTCTAAAAATTCTGAATTTCTTTTTTGTACTACCTGTGATTCAATTCATTTCCTAAAGACTAGGTAGTTCCATTTCTTCATCTCTGGTTTTAGTACCCACTTTGAGAAGATGAGACTGTGTTGGTATTCCCTGGTTTCCTCTTGCCTGCTGGAGGAGGGAAAAAAAAAACCACCCAACCAAAAAAACCAGCGCTTGTTCAAAGGGTACTGGACTGTGAGGAAGAAGTCATGATGCTAGAAACTTCTGGGCAAGAGAATTACTGGCAGAACTTCAGGTTTTGTCTAGTGTTCTTGAAAAATGAATGTTATTGTAAACACATCTGCCATATTCAGGAGTAAAGAAAATGAAAGTAAATGCTCTGAGGAAGGGGATTGCTATATATCCAGAATTGCTAGGGGTGGGAGGAACTTCTCTGATATCGTGCTACAATAACATAAAATAAAACTGTTCCCTGGAAATTCTGTCCGAGTGACTTTTGTCATCTCCTCAGCCTCACTTTTAATGGGCAGGTGGGTGTGTATATACGTATGTACAAAATCTTATTCTTGGTATAAATTATATTGTTTATAAATCAGTTATGTTCCATGGGATTCCCTAAAATAGCATTCTTTTTAAGGTGGTATTAAAAATACATAATTAAAAAAAAACAAAAACACTTGTTTTTTACTTTTTTGGGGGGGACGGGGAGGAGATGTTCTGTTTCAGATTCTCTGGTAGCAGACAGGAAAGTGAAAATAATTTAGACATCTAAAGAAAACACCAGCAAAAAAAAAAAGTCTTGACTGCAATGTAGAAAGTTAATTTATGGAAATTTTTACTTGATTCTAGGCTTGTACATTCTAATTGTTCTGATTCTTGTTAACACATTTAAGAAAAGCTTGTTGACTCTATTAGAATGAAAGTTATGTTTCATTAATCATTACAATTGGGATAAATTATCCCTAGTTCCTGCTTGTGTGTAGATAAATTTTGGGTTTATATGGAGTTTTCATCTTCAGAAAAGACAAAGTTTTAAGTTCTTTTTTTTTTTTTTTAATAGCATACTGCTTAGAGAGCACTCAAGGTTTTTTTAAGCTTTTTAACTTCCTAAATAAAGCTTCTGAATAAGAGCTAACAATGAAGTAATGAAGGCTGATGTCTCAAAACAGCGATGCAGCAAATTAATGTCACGCTTCCGTATCGAAGTAGCTGTACAGTGTTATTACTCACAAAGTCTTTCGGTGTAGAATGGAACAGTAATGGTTAGAAATTTGTCTCATGAATTCCCCTAAACGTCTGTTACATCACCAGTAGCACTTGTTACGCTGTTACAGGAAGGTGAGGCTAACCAACTAGCTTAACAAGAAAAGTATAGATGTTAAAAATTAGAAAAAAGAGATTTGTCATGTGCATGTGCTAAGTAGTCAGCACCAATTAAATAATAAGCGTGTTTAGACAAGAACTGCAGTTCAAATTTCATTTCACAGCTTTGTTTTCAAACTTCTGAATATATTTAGTGTCTTCCTTTTTTTGTTTGTGGTATATTTATGCAGGAACATTGAAGTGAGAGACGCAGAATAATATATGCATGTCTAAGAGTGCGGTAGGGGGAAGGTCAAGAGTCTCACCAAACTAGATGGGATTACACCTAAACTATGTCACATTGGAGATTAAATGTGTACATTTTCTTGTATGAAAGACAGTTCCTCAGTTTGATTCGCAAGCAGTAAAGGACCAGTCAGCCCCTTTTTGAAGAATTACCTTTTTCTTTCAGCTCATTTAAATAATAAGCTAAAAAATGTATGGATAAATACTATTTTGATTGTTTTAATTAAGTTTTTAAAAATAATTTCCTGTTTACATAGACTCTCAGTGGACAAGTTTTTAAGGTATTTTTCTTCTATTTTGTAAAATTATATATAAACTTTTTATCTGCTGTCTCTTCTCTAGACTTTTATTTTACAAACTTCTGCAACATCTGTCACCCTGACTTCCTGTTCTGTACATTTCTTAGAAACTCTTTCCAGTGGATAATTTCTTACACGATTAAAAGATTTTGTTGAGAAATCTGCAAGTTATTTAGTATAAACCATATGCCCTACTTATGTTGGAATATATCACTTTAGCTCTTCAAATGGAGCAAACAGTGTAACTGTTATAAATAGTTATAAAATTTGGTTTCAGTACAGACACGTTGGTATTAATTTATGTGAGGCTGGTAGTTCTACCAGTATTTAACTGTAGGGATTAAAATTCTGAGCTTGAGGACACCTGACAGTAGTGTAGAAAAACTTGTGTTAAACAGTTCTGCCACTCCTGGAGCAAAGCTTGAACTCGTTGGGTGGGAAGACAGGCACGAGAGCCCGTGCAAGGAAGAGATAAGTTTCTTATGTGACGGAAGAGTTCATGTCTGGGGGGAACGACTGCAATTACCTGTTTCTTAGGGCATGTTTCATTCCATAGCTGGGAACAGAACCCAAGGTTCCTGAGTCTCGTTAGGCCAACGAACCATCACGTAGCTCTGAAACAGATGGCAAGATATGCTTCATTTTCCTTTGCTTTTCTTCATGGGAGGCGGTGTCCTGTTATGCTTGCTCTATATGGCCTGTTGCAAGTAGGTCTGTAATTTCCAAACTTGGTAGTGACTTGTGAGATGCTATCCAGCATAATTTTATATGTATTTATACATACATATCTCTCTATATCTATATGTGTGCTGTTGATAAAAACCTAGGAAATTCCTTTCTCCTCTGTGCATGCTTCCAGAATACTGATATTTCTACTGAAAAGAAAGTAAGAAAAGCATTTAGTCAGTATTGCGTATTCAGTTGTCAGCTCTTATGATCACCTTGCCCCTTTGTCACTTTGCTGAGTATATGGGGTTTTTTTTTGCCCTTGCTACATGCTGCAGAAACCCTACCTTGAAATATCCTGGTTTCCTTTTTTTCATTGTTGGTGTCCTCAGCACTGGTAGGATTGCTTCTCAAACTTAGAATACAAAGTTCACAAGGAAATAAAACACAAGAACATTAAGATCCAGAGTGATTGCTGAGCCAGGCCAACTAAATTGGCAAACTAAATTTGTTTTTGTTAGAGTATTTGAATGCATGAAGAATCATATGGTGCAAAAATATAGCTCAGTCTGAGGATGTGAGTTAAGAAGCCTGAAGTACAGCAGTTGAAAAATTATTCACTTGCCGGCAAAAAGCTTGAATTGGTTTTAGAACATTGTATTTTAATGCAATGAAAACTGTTAAATACTTACTGGGGGAAGATGTTATGCTTTTGAGATTATAACCATGGAAATATGTGTTAGAACTTAAAATTGGTTGCCGAAGTGTTTTCTCAGAAATGCCTAACACCTTGTTTATTCGGACTGCTTAAGGAGCAGTGGACATTTTGGAGTGTTTGGTTAAGTCTGCAGTTGTATTACTGTTCCATATGGTCCTCAGAAAATGTTACCTCTTTTCAAAACACAGCATACCTGTAGAGTTTGAATTACTTGGGAGCAGCAACTTTTATTAACCGGTTTGGTAGTAAGCAAACCTTTGGTTCCTTGATGCTTCAAAGAGGTATGAGAAGATGCATCTAGCCAAAGGCAGCTTTAATCAAGCAAATGCCTTGTTTTCCTAAAATGTTACACAAAATGTTTAGTATTTTGTAACTAACTTGTGTACAAAACAGTTCAGTTGTAATTCTAGTAGTTGCCTGTTCAGCTGCTCAACAGCTTTTGTTACCTGGATGCACTATTGGCTGGCCTCTAAAGTAAAATAAGGACGTTTTAGGTGATTTGACAAAATATTCTAGAGTAGAAATCTCTATATACAGCCCTGAACTGCAATACTTCATAATAGAGGTTTGGGGATTTGCAGTTTAGGCTTCTTGTATGGTTTTCCCTTGTCCTTTGTTATAAATCTTTACTAGATTTGTGTCTAACGTTTTAATTCGTGTTAAAATATTATTTTTATTTAGTAGTTTCAAGCTGGCTGTCCATTTGAAATGTTTTTGGGTTTTTGCTGTGTTGTTTTTTTTTTTAATATCTAATCAAGTGTCTGACATGACTTTACAAGACTTTAACTTAATGGAGGGCTGGCAGAATTGCTATGTATTGTGTTCTAAAATATAGCCATTTTTGTGTTCTTGAATTAGTTTAACTTGCTAATAATGCTAAATCTCTGCCATAAGCATATCATACATAAGATAAATGCTGCAGAAGAGCCACCCCTGTAGAGAACTACTAGAAAGGTATTTTTCATTAAAGTCATTCAGCAAAATAAAGAAAGAGACTGAAACATTTGCAATGTGAACGGCAGCTTCCCTTTCCTTCCAGTCACAATACTGTAATTGCCAGGTGTTTTGTGTTGAATTTCTGGCCTAGTACCACAGCTTCAACTGCAAAACGCGTCCTTCATTTCTTTGTCATGATGGTTAGGGTATTCACCTGGGAGGGGATGGATAAGATTTGGATTTCTTAATGCAGAAAAAGTGTTTTTCCTACTTTCTGGTCAGCTGGTTTAACCACTTTTGATGTATAAAATGAAGTCATATCTTTCTCTTTTATGTTATACTTTTCATTTTGTTATTATTTTTCTCCAACTCTATTTTCAAAGCAGCGGCTGATCTTTACTCTTGCAAGAAAATGGTTAGAAGCTTATTTCTGGCAGGATTCAGGGTTATTGGAGAGAGTACTTGTCCCTAGATCTGGATCTGGGTGCCTGGATTCCAGAAAATGGTATTATTTTAAGCAGTGTTTCTTGTGGTAATCCTATATGACTATCCAGTCAAGAGTCTGCCGCCTGAATTTTGTCCTGAGTTATGTCAGGATACGGTTTCATGTTACTGGTTTATCATCTAGCTGCCACTAAGCAGGTACTCCTACTGAACCTTGCTCCAGACCACTTTCTCCTTGTTGCTTTCCCCGTGTCAAATCTAGTGGCCTCGCTGCTGTGGTGTTCTAGCCAGTTCAGCTGGCTGATCTGGTGAAATTCTCATGCGTGAAAAAAGAAGGAAAAAACCCTTCTGAATCAAGCCTTTTACCTGATGATTACCAAGTTCATTGCAAGGGGAGCGGTAAAAGCTGTTGGGGGAAGGATGGATGGACTGTCCTGTTCGTCAGTAGCTGGCTAGGTGTGCTTGGCTCTGTCATGAACTCCATTTTTTGGTTTAACGTTGCAGCATTCAGGACTGAGGATTGTCTTGTGGACATAGCATGAGGTAGTAGTAAAATACAGCAGATATGAGAAAACTACTCTTACTAGGAGTTTTGACAGAGTAAAGGAAGGTTTTTGTGTAGGCCTCTAGATTTCAAATAAATTATTTTGTAAATTTCAGGGCGGGAGAGAAAGAGTTTAAACTTTAGGAAGAAAGAATCTACTGAAAAAATACAACTTTGATTTTACTTTGTGTTAAAAACTCGTTCCTAATGCTGTGATGAAAGAGGGACTAATATATGCTGGTATGCTGCATCCAGTTTCTGTGCAAGGAGAAAAAGATGAGAATTTTCTATTGGTACGTCAAAGGGGAAAAGTTCATGGATATGCTTAAGCCATTCTACCTATTTAACAGCAGCGTGTGAGGAATTGTTATACCTAAAGACTGCATTGGTGTGTAGTATCCATTTGTGCATAATTCAGGGGCCCTGTGGGATGATATGATGTGTATCAGAAGTGTGGAACCGTTGCCAGCTTCTCTTAGTCGGAAAGGTTTATTAGCATTCAACTCCTGAAAACTAAGATTGGATCTAGCAACTAATCCCAAAAGCAGGTAGGTGGTAAATGGAGAAAGAGGAGTCTTCAGAGTGATTGTGGGGGAGAAAAAAAAACCAAGAAAAATCAACCAAAACAGGAAAAAAATGTAAATGTTGAGCATTATGTTTCATAGGCCTCTTTTTTTATTTATGAATTATTCCAGATGACAGGGAAAGAAAAAAAAAAAGAGACATTCTTTTTCGCTTTTTTGAATGTTCTGGATTTGAGGTAAGAAAAGTATATATTAAAAATGTTTCTTTCTGGAGCATATGAATTAGGTGAATGTTGGCATTGAATTAGAGAAAATAAAACTTCCTGGTAATACAGATGATCCTAACCAGTTTCTCCTTCAGGCAGAGGGCATGTCTTTATATGTAGTAGATCTAGCTTGGTTGTCATTATTCTGGATGTTTTTGTAGTGATAGGGCTATCACTTTGGAAGTGTTTTCTTCAGTCTGTAAACTGATCTGTGAAACATGTATTCATGATATGGGCAGGATTTTGCAGGCTGCTCTTTTTAATGGAAACAGAAATGGAGACCCTCTTTGCTACAGTAAAAGGACTGTATTATTTCTCTTGCTGCTGATAGCAACAGATAACACTAACTTAAATTTCATGTTTGTAAGAAGGGGGGCAGTGAGCAAAATCAATGTTCAGTGTACTGAAGTTTATTCACAGTTTCAGAAAACTTCAGTTTAATCTTAGAGTTGACTCTGAACTGCTCAGGAAAAAAAGGAGTTAGCTGTACTATTACCCTGATTCTTGGATTGTCTTTTGTTAGAGACTTGGAAGTGTGTGTGGCCATGTTTTTGAACTCTGCTGAATTGTGAAAAATAAGCATTTGGTATTAGGTATTGCAGCACCAAAAAAAACCCAAACAAAACCACTACCACCCCCAAAAAAACCGCACAACCAGAAAACTGAAAACATCTTTCAAGCTTGTTTGTTTTTTATCTAACAGTGATTTGGGTGGTGTTTATGGTAAAAATAGTTTGGCAAGCATTAGCTACAAATTTTGTTTAGAGATACTGTTAGAACAAAACCACCTTTTGAGACAGAAGTATCTAATTTACTGTTTGAGTGTAATTGGAGCTAAAGTGCATGACTTTAGCATGGGGAGTGGCTCTTTCCAGAGACTGTAATATCCAAGTTTAGCAGTCTTCAAAATTTGAATTTCTGATTTTTTCTTTCTAAATAATTCCTTTTCTACAGTTAATTTTTCTATGTGCATGCACAAAGATTCGATTATCCCTCAGAGCAAATAAAAAAAGAGCTTTTCACATAAATTATAAATAATCTATTCTTTAATTCATTTGAAAAAATGTCTTTAGCTTTTTTTAAGGATACATGAAAATCTGCTTTCAGTTTTTAAAAGAATAAAATCAACCTAATGGACTTAAATGTCAGCATCACTGGAAAAAGATCAAGGTGTTGATTCCCCGCACCCTGTAATTCACTGTGAAACTAAATTTGCTCTTCAGTAGCTCACTGAAATTGTTGGGAGTTGGTTTCAGAATCCATCTTAACTAAAATATTGTTCTTTTCTGAGGGAATATTTCTTTGAGCTATGAAATTTCTTCCTCAAAAGTACAGAGACACTCAACCTCAGAAGTTAACGGCTTGTAATGATTATAGGGCAATAACAATATTTTGAGAGTAGAATTTTGAGAATAGAGCATCTATTGCCAGGTAATTAACACCTTTCCAATGCTAAGAAAGAATGGAAAAATTTGCTTGCGCCAGAATATTAAAAGCACAAGATTGTTTCTTTGCCTAGCTTTTGAGTATTTTTTGAAAAGAGATCTTAAAGTGTTAGCAGCTGCATGGAATAACTTCATTTTGTTTTATTTGTTAATGTAAACAGATGGATTTACTAGGTGAAATTAGCTCCTCGGGAGAGACTGGTATTGGGAGGAAAACTTTAATTTTACTTTGAACTTGAATAACTTCACCATTTTACCCTGCTGCATCTCCCTGTTGAGAAAGAAGGGAAGGGGAGAAACAACTCTGAATTTCCCTTTTTAATTTGTTTTTCTAAGCTTGTCATGGCTTTGAAAATTCCTTGTGGAAACCATTTTCTCAGGAAAGAATGCACACAGTGCGTTGTGTCTGTGTGCTGTGGAAAAGGAGGTGGTTTGTTGCAGCAGCAACTCTTGCTTTAGCAGTACACCTTTCATATTTATGACAAAAAAAAAAAGACAGCACACAGAGAAGGAAGAGTGCTATTTCCTGGAAGAAGGCACAAGAAACTGTGATAATGCAGTCAGATACTAGATTTTAAAAGCAACACATTGCTAGTAGCTTTTGTCACCCGTCTTGTGAGCTTTTCTTTGTTTGCTGCTAAGTGTAGTTGGCAACGTTGTGTACAATGGCTCATCTCCTTTCCAAAGGATATTGTATGTCCAAATCTTTAATTTCACTTTTTTTGCATTTATTGCAAATGTACTATTGGTCATTGTTCTCACAGTGAGTGATACCCATCAGGATATATGAAGTTTAAAATTTTTAAATCTCTTGGAATTTCTTGCATGTTATTATGTATTAGCATGGTTCATTAAATTGGTCACTAGCTGTATCTGTTCACAAAATCTGAACTCATGTTCAGCCTAGACTGAGTAGCAAATTTTGTGTGTGCTTTCAATTATCAAAAATCTTGTGGAGTATTACAAACTCAACTTTTGAAAATATATTTGGCTAATGGTTCGCTTATTTTTTTTTTTTTTCCTCCTACAGGTTCGATCTGTGGATGAGATGAATCATGAGTTTCAAGCTCTTGCCCTAGAATCTCGGGGAATGGGAGAGGTAATTATTGAGGACTGAAAATCCAGTTGGTGGTTTAGAAATGTTAATACAATTTAAGAAGTCTGAAATAACGCGACATGAAGCAAAGAGCTTCTCTTAAGACCAAATTGATTTTTCAGGCAACTGAAGATTTCTGTTCTAAGGTGAAGATAAACTAAGTACTTTGCAATAACACTGGGATGGTTATTGACTGGATCTACTGTGTTGCTGTGTCAGTCTTCTTAGATGACTGATACTCTTGGGGAAGTAGCAGGGTAATTTGTTTGAAAGTTTGTGCAATTCTATGAAATGAGGCATGTTTTCAGTGTCACTGTACCTAAGCTAGTGAAAAAATTGCTTACTACCTCTGAGAAGCCATGGAGACTGGGATCTGAAAAAGGTTTGGCTCCAGAAAAAGTGAAACTGGCATACACTGGCAGAAATGTGTGGTAACTTACTATTTTTTTTACTGGCAATTACTCCTTAAAAGAAGATTTTATCCAGGGTGAAGAGTGCTATTGTATAATTTAGCTAGAGCGAAGGACTTTTTTTTGATTGGTTTGGGGTTTTTGGTGGGTTGGGTTGGTTTTTTTTAAGTCTGTACTTTTTTGGGGGTGGGGTGGAATAAAGATCATGGAGGATGACTTAGCTCCTTCAAAAGCAGTTCCCTGAACTGTTTAGAAAGTAATCAACATGGATTAGTGTTACTTGCCCTGACAGGACATGGTAATGAAATAAGTTCAAGTTGAACCAGGATTTCAAGTGCTGATCCTGTTGTCTTGCTGGATATTTACCTAATTCAGTTGATAATTGAACCAGTTACAATATTTCAGCTTAACTTTCTTAAAAAGGGTGATAGGACTGTGATCTCTACAGAAACCATAACTTACTGATGAAAAACAAATGCCGTGTTCTAGTTGCTGAACATTTCTGGGCTGACACAAGGCTATTCTTACTTGATTTTTTTTTTTACTTTAATGAAGCATTTAACCAATCAGTTGGCTTTTCAGCAATTTTTGCTTCATCCAGGGTTCCATGTTGACTTTCTTGAACCATCTGCCATTTGAAAAAACAGTAATAGATGAAGCCCCGTTCTTTAGAAGTCTAAGTAGCCACATTGGATATGCTTGCTTTCCCCCCCCCACTCTTAAAACTCCTTTTGAAAAGTGAAGGTGTTAGTAAGGTATCCGTGGCAGAGTTGATGGGTAGAATTTGTATTGGTGTTTATTCTTTTGCCACCCATGAAGTACTCTGAAACGTTGAAAGCAGTGTAAGTAAAGGATGACACAAATGTCTGGGAATTAAATTGAGGTATATACGACTGCTCATACAGATCTTTGTTTTAGGTTATCTCAGATTGAGGGAGATACTTCTGCATGATTATGATTTTGTTTGTTTGTTTTCATAGTATTCTGTGTATCTATGAAGATGTTTTTTTTTAAAAAAAAAAAATCCATACACACAAAAAGCCAGAGTTCTGCTATAGTAATACAGCATCAGAAATTGATACTATATTGTGACCCTGCACTTATTAGGTTATTATGTCTTTCATTTCAGTGATGTCTTTCAGGTATCTTGAGGTAATACCGGATCACGTAGCTAGGTTGACTTACTCAGTAATTTTCTTAATGTATTGCACAACAATGAAGTAGTTCTGGAATAGATTCCATGGCTGTTTTAGCCTTCTTTTTGATTATAACCTTCCAAAATATTAAAGAAAATGTCCTCATAAATACCCTTGTAAGCTAGAATTGGTAGTTGTATGTGCTGCCCTCTGTCTACTTTGAGAGATCTGAAAGCGAGGTCATGTCAAGCGATCTGCTTCTAGCTATTGGGAGGTTGTTCTCTTCCTCATTTTCCCTGTCTGAATAGATTTTTCTCTGAACTGAAATTAATTTTTTGTTCATAATTCTAATCCTTCTTGGTCTTTTTTTTCCCCCGACTGGGAATCAATGCTTGACATTAGGAGGCTGTTAAGTCTTACTTTTCACATCATTGCTAAAATCAAGACTGTCTGTGAATCCTTAAGCAAGTATCTCTTCCATGTGCTAATGTAAAGCAATATAGTATGAAATCTGTTTTCATTGTACCATAACACATTTTGGAAATAATACGTACTGGAAATCCTTCTGTCAAGCTATCCATCAGAGCTGTATTCAGATGGAGTCTGGTATCAATCGGTATTGGGAATAGGACAGCATAACATGAGCCAGATGTACGGTTTCCTTGATCTCTTTCTGTCTTGCAATTCTTTGTTAATTTATTCTGTAAAGAAACAGACTACAAGTTTTATTAGCAAGAGATCTGCTGTATTGCAGGCATCTTTCTATAAATGTCTCCTAAAATTTTAGCTGCTAGATTGGTTAAGCACAGATGATGCTTCTGGCTCCAGCTCCCAAAAGCTATCGTGACCCTTAAGGTCATGATAATATTCTGAAGAAATACTGACACATGGTGCTATTCCTCTTCTCTAGGCATCTGTTGTTTGCTATTTCAGGGCCAGCATAGTGGGCTTCAGGACCTTTAGTGTGACTTAATACAGGCATACATAAAATTAATTGCCAAACAGAATATAAAACTAAATCTTTTTTTGATAACGTTTACTCTTATAGAAACTTACAGGGTGAGAACGCACACAAATTTCATGCTAGGGACAATGTATCCATTTCTGGTGTCAAAACTTCATTCAGAGAAATTGTAGAAGGCTCTGTAGGCATAACTTCTGATCTTAAAAAAAAAAAAAAAAAATCCTTAATTCAAGAGCCAGTAATCAAGACTGTGCAGTTACTTATCAGAGAGCTGGTTAAGAGGCAGCTTTAGCATAATTGGTTATTATCTATGCATAGAAAAGGGCTTTGTTCATCTGGCAGAGACATAACAGGGATCAGTGCTGATACTAAAAAAGACACTTTTTAGTGTACTGTTGGAAGAGCTTAGTAAGAAATACAGCAATCTTTTCTATTATTTTGAATCAGGATTGGATGTATCTTTAAAGTTTCTTTTTTATTGGATTAAATGCAGGAAATATTGAGCAAAACTCACATTATCAAGGGGTAAAGCACAATGATTTTAGCTACTTGGTTTAATTTGTGATGACTTCTTGATTAAGTCTTTTTCAGTAGAACTAATCAAGTGGGGTTTTTTCTTGTCTGTTAAACACACTCGTTTTGTTTTTCTGAAAAGTACTTTTTTTTTTTTTGAGTTCCACAATGAAATAGCTGACAGCTGCTAGGATTTCTCATTTATACGGCAATCCAAAGCTAAAACATCGCTTTAAAAAGAGCATAGTGTATGTCATATCTATCATCTGTCAAAAATAAATGATAAATCTAAATCACTGGCCCTCAGGGAGGTGCAAAATTGTAAACTTTAAAAAATTCCATTTATTTAAATATTTGAGGGATGACTTTGCTGTCTAGAAATTTGAACAAAAAAAATTTTCTGTAAAACTGTTTGATCTTCAATAGGATACAGCTTAAATTTATCCTCTTGAGGTACAGATGATGTATTATGTTTTGTGTTAAAGATATTCTGTATTCTTTGTGTACCAGAGTACATGAAGACCACAAGCAGTTGAATATATCTGTTTGGAATTTGAGAGTATGCAGTAAAAAAACCAACCAAACAAACAAAAAACCAAACCAAAGCATACCTACGAAAATCCCCAAACAACAAGAAACCCCCCAGCACCACCACCAAAATCCCCCCATACCAACCTGTAGTTTTGCAGTGAGGATTACTGCTCCTTTGTACCAGCAGACAGGTTTTTTCCTCTGATAGGAATCCTGCGGATGAGTTTTGAAATCAAAACCGGTATTGCAGTGCATTCTGCTCTAGATTCGCTTATTGTTCTTAACGTTGTGTTCTCTGAACACCTGTCTGATAGTGGAAGTTACTAATTTCAGGGTAAGCATACTTTAAGGCGATGCTCATTTTATGACACCCAAGATATTACTTGATCTGTTGTATTCCGACAAGCTTGTGTTAGGTGGTGACACCTGAACTTTTGTATTCTCATAGCTCTTATCTCAGCTGTACACATATTTGAACTTGTCTTAGACTGCATTTAAAATTTAAAAATTTATTAAAATTTATTCTCTTTCTCAAAACGAAGATTTCATAGATACCATGAAATGCTTGCTTTCTGTTCTACCACTATCCTACAAAATGAAAAATAATCCGTATTGCAAACCTTTCACAATATAAAGCTAAAAAGAATGAGTAGATTGCATAGGCTGATCTGAAATGTATAATCTTTTGCTTTTAGTTGAGCCACAGTTGTAAGATTCCATTAATCTATTTCTCTGTCCTCTGATGGCTAACTGCATCCTTTAAATTTGGGGTAAACCTAATATCCTGGTGCTCCCAAAGTATGTTTGGTTGACACCTGGTGATGATTCTCCCATGCATTGAGAAAGTGGGTTTCTCTGTCAGGGCAGGTCATAACAGTATGACACTCTGGCAAGCGTAATACTTTCCTAGAGTTTTGTTGAGTTTTGGCTGTTTATCACCCTCCACCCCAAGTCCTTCTGGGTTAATGAATTTATGTAAGGAACCCAGGGATTTCCGTAGGTTAGCTAGTCTAAATACTTCTGTTTCTGGTAAGAACTCCAGGCAGCAAACAAAACCAGCAATCCTTAAGTAACTCCAAAGGAGCTCTTGTCACCTCTGTTTCAGTGTTAATATTGTGGTCTGTTAATGGCAATCTTATCCTCTTCTTAAAGCTGTTTTCACGAGCTCTTTCAATGCTACATTAAGAAATACCTAAAAAATACTTTTTTGTTAGTAATTTCATTAAGGCCCATACTGAGCAACTGTGAAGTTCAGAAGTTTTAGCCACTTAAGTAACAGGAGAATCAAAGCTCCAGAATGTATTTGTTTATTGCAAACAAAGCTTTATCAGAATACATATGGGTTTTTTTCTAAAATCACAAAATTTAAAATTTTAAACTGCACATTACATTTTGCAAAATTTTCATGGATTACAATTCTGTCTTCAGAGCTCTTCCCTATTTTTATTGCAAGTTGATTTCATTGTAGTTTCGGCTGATGGACCTTGTAAAGCACATAATATACATATTCAAGAGAAAATGTGGTATGCGGAGTTTGGCAGTTGCACTGCTACTGATGGAAAAAGTTAGAGGAATAAAGTAAAAATTGTAAAATAAAAGTAAAAAGAATGCGGACATTTGAGGTATTTTTGTTTCTGCGGTGCTTCTGTTATGTCATGCTAAGTCTCCTGTCCTCGAAGACAGTGCAAGAAGTGATACTGATCTAATTTGAAACTTTCTGCTTTAGAAGTAGTAATGGAAAAAAAAAAAATCATACAGCTAAATGAAATCATTGGCGTGTGGAACTTCAAATTTGAATGTCACAGATTTGTAACAAGCCAGATCCCTATGGTCGAAAGGAGCTGACTTGTCACCATGTGTTAGTCGCTTTCTGAAATTTGGAACATGATGCGTTTCGGAGTGAACAGAACTTTACAGTGAACCGCTGCTGTTTCTGGTTATCGTGATAGTATTAAAGGCCAAGCTTTTGAGCCAACATGGAAAGAAGGCAGTGTTAGTTAAAGTTTCTGAGAGGATTGACTCCGTTTAACACAGGGATTAATTTGACTAGCTTTTTTCACAGCTGCTTCTGTATTCTGTATCTCCCTCATAACTTCAGAATCTCACTCTTGTTGGGGTCACTTGAGCAATTTCGTTACACAGCATCACCTTCAGTAACGGAACATAACTTTTAAGTGTTTTATAATTATTCCTTGGAAACGTGTGCTTTGTAAAGATGACTCTGGTATCTAAAGTGAATTACTTGCACATCCTCTTAATAGGTTTGCTATTTTTTGCCCATTTATAAGCATATTTTAAATAAAACCATTCTCTCTTTTGGAACAGCTTTTACCTGCCAAAAAGTTTTGGGAACCTGATGATGCAGCAAAAGATGGACAAAAAGGGATATTCCTTGGTGATGAGTGGAGAGAGACTGCATGGGGAACTCCTCGTAAGTGATTGATGTCTATGTATTGAAAAATCAGTCGTGTTTACTAAATGTTATTTTGAAGTAAATTAGTATTATAAATTTTAATTGTGTATTAGATTTGATTTTCCTTTAATTTTAATTGTGAAAATGTATACTGCACTGGTGGTTGTGTGCCAATAACACTTTTTGAAACTGGGATTTGGCATTTTTTATTTAAGTTCATTTTGGTTTTGTTTAACATTGCCTCTGTAATGAAATGAAAAACATTACAAGTTGTATTTAAAAAATATAATAGTTTTTTTTATTTATTTGTTTTTAACAGACCATTCTATGTCCCAACCTATTATGGTACAGAGAAAGCCTGGACAGGGTTTTCATGGAAACAGTGAAGTAAATGCTGTATTGTCTCCACGATCAGAAAGTGGTGGCCTTGGAGTGAGCATGGTAGAATATGTGTTAAGTTCCTCTCCAGCTGATAAATTGGATTCCCGGTTTAGGAAAGGAGCTTTTGTAAGTAATGCAGTGTGTAAGCTTTCCTAGTTCCCTTCTATGGTCTTACTGTCTTGTATGGTTATATTTTCTATTCTATTTGTCCGTTTTCCTTTTTTAACTCTTCTCTTTAGAAGGAAGTGTGTAGTTGCTATCTGTCTGTCTTCCTTGGTTGGAGGGGGCAGAAGAGGGAAGTGGTTTGGGAATCTTGACTAAATAGCTGTCTTAAAGTACTTTCCTAATACCTTTAAATAAAGGTAGGAAAAAGATTGAAAATAGCTTAATTTAAAATGTGTGATGGGCTTTATTCTAGATCTTCCTACTCTGTTTCCATATGGGTTTGTTTTGTACTAGATGTTTTAACTGTATAAAATAAACTTTATCTAATTCAAAGTGTTACTGCTTTAACAGCACCGCTATAGTTAAGGTTGAGTTAGCTCTTCCATTATAAATCTTGGCATTCCTTTTCACATTTTGGCAGTTATTAATTGCATGTGGTTGAAACTTGATGACCAAGTTACCCACCAAATGCAATTTCATTGAAAACAAACTGTTTGTATTGTTTACGTGCACTGTAGTGTAGAATTAGGTCACCTTGTGGTGCTCCTATTGTGTTCTGTTCAATATTCAGAATCAAACAGATTCTTTTTCCTCAGGGCACTAGAGATGCTGAAACAGATGGACCTGAGAAAGGAGATCAGAAAGGCAAGGCTTCTCCATTTGAGGAGGACAAAAACAGAGATCTTAAACAAGGAGATGATGAGGATGTTACTAAAATAAATGGCAGAGGTTTGCCAAATGGAATGGATGCCGATTGCAAAGATTTTAAGTAAGCTTTTAACTGTTTCTCAAGAAGACGAGCATGTCTCTTAAGGGCATTATTACAGTTCTGGTTTGTGTGTCAGCTTTAAACATTACCCAGCTGCAGACTGATTCTTCCTACCTCACGTCCTCCCTTTCCCACTGTGCCACATGTTTCTTAGGATGTCATTAATGTGTGTGTCACTTCTCATGAGACAAATTCATCTTAATATAGTAATTATTGAAAGTAAATGGGTACCTTCAAAATGTGGTGAATTAAAGAGGGATGAAAACTTAACCCTTTTAATTTCAAACTAAATTCCTTTCTCTCTCTGCTTCTTTTTAATACTCTAACTTTTGCATCTGATTGTTGTTGTAGAGAGTAAGTCCCACAGACTTTTAATTTTCCTTCTAATTTTGCTAGTGGATACCACAGCCTAACACAATTATTTCCCCACAAAAGTCTTTCTAGAAACCCTTTACTTGACTAAGGAAAAACAATGTATTTCCCTGTTCACATAGTTAAATGTCACCTATTCACAGTATAGAATGGTGTTGTGGTTTGGTTGTTTTCTCAGGGGAAAAAAAATTGGACCAAGCACAAGCCTTTGAACAGTGAACTCCTATATGACAGCACAGCCAGCTTGTTTTTTCCTAATACTAAACTGCATTTTAAATTGAGTATTTTTAAAGGAATAATCTTCGCTTTTAAATGACTGTGGTGCATTTGTAACTG
Organism: Nipponia nippon; assembly: GCF_047370975.1. Taxonomy (NCBI): domain Eukaryota; kingdom Metazoa; phylum Chordata; class Aves; order Pelecaniformes; family Threskiornithidae; genus Nipponia; species Nipponia nippon. Next base: position 116,018,031 of record NW_028262358.1, on the reverse strand, counting down.
TCATACAGAAGAATTAACAAGATCAGAAAACTAGAGTGCTGCTCATGAATTGGTATTAATGCGATGAATGTGACCCAATAGCTGTGGTTTCATTAGTTCATAATTGAGCAAGTATATTAAAATGCATGTTTGAATCCCATACGTAAGTATTTCATACCCTTTAAAAAAATGTATTTACCTGAGGCTAAGGAGGGATTCAAGTCTATCTTTCAAGATGTATTATTGAAAAGAAGATGATATTAAGCACATTAGAGAGCTCAGTTTAGCTCCTTTCGGATGCATGCTGCAATATGCACAATAAACAAAGTTACTTTCAATATTATATGTAGAAAATGCAGAATAAATTTTGTCCTGCTTTTCTTTACCAATATCTATTTCAATTTTTAAATAGTTGCTTGCAAAGTACCTTTTGTATTATTTAAAGAGAGAAATTATTAAAAAATACACAAGTGCAAAAAAGCATCCAAAGCCAGTAAACCTCTCAAAAAAATAAGGCCATCTAATTTAAATGGGCTGTATAAAGTGGTGGCATAAAGCCCTCCAAACAGAGGTTTATAATTGAAGTATTGACACAACTTTAACTATAGCAACAGAACAGCACCAATATAAGGAGCAACCTTATTAGGTAAACATAAGTATTGACAAAGAATCTTTGTCCTGTCCTCCTCCTTGTATTTTTATTGTACTTACAGCTTTTTTAAACTAAAATATGTACTGAAATAACTGCCTCTTTGCCTTTTGTTCTTCACTTTGTTGATACTGTATGTCACTTGAGAAGAATAAGGAATATTAAATGGCTTCCATCTCAAGTTTTGTATGTTTAGCCATGAGGACATGGTTGCTAGCTAGGATACTTAGATGGTAGTCAATATGTTATAGATGGTCATCAGGAGGATGGTTGTTAATTCAAAAAAACCTAGTGTAACTGCTTTATCTTTGAAGTATTTTGTCCGTAGTAGATCATACAGTATTGTTGAATAAACTTGCTGAAAGACTGCTTTCTAGCTATACAGTCTTTATAGAGTTGCTATCAGCAAATACATAAGTACTAGCAGTTTTCTTTGCATTAATCTTCTGCTTCAGTGAGGAACAGATGCTTCAACTTTGGAGCCCTGAAGAGTGAGGAGAACAGGTAGTACTAAGACTGTCTCTATCCTAGAATTAGCAGTATACCATACTGGTCTGGCAGAGTACTGCTGGAATAAATGTCGTTTCATCCTGCAAGATGGCATTTTGTACTTGAGCCCAATTTCCACAAATAAAGCAAACTTAACTGGAAGTTGTGTTTCCTGAGAAACAACATATAGTTACTGAGTTCTGCCAACACAGTCCTGTTAAGGGATCATAGATTCTCTCACACAACTCCTTCCTAGTAGTTGACTTATTTTTACTGGCAAAAATTTGTAGTCTAAACAATGTGGCCTGACACAGAAGGTGGGGTACCACTCCAAATTAAGGTACCCTAAATCTAACCAAATACAGGGTTGGGATTCTGTTTAGGATGTGAATCTGTTGACATCTCACTTCAGCTGTTTGCCTGTAGGTGTTTATAGGTGCACAGAGATCCCCCCGTAGTCAGTGGGGATGTAGTCTAGACAGCCGGGAGAGATGAGAGAACAATTCAACTTTTACTCTAAAGTAAACACCTAGTGACTGGTGAGTTGAGTTGCTGTCTAGGCTCTGTCAATGGTATTGACTAGATTTTCATCCCCTCTGATGGGAATTTAAACACTAGTGCACCTAGAGGTGCATAAGTGTAGCTGTCTACATCTTGGTTGTCACTAGCCCTTCATATTTGGAAACTAAACTTTGAGGGGTTTGGCATAGTAAACGATTTCCAGCTCTGTATCTCTGTCTTAGTGTCAACAGAAATCAAACACCTGCGTTGTGCTCCATCCTAAAGATTTTCTTTTGGAACAACAGGCTATATTTATTCTTAGGGAAACTGAGATGGAACCAATGAGATTATATTAGGAATGCTTTTTTTACTGCTGACCAATCATCTGGTGTAGTGTAGTCTGTTAAATGACTTGTGTGGGAAATGAAATGTTTTAGTCAAATGCTAAATGAGGTAGTTATTAGTCCATTTTACTTAAGGTAAAAAAAGTATTGTTTGCTTTTGAGATGTGAAAGATACTTGCTATAATGTGTGTTTGTCTTTTCTAGTTGAAGTTTTATTGTCTCTCTCTCTCTCTCTCTCTCCCCACTTTGGCATGAGATGCACTTAGCTATTTCCTTTTTTTTTAAATTTCTCTTCAATACGTTTTCTAATAATTCCTGTTGCATCCAAAATGCAATAAAGAGTCATTCCAAAAGTTGCAGGTGACCACAGTTCACTCCATTTCACTGAAAACAGCCTCAAAGATTAGTTTGTTTTTCTCGCAGTGATTTGAAGAGCTGTATAGTCTTAAAGTTTAAAAAAAAAAAAAAAAAAGAAAAAGCTTTGAAATGAAATGTGTCCTTTATCTTGAGCCATCAATGCATGCTGATTAAAATCAGTCTGTCGCTTCCCTTTGTAAAGTCTCAGAGTTCAGAGATCCTTTTAAAATAGAAATGCTGTAGTCTGTCCATGGACAGCTGTATTTAAAACTGAAGAGTCTATCTTGAATTTCTTCTAAACAGCCGTACCCCTGGAAGTCGACAAGCCTCCCCAACAGAAGTAGCTGAACGCTTGGGCCCCAATCCCAGCACCACAGAAGGATTAGGTCCACTTCCCAATCCTACAGCCCACAAGCCTCTGGTAGAAGAATTTTCAAATCCAGAAAATCAGAATCTAGATGCCATGGAACAAGTTGGTCTTGATTCTCTACAGTTTGACTATCCTGGCAATCAGGTACAAATGGACTCTTCCGGAGCTACTGTAGGACTTTTTGACTACAATTCTCAGCAGCAGGTTAGTACTGGACTTGAAAACATGCCAAATTGGTCCTTCAAGTTGTGTATTATCCTCTTTGATAATCAGTCATTTAAACATATAATGCATTTAATTTTGTTTTGTCTGTGACTTAGTCACAGGCAAATAAATGTATATTTAATCTAGAAGAATATTTGTGCATAATTTTCTAGTTTAGTAACTTATTAGGATAGAAGCTTGGTTTAAAATCTTTTTTTGTAAGTAAATCCCAGTATATTATAGCCCTGACTTCTGAAAACTGAAACGCATCTTTATTTCTTTTCCACTAGCTTTTCCAGAGGACTAATGCTCTGACTGTTCAACAGTTAACAGCAGCCCAGCAGCAGCAATACGCACTGGCTGCAGCTCAGCAGCCGCACATAGGTGAGGTTTTTGTAAAGTACAGCTAACATCCCTGCCAAAAGTGGAGGTGTTGCTTTGGTATAATTCTTTCAGTTTTACCCACAGTATTCTAGTTCAAATAGATACTGATCAATTGGCCCATTTTAGTGGTTCTCCTGCAAACTGCTTAGAATGACTGCATAAGACTGTCCTGTCCTTAGAGAAAGTTTTCTGTCGTGTACATTTTTGCCTACTTTGAACTGTTGTGTACAAAGAAATGATTATTTTTGCTGTGTAGCCCAAGAGTTGAATTTTGATTGGAGAAAAAGTAAAAAACCTTCTCAGCTATAAGTAGTGACAGAAACACGAGTTTTATTTACTGAAATAACAAAAATACACAGTTAGGTATTTTTGATAATCCAGTTAAAAACCATTGTATAGTAGGATTTTGAAATCAAACTTCTGTGTTAATTCAGTCTTCATTGTTAATGGCACCTTTTAGATAGATAGCTCTTTATTCTTGCAGGTACCTTTGTGATGGAGTTATTCTTTGGCAAGCATTTTTTTTTCTGTCCCTTTAAAGTAATTCAGTGAATTAATTAAATGCATAAAGTTCTTAGTGTGCTGGCAGCTCAACAAGGAGGCTGTGTTTCAGTGACAACAGTTTTATCTGCTGCTGTGGGGAAGCTGTGTGTTTGGGGTGAGGGAGGTTGGAACACACATGGAAGCAATTCCTTATCTAAGGGCATTCCTCAAATTCTGACACTGTAGGGCAGGTTTAAAGATTCCTGCCCTTCCCACTCTCCACTGCTAGCTGTTGAGGCATGTGCACCTCTCTCCTTCCTCTGCGAGGGGAACAAGAGTTCTCAGGATCAGAAGGGCAGACAGAAATAGGAAGCAGCATCTCCAAAGGGATGTGTCCATGTTCCCCTGCGATACGGAGACAGTTAAGTTTTTCCACCGGCTTGTGTAGCTGGATTGTGAGGTCTGTTCAGACAGGGATCAGCAGCCTATAGCTGGGCTTTAAAAGTGGCATCTCTTTAGTGTTGTGTAGCTGACCGATACAGTCTTAGAGCTGGGAGCATGGCCGATTGAGATGTCTGTGCGAGTCCACAAGTCGTGCCTTCTGCCCGTCTGTGACCTCTAAACTGCAGAGAAGCCCCTGTTTTGTATAAAGTGATCAATCAGCTGTAGACTGCTGTAGACTGAGCAGTCAGCTGTATCTTGCCTCTTTGAAGTGCAGCATCCTCTGATATGCATGTTAATAGAAACTTAGCACGAAGCCTCCTATTTGGAAGGAGAGACAGTTTGATGTGCCGTGCTTGCTGGACTAGTTGCTACCTCAGAGTTGGAGAAAGTACATGAACCTGACTGACAGGGGAAACTCTGGGTAGCGATGCTTTGTTTGACTCTGAGTTTCTTCAGTTGTCTCCTTGCATTACAATCCTTAATCAAATTTGGATTCTTGAAAATAAGATTAGCATCTCATAACTGGCTGTTTAAAAGCCAGATATCTGTTTTAAACAATCTGGTTTTATTTTTTTCCTATTGTCAGTGAAAAGAGATTTGTATTTCTAGCAGGTGATTCATTCTATCTGGCTGATTCACTTAAGAGACTAGATGGTTTCTCTGATACAGATTTAGTTGTAAGATTAATGTAACTTTTAGATAGTAGAAGTTGGGCAAGGTAAATTCCATTTTGAATAATCCCTTCTATATAAGGGTAGGTAGATACATATGGCAAATTTCCTTGGAGTATGTAGATCCAGCAAAACAAAGCTGTTAGGCCTTGAGATTAGTAAGAACGAATGCATGAGAAGAGATAAAGTGTTGATTTCTGTAATGGTGTACCTGCTCTTAGAAACTTCCAAAGTACAAGCAGTTCTGATTTTAGCAGATATGCTTTGTGATTTGATTGGTTTGAATATGATGATGCTTGCTAAGTATGTTAGCTATAATTAAACTCTGTTTATTACTGTAGCAGGCGTATTCTCAGCAGGCTTGGCTCCAGCTGCTTTTGTGCCAAACCCATACATTATCAGTGCTGCTCCTCCAGGTACTGACCCATACACTGCAGCTGGATTAGCTGCAGCAGCTACCCTAGCAGGTAACTGAACACTTTCTAGTGTCTGTCTTGATAATTTTACTGAATGAAATCAGAAAAAAAGCTGAAATCCATCCTGTTTATTCTCTGTAAATACATTTCTAGGAAGGAGAGACTTGTAGGAAAATTAATATTGCAGGTTTGAAAATTTTCACTGAAGTGTAAAGGGATTCAGTTTCTGTTATATACAGATTCTGAGTATTTATTTCCACTGGACTTTTATATGCAACAATTAGGTTTCTTCTGTTCTAAAAATGTTTATCCTTAATAAAGTTTCATCTGACATTAGTAGTATGTATTATTTTCAAAAGACAAGACAGCTAGCCTTTCCTTGTATGTTTTTACTCGGTGCATTAATTTTCTAATTCCAGGTTTTCCCATTCCCAGTGGGCATGAGAATAAAGATGGTCTCCAGTGTGCTAAAAGGCCCAGACAACAGATAAACCCCAAGCCCAGGAAAATCTCTTAAAAAGTTAATAGATACCGCTGTGAAACAACACTACTGAGTATTCAGGTCCCAGCTAGTGCTGAGACCTGAGCATAACATTTTGAAAAAAACCCTGTGTCTCCAGTTGGTGGTTTCCCAGGAAAGGCAGTAGACAGAACTAGAATATATGTATACATAATGCGTTATGCATACAATACAATGATATAGAGAGGTCATTCTTCTATAGGTTCTTTATCAATAGACTGGTGGAGGTAAGTGCGCTCACTCGGAAGGGTGTGATGTAGTAGGCAGGGGAGGCAGAGGCAATAGTTGTGTTTATAAGCAAAGGAAGCATACATGAAGGAGGAATAATAGATGATCAAAGTCTCAGTGTGTCACTGTCAGGAGGATGAATTTGGTTCATTCTGTGATGTTCTGAAATGATCTTTTTTCCAACCATGGAAACTGATTTTGAGTGTTCTTTGGTATACAAGCTTTGATTACTTTTAAGTTGTGGTTTTTTTTTTTTTTTCTTTGTCACTTGAGTCTCACAAGGGTATTTATTTTTTTTCATAGAGAAGGTATGGTTTGATGTGAATCTTTTAAATTAACCCATTTATGTTCATGTATCATTTTGGCTAATATGGGAATTTATTCTCTTGAAAACTCATTTCTGTTTTGACATTTAGAAGGCAGATCAATGAGGGATGCTACAAACAATATAAACAATTAATTTTAACTAGCTGCAGTAGATGGAATAATAATGTTTTCTGGTTTTAGGTCCTGCTGTGGTTCCGCCTCAGTATTATGGTGTTCCATGGGGGGTGTATCCAGCCAATTTATTTCAGCAGCAAGCTGCAGCAGCAAATACCACAGCAAATCAGCAAGCAGCTTCACAGGCACAACAGGGACAGCAACCGGTATGTTGTTCATAAAAAAGGAGATGAGCTTTTAATGCCTTACCTTAACATTTGCGGCTTCTAGAAAATTTTACATAATTCAGATGTTGTGTTGTATCAAATACTAAATGAATATTAAAAATTCTCAATTTCTTTACTGATTATCATTGTCTTTAAAAGTTCATTTACTGCATACTAAATATTTGGCTTATTTTACAGCCCCAATTTTCAAAGTAAAAAACATTAAAAATAGTTCCTTTAATCCAGTTTACTGTGCTGTTGTGTTTATGTCTAGATAATGCTGCCTGTACAGTTATTAAAAAATTAATGTAAAGTTAAAAACTAATCTAGAAAGCTAACATAAGGGGAGGAAAAGAGATGTTTTGGTAATTTTAGGAGGATATTTTTTCTTTTAAGCTTGGGAAAAAAAATTGATCTGCATTTTTATTAATTAGCTGGAAAATGGAATGTTACACATTTTTCTTTGTCTTTTTAAAAAGTAGGGAAATAAAGGTTTTATCAGTAGCTTTGTTGCTTCATGGGGAAGGATTGCCCTGCGTATTTTTCTGTGACAGAATAATTGTATTACAACATCACCATGTGCCATATGTTATTTTTGCCTTAGTAAATCAAGAGTAAGCAATTGTTACAAGAACTTGTTGAAATTTCCATGTCTCTTAAGTAACTTTTTAAAAAATGCTAATTTTCCATTGTTACTCTGGATGCATTTTTAAAACCATTATATGGTCTTTCAAGATAAACAAATGGTCTTTTCCCGCAAAGGAAAAACACAGATCTTATAATGATCTTATGCTTGAACAAATGTAATTTTTTTTTTTTCCTAGCAATATGGTTAATTTCAATACCATTTAATATGAGAAGTGACTTTGAGTTACCATGAAGTTTCAGAGTAGCTTCATCACTGTTTTAATATTCAAATGGATCTTTCCTCCTACTGATCATTGTTATCAGTGAACTGCATTGATAACTGAATGTGTATCATCTTTCCCGTGTTTTTTTTGCTTTTTCTATAAAATTAATATCCAATTTATGCAAATCACATATAAGATATTTTGTGGGGTTATATTGTAAATTGTATTTCTCTCTTATTTGGGACCTGGAAAAGATTATTTTAACTAAGAGGAGTAGAGCAGTTGCAAAAATTGAGATTGCTTTTCAATCAGATTCTCAGAGATACACTGTCAGAACATAATAAAATAAGCCTGCGTTGCACAGTGATGGAGTGTTATGTGAATTCTTAAAACTTAGTGGGTGCATTTTTTTACAGCACTGTTGGCAGCGTATTGTTAATTATTTAGACAAGTTACTACAAGCTCTGAAGTATTCAGACTTACATCATTCAATTGCCTGAAAATAATGAACAAATGCATTTATCAGGGACAGACAGGTGTTCAGTTAATAGATAAGGCAGATCATAAATATATCATTCTCACAGATTTTCTGCTTCGCTTTATAGTCATTACCATTGATGGAGCATACGTGAGTCCTGCTGTCCAGAGCAGGGCAGATATTCATTGTCACATTTGTCAGCAAAATAGTTTATGGCTTTTATTCTTTGTATGTATATATCCTTGAAGCCAATAAGGTGGAGTATTCCCAAAATGAAATTCAGATCTAAGTGGCATCAAATATGCAAAGCAACTGGTCTAGAACTTTTTTAGGCCTTTTTAGCATATATTGGGCTTGCTTTCTTACCTTTTAAGGAAACGGTGTCAAATTGGTCTTTTCCAGGTTCTGCGTGCTGGAGCAACTCAGCGCCCACTTACTCCCAATCAGGGTCAGCAAGGGCAGCAGGCAGAGTCGCTTGCAGCAGCTGCAGCAGCAAATCCAGCTTTGGCTTTTGGTCAGGGTCTTGCTACAGGCATGCCAGGTATGTATGTTATCATAGAATCATAGAACGCTTTGGGATGGAAGGGACCTTTAAAGGTCATCGAGGCCATCCCCCTGTAATTGCCAGGGACATCTACAACTAGGTCAGGTTCCTATGAGTGGATTAAGAGAATCACTGAAAGTTAAAATATTGGTGTTATTAGATACCAGATTAACTATTAAAGTCCTGCTATGTTTATGATAAGCTGCTTAGAATCGAGTTTTATATAGTTTAACGTTGTTCAGTTGGATTAAAATACTGGCACGGGATTCTTAAAGCACAAGAAATTCCTCTCGTGTTTTTGATTTGGAGCATTTTATCTGTATTTGTTGTTACAAATGTGTGCACGAGGAGTATTGTAGATTTTTGCAATGAAGCAACTACATGCTGTCTTAAAAGGTCATGAGTTGTCCGAATGGTTATTCTGATGCAACAGGAAGTATTAACTTGTCTTTCTGAAGTAATTTTTTACTTGTGGCATATAATAATAAAATGTAAAATTTAGAATCCAAAATTAGGAAATTTAAAAGAAAATTACTGCTTAATCATCTCTGAAGATCACAACATGCTTGAAGTAGAAGCACTGCAGAGCTTGGAGCCTCAGATCGTTTAGCGTGCATGGCTTCTGTCCTCTCTGGGGAATGGCTATTTTGAGTCTCAGTATGTGTGTCATAAATGCACAATGTGTTAGTTTGAAGTTCAGCATCACTTTTAAGTGTCTGGTACGGTTACCTGAGCAAGAACAATTTAAATGTATTTGGCCATTCTTCAGTATGAAAGTTAAGATTTTGCATAGTTAAGTTAGATAACGTTGATGGTAGCTGCAAATGCATTTGACTTGTACAGGTTCTCTCCTCTGCAGTGGTACTTTGAAATGCCTCACAACCTATAGAAGTCAGAATTAGTTTGTTGCTGGATGTTCCAGGACTGCATTGTGCGCCTTTCCTCACGATCAGATTTTACACCTCTAGCTGCAGAACAGACTGGCTCTTGTGTTTTTCTTGTCTGTTTTGTTTTATAACTGCCATTTTTATTTCTTCTCATGCAGTAGTATCTTCAGCTTTTAGCATCTTTCTCTTTCACCTAAAATGAGGAATCAGCAAAGTGTGCTGTCACAGCACCTGTCAAGTGGTATGTCTGCGCCTCACCAAAGCAGTGGAGAAGGCCTGCAAACAGGGAGGCATATCAGAGATGCCATGAGCATCTTTGCAAAAGCCTCAAAGGTTTAGCTATACCTTTTTTGTGTGCTTTGGGGAGTGTGTGTGTTTGTTTATAGTTACTTACTAGTTCTTGCTTTGGATGTGGAGCTCTAAGACTGTGGAGTGGTCCATGCCTTGTAAAAAGCCTGTGACATTTAGCTTCGGTCAGGTCAACATCTGAGATCTTGACCCAGCCTAAATTTGTGACTTCATTATAGGAAGATGTAAAAAGAGTGTTATTTTCGAAAAGTATCTCTCTCAAATAATTCAAGGGTAGTTCTTAAAACCCACAAAAGGGCCCCCTCTCCAAACGGATGATTGACCACTCAGTATTACTTTCAGATCATGAACTCGGTAATGCGAGATCCTGTCCTGTGAAGCTTGGACTTGAAGACTTTTTTCTTCCTCCACGAGCCCCAAGAGGTTTTCTGTGAGGGCAGGAACCTTTTCATTCAGTTTCCATTGTAGGTTGCTTCTTTGTCGCATCTGCTGCATGCGTGGATGGCCAGAGGAAAATTTTATTCATGCGAACGTATATTCAGACTGTTCTATAGTAGGAATTGTGTGCAACTGGCCTTCAACCTTACTGACCCCACTGGGGCTCAAAATATAAACAAAAAGGATGTTTATTTTCTCAATTGTCATAAGGTGGTTTTGTAGTGAGTCCTAGGGAATGCTGACGGTTCCTCTTTGCAGGCGAAGGAGAAGGATTTAGGATGATGAACACAAGCCATTTTAGATGGGAATCATACTGTTTTAGATGTCTGTATTTGAGCTAGATACTTAAGGCTCCTTTTATAGGTAGTGAAGAGAAATGGAACTTTTAGTCTTGTGTTATCTGCCTCTATTTTAGTTGCCTGATTTAGGATAAAGTGGGTTTTGCTCTAGAGTTGCCTTTTTCTATTCACTTACTACAAAATTGAGTCAAGATCGCTAAATTACATCTAGATAACAAAATGTGATTAAGCGAATCCCAAGTAGTAACTACTGAACAACACATATAATGTAATAAACAAGCCAAAAATGTGTGGAATTCTTGTTTCAATGGACTTAGATGTTTTCCAAGAAAGTGTAGGTCCAAATTGAGTTTCAAGCTCTCGAATATTCTTTACGGAGAGAATATTTGTAGTTTGGCTTCACTGCGAGCTATTTAGTGAGAATATATTATTCAGCTCATCCGCACTGCTGTCTTTAAACAGTTCCAGCTGCTTTCTCTTTGCCACAGCCCTCACGTTGGATGAAATTAATGAGCTATCCCAACTATGGGATTGTTCTATTTTTCAAATTTGATATTTCAAGTATTTCTGTATTAATTTTTTAGGGAGGTGTATTCATGTGGCACTTAAGGCACATATCCTAAGTGCAAAGAGAAAGTGTCTGAAATCCAGGTTACTTTTCATGTAATGTTTTTCTTAAGTCTCTTTTCAGAAAAATTCAGGTTCTTTTTTAAAACGATCAAAAGTGAAATACATTTTGCGTTGGAGTTGTGCAATTACATTTTAAATTCTTCCAGTCCTAATTTAGCAAGTCTTTCAGTAACAGGGATTCTTAAAAACCAGACCGTTTCTGACTGAATAAATGTGCAAGACAAAGTCAGAGAGTACTCCCAGTTTCATCATTATATGATCAGTATACATTCTTTTCTAGGAATAAAACCAGTCCTCCTCACAGACAACTGCTGGACTCGGCTTAGTCATCCAAATTCAGGAATCTGCATGTGACCTCAGTTGTCTAAGGAGCCGTTGTGCTCAGTGGAGATCTCCCCAGTGCAGGTGCTGTACAGAGGCTGCAGAGCTGCTCAGCTTACCCTAAAATAGATCTCTAGCGGTGGGTCAGCTGAATCCCTCCGGAGGCTTCATTGCCTGCTTTGGCTAGATCAGGTGCATCATTGAGTTCACGCAAGTGAAGGTGTTAGCACTGCCTGTAATGGTGCATCTAGCATGCCAATGGGCATGTAAATTGAGTTGTCTGAAAAACGTGTATAAAACATTAAAATGAACAATTTCTGTCTATTGGCATTGCATTTTTTTATTACCTGGAGGAATTTGAAGAGTGACATTGCAGTGGGTCATGCATTCTGTGCCTCCAGGTAGTATGAAACAGAAGTCAGATTTAATTGTGGCAGACATACAGGGAGTTACAGTATTGGCAAATTTACGATGGCTATAGAAAGTATAAATTATTTACTGGTAGGATAGTAAGTTCTGAATTTGATTTGTGAGAGGACAAGTGCAGAGATAAGGCTGCGCATATCTTCATCAGAACAAAGGAAAGGTTATAGTGGCTCAGGTTTCGGTGAACTTGGGAGACTGAAGTGAAGACTGCAGCATTTAAGATGGAAGATTAAGAGCTGAATAAATTTTCAAATCTGTATGCAGAGGAAAAGAATTGGATCCTGGGAATGCTGAGAAGGAAGAAGCTGTAAATTTTCTACATAGAGAGGACCCTACAGTGACTTGCAGGTTATGCTCCTGAGTGGGGGGGGGGGGGGAGAGAGAGAGGTGTCAGGATGGTAGTGTTAAAAGGGGCAGATAATTTGAGTTGGCAGTAAGAAGTGTCACATCTGTTAAATTGAATAGAGAGAATTGACATGCTCTGACATCCATTTGGGTATCATCAGCGATGGAAGTTGCATAGAGGGAAGGGAGTAGGAGATCTGGGCAGAGCTTTGTGGTATTACACACAAAAATATGAGAAGATAGTGTGAAGTATCCAGTGAAAGACACTGAAGAAGTTACTGGGTGGATAAGAGCAACACTAAGAATGGGCTGCACGAGCCAAGAGAGCAGATTTCCTCTCATTCTTTAAGAATGTTTAAGGTTGTGTGAAAAGAATCCAGAAAATTTTCAGAGTATGTGGTTTTGGAGACATTTAGAAATGATTTCAGCAAAGCACAGTACTGGTAAACCAGATTGTTTACTTTCATATTCCCCGCAGTAAGTGTAGATAGAGCAGTTGAATTCTAAAATAAAAGGTGTGATTAGGAACTGATTAGGAAACGAAAAGTATGTTTTAGTTTTTTGGTTGCAGTGGAAGACCACAGTAAGCTTGAATGTGAAGGCACTGAAATGAGCTTTGATAGCTGTTAATTTGGAGGGGAAATTGCACAGCCACAGGGAGATGATGATGTGGTAGAGAGGTAATAAAAACTGATACAGGAGGAGAGAGGGAATTAGAGAGGAGAAGATCTGGCAAGTCACCATCTTATCTTTGATAAGAGAGAAGGCTGGGAAATAGTTTTTGTCTTTGTGTTCACCTTTCTGGGGTGGGGTGCAAAGTTTGTAGAGTGCTGTGAAGGGAGGGAAAGCAGAAGACTTAAGTTTTGCTATGAGAGCTGTTCTTCCAATTAATCTGATCTGAGATGGTCTCTCTGAAATCATAGGTTTGATGCCAAAGCAAATAATTTCATACCTTTGAGGCTGCAGATGCACTTAGCAAGTTCCCAGCAACTTCACAAATAGTCCTACATTGCTTTGTTTTAATAGATTTGAGTAGAAAGCTGAGAGGCCTCCTATTCCAGGTCAGAATGAATTCATTTCAAAGATTAGGAACATAGAAGCACACATCAGTTCTCATGCATATCTTGAACCTTCTGTGATGGATGGTATCTTGATGCTAAAGACCTAGCTTATTATTACTAATTTTAAATGACCTGTTTGTGGGTGGCATCACAGATAAGATGGTGGTAAGGAAGTATCAAGAGAAATTGGGCATTTTGTAATGCAAAGAGCAAGTGCAAGTTGCTTTCATTTTTTAATTCAGCAGTCATAGTAGTCAATTATTTTAGAAAATCTACAATTAATGTATTAAACTGCATTAGTATTAATCCCAGTAAATTTAATTTATGCAATACTGTGTAAGTTATCCCCCTTGCCCCCCCAGGTATTTTGCATTGGAAAATGGGCTTGTTTACATTGCAGGCCTGAAGTAATATAAAATGCCATCTGTTAGTTTCAGATGAGCACAAGGGTGTAAATATATGATCAGTCCTTTTTTATACAGCTGTAGCATTATCCATGGGTTTGAACATTTGAAGAGGGTAGGTGGACAGAGTAAATACTGGTGAGTATTAGCCAATTTGAGTTCTGAAAAAGTGGTTTTATATGATACAGCAGTAACAAATGGCAGGACCAACACGGTATTATCAATTGAATGTGCTATGAGTAAAAGTAGAAATGATGTAGGTACTAGTAATTAAACATTGTTGATGTATGCAGGAACATGTGGCATTATAATGCTGTGTTCTCTACAGAACTACAGTAAAACAGAGAGCAGTCACTCAGCTTTCCCTACCTTGGGAATATAGCAGCCTTTCTTAGTGGTGAAGGTGGTAGAGCAGCACAGCACAGTTTTGTACGTGGAAGAGGCAGTGGCACCTATAGCAAAGGTTGCCTAGCCAATTCAATTGTAAGAACCTGTTTTGGTTGTTTTTAGCTAGGCAGACTTTCAGACAAACTCTGTGGAGGACAACTGTCTTCCTGTGCTGTTGGTGGGAAAGAGAAGGTAGATGCACTTGGAATGCAAAACAAGTAGCGAGCAGTGAGAACAAACAGGTTTGGAATGATAGTAATGACAAGTTTTCATAACCAGTATAGTGCATTCATCTCTAGAACCATGAATTGAACCTAAAGATCTGGATTTTCATCACTCCTGTCCTGTTCAGTTACTATCTGAGTCTCCATATCTTCAGATTTTCTTAAGTGTGAGGGAATTTGGACCTGTGCCTCCAGCTTCCCTGCAGAGTACCATAACTACCAGGCCAGTAGGCAGATGGTGTTTCCAGCTCTGTTTTTGGAGCAAGGCATCTAGGCAGAAGAGATTACACAGATGTTTTAGACATTGAAGAGGAGAAAATATGACTTGGAAGCCTGGTGATTGAGATACTCACCTGGAATTAGAGGCCAGGTCTTTATGTTCAGTTCCATATGTATTTCAGTGAGAACTCTGTTAGACCTAGTTCTGAACATGCATGGAAACTGACTTAAAATAGTATGCAAAGTCTTGTTTCTTACACATACAAAAATAGATCTGTGATTTTTGCAATCTTGACGTTTTTCTTAATAGCATTAGTATATATAGCATTAGTATGTATTTGAATATGGGAGGAATATTGAAATTCTCTTGAGTTTTGTTTTATTGCTTTATAAGAATAGTAAACCTGAAAATTAGATGGTGTTATCTTGTCATTGTCAGCACCCTTTCTTAGATTATCCTAACTCTTGTCTTCTGTTTTTTAGGGATTCTTATTCCAATTCTTCTACTCTATTATAAAGTGTCAGAGCTTTAAAATTAATTCTCTTCCTCTTGTCCTAAATAAAGGGTTTTTGTTTTGCTCCTTTTTGTCTCTTTTGCTTTCCTTCATTCATATCTTGTATCCCGTTTTCCTTCCTACTGCTTGCTTTTCTCCTTTTTCAATTCCTCCTCCTTTTTCTTCCCCAGTTTTAATTCTTAACTGTCAACTGAATGAAATTATACTTGGATTACAGTCTGTTTTCTGTGAACCTGACTGGGACTAGATAATTTTTGTTCTGGTCCAAGGTATTGCCGCACATAAAGTGTTCCTTTCCTAATGTGTTTTTGAGGATGGACTTTTAAGTATGGCTAGGTAATGTATGGAATCGCCAAACTTGCATTTAGTTCAGCCCTTTAATTGTACAGATTTCAGTACCTTTTCCATGTACAAAGGAGTACAAGAGAAATGTAGACTATTTTAAATTAATAAAAGAAGTTGTTTTGGTAATGATCCAAATATGGGCAGTTGTGTTCCTGTACTTTTTCAACTATGGTGTTAGAAACTTTAACCTTGAAAATAAAATTCAGCTTTAGACTACTAAATGTAGCTGTTATTCTAGTTCTAAAAATTATGTAGAGCATTCCTAAATAAGATTTTGTCACACTGTTTTACAGTGTTCACTGTTTTTTCGTTTGATGTCCAGTTCGTTCTAAGGCAATATGGCAAAAATGCTGGTTTCCCCCTTGTAGTTTGTTGTCAGAATATTTCAAGGAGAGAAGAAATGCTGACTATATGGGACTATCTGTACTACTAATTCCTGTATTCTGTGTTGTGTAGGCTATCAAGTACTAGCTCCCACTGCCTATTACGATCAGACTGGTGCCTTGGTAGTAGGCCCTGGAGCAAGAACTGGCCTTGGAGCACCAGTCAGATTGGTGGCCTCAACTCCTGTTATCATCAGTTCTGCAGCAGCACAAGCAGGTAAGTATTTGATCCTGCATGGAGGTTTCTTCTCCTTTTGTATTGAATCTTAACAGTAATGTTGATTTAGTATTTGGTGTTGTTGATGTGTATTGTATGCATCTGTGAAGTTTTCTAGTTGTGAAGAATATACCATACATGCTCTCTTTCTTATTCTGTTGCCTCCCTTTCTCTGAGAGACACTGCTGTTTCTCAGAGATTTAGTTTTCCCTTTTTTTTAATTCAAATTTACAGTCCTCTCCCCCTACATATACAGGCATGTTTCTGCAAATGTTGTTGCTTGTCAGATATGAACATTTTCCCCTTTCCTCTCCCCATGCATATAACATGCACTTCTCATCAGTCCCCTAAATGGTGTCCTCTAGGAAGCATCATTTCATTGCTTCGGCCTGGCAGAAGATGATGGAGTGCTCTGAGGCCTTGCTGTGCTTTTTCTCCTGAAAGTATTTTCTCCTGGAAAGTGTGGCAAGGAAAAAAAATACAGAATGGACAGCAGAAGAGGAGAATTAGTTATATCAAAAGTGTCTAGTTTTCTTTTTCTCTTCTTATGAGTGATAGGGTCTGGTACTACTTGACTGAACTATTGTATTTATTGCATTTGTTAAATTAAAATCTGAAATACTAACACCAGATTAATTCAATTAATCTGTTCAGAAAATTAGATTTTAAGTTAATCTGTAAGCTGCTTTATCTATGCAGAACTCGCTTCTGACATTAGTAGCTGAAGATGTCTTTGAATGACTCGTAGCTGCAACTCTGCTATTGTGACTTTAGATGTAAAAGTACAGTTCAGTAAACAGTAATGTCTTATATGTTTACACTGAAAATTCCCTCAATTACATTAACAGTTCTACAGCCTTGATTAGCCTACAACATATGCTGTCTTCATTTTTTCCCTTGGGTAATTAAGACTGTGTAATACTATAAAGTCTCTTTTAGTCCTTTAATATGTGAATTTCTGCTTGTTTAAGAGCACTTCAAGAAAATACAATTTAGATCTGAATAGTCCATTTTCAGTCAGAAATGTTTGAGAGAGTAATTATGATTGAAAACATGTGTTTTACAGCTGCAGCTGCTTCAGCTGGAGGAACAGCAAACAATCTCGCGGGAGCCACGAACGGTCTATTTCGGCCACTTGGTGCCCAGCCACAACAACAGCAACAGCAAACAAATAGTAGCCTACAGTCCAATTCATTTTATGGCAGTAACTCTTTGACCAATAACTCCCAGAGCAGTTCCCTTTTTTCACATGGTCCTGGCCAACCAGGAAGCACATCTCTTGGCTTTGGAAGTAGCAGCTCTTTAGGAGCAGCTATCGGCTCTGCACTTGGTGGATTTGGCTCATCAGGTAGGTTGTTAATATAGTGAGGAAATTCTGTGAGACTTTTGTGTTAAGCAAAAAAATGTATCTGTATCCAGACATATTATATACACATACGTATCTAAAAAGAACGGAAAAATAGGTTATTCAAGTTTAAAACAAATTATAGGAGAAGAAAAAGGGTTGTTGTTTTTTTTTTTTTAATTCACTTGGGCTCTGTATACAAGATGCATTTTTGAAGAATATCCTGTAGTCACAGATATCTCCAAAATACTTTTCCATACTGAGCACTGTACTCTGCCCCAGAAGTTTGTTTTTGGTAAGCTTTTTTATTTTCAAAGAAGTCTTCATTCTGTGTTTAAAATAACAACTGATTACTTTTGAGGTATGCATTCTTTTGTTGTAATTTTCATGTCAGGAAAATTCCTAATTTTTTAAAAAAATAAATAGCACATGACTTTCTGAATTTTTGATCTAATATTGAAGTGTTTGTTTCTATAACATTTTTTTATAGGATTTATAAAACAGAATGACTTAATACCCAGTAATAGTCCTTGTTAACTTCAGTAGGTTTAATCTTAGATACAGTTAAGCATAAATAGTTCTGTGCAAGTTTGGGGCCTTAAATTATTTCAACAGATATTCCTGAATATTATCAACCTGTTTGTATTTAAAGCAAAAAAATTAAAGAAAAAATCAGTTGCCATCATGTTTCTGCTCTATAGCAGAAATTTCTTATTCTCACAGTTTTTAAACATGCAAGGTAGGTTTTCTTATTTCAGATTCAGTATTAGTAAGGCAAGTGAAGTATCTTTTCTAAAGAATATATCCTTTGGCTATTAATATCTAAGTTCAGCACTGAATTGCTTAGTATTTATTATTATTTTAATGAAATCAGTGGAGCATGATTATAATCTTACGTATCTTGCAGATGGGTAGAAAGTGGGGGAAATTTATGTAGTCTTAACAGTATTCTTTTCAAAGTTAAATGCCCCAAGGGAAATAAAAAAAATTAAATGTTGAAAGAAAGATTATTACAAGATAGCCTAATATAAGGAGAAACAAAAGGAAAAACACGCCCTTCAATGTTAAAACATGATACCTGTTATTGGTAACTAAGTAGAGGTGAATAGTGACATCAAATATGTCTACCAACACAGAGATTTTCAGTGTTGTTTTTCATAAAATAATCTAAAAATTTATTTACTTTAACAAAACTAATGCTAGGAAATCCAGAATCAAGTTTTATGCTGATCTTCTCTTAATATCTGATTTTAAAGAATGGAATAGGAGACTCTAAACATATCATCTTTAATTTAAAAAAAAAAAAAACAAACAAACAAAAAAAAAACAACAACAAAACCAAAACAAAAACGTCGAGGCTACTCAGTCATGTAAAGTTTAATTTTCCATAATACCACAGCAGGTGAATCTTATTTACAAAGTAATTGTGCTATCCAAGTGCTGTATTTTGTAATATAATTTGTCATGAGCTACTTGTAGGATTTCAGTGAATTCTGAACAGCTGTGTTTTGCTCTAGGTACAGTTTCATTTCATTAATAGATAAGTGATCATATCTGTGTATTTAATGCATTTTAAGTCTCTAGATAAAATAGGTTTAAGTCATAAAAGTCTTTATCCTGCATTGTCACAAGGACCTCCATAAATACAAATTTTAGTTGTGTATCTACTTAAGAATCAGCATAGTTCTTTCTGGCACAGGAGATTAAGCCTTTTTTTTTTTTTTTTCCTTTTGTAGCAAAGGTCAGTTCCAGAGCTTTGTCCAAAGCCTTCAGCATAGACAGCATATGCTGAAATTTTGCAGCAGTATCCTAGGTGATTTAATTAGCATGGTAGTTTCCGCAGGGAAGCAGGAAGCCTATGCTTTTGCAGTTTGAGAAGTGCTGATGAAAGGTGCTATCTAAACCTGAAATATTTTTAGTAGTATTATTGGAATAAAAGTATTTTGAAAGTGCCCGTCTGCCAAGTATAAATTGTGCTTGCCATAATAGCCACTTAAAAAATGCTTCCTGATGATTATTTTTTTTTAAAGAGTTCCTGAGCTGTATGTACATATGAATTGAATTACACAGATGAGTACTTAAACAAATGGTGTTAATGCATGTTGAGGCAAATTAAAAATAAGTTTAACTTTTTATTTGCTAAAGTTTCAGCTTCTTTGTAACTCCCCTCAGTGTATTGTAAAGGTTGAATTCAAGATAAAATATATCCATGAAGACTGACAGATGGCAATACAGAACTTGCCCTTATGTTTTCACTTGTTGCAGGGGAAAAAAAAAGCTCTGCAAAAAAATGCAAAGATGAGCATGTTCTAGCTGAATGACTGTGAACAGTAAAGTAAAAAACAGGAAGAGCCAAGCATACCATATAAATGGCTGTATGTATTTTACAGTCTCTGCTCATTTATTATGAAGTTATTCATACTCCATTTTAAAGGCTTAGGTACATGATAAGTTACTGCAGCTTAACAGGTAGCTGAGAATTAGATCAACTACGGCAGCTTTCCAGATGCCTGCTTCTGGCTTGTAACAAGTGTAAAGTAATTGCATTAGCTTAGACAGTGGTGAAGAGAGGTAAGCTAATTCAAATTCTCTTCTGGTTTTTGTGAGCTTTGCTTGTGTGTGTGTGAAAATGCAGCTCAGCTGGTTCACGGTAACTTGTTAAGCTGCAGTAATTTAGCTGAGTAAGAAACCCTGAAAGAAAGCTATAGTTTGCTTAGTTTTTTTCATAGTTGGAAAAATAACAATCCATCATGTAGCACTGTATTAACATTCACATGGTTCACCAGCTGAGCCAGAACCTGTAGAGCTAGTCTCAAATCTTGAGTTTTCTTTCAACTGTTACCTTAATTTGCTCTTCTGATTTCTTACTCTGAATCTCCTTGCTTAGTTAGTCCTGTATCTTTTCCTTCTGGCTTCTCCTCTAGTATGTCTTCCTTCCCAGTTTCCAGGCAACTTTTATCTCCCGCTTGCCCTCCCCATCCCAAATACGTTTCTGTTCCTGCTTGTACTGTGTGATGTTCCCATCATTAGCTTACTATTCCAGTCTTTTTGCCCCACAGTCACATATACCTTCTACAGCCTAACTGTTCTTCAGATCTGCTTTCTTCTCATCCTCAGTCCCACTGGTTTTGAAAGTGCTTGCCGGTTTTCTTGCAGTCTCCTTGTTGGCTCCCTTGTCTGACTTTTCTCTCCTCCTGGTTTCTTTTTTCTTTTTGTTTCTTTTTTTTTTTTTTCTCTTTTTCCCTGGTCTATTTCTTGTGTTTGGCTTTTGTCTCCTCTGCATTTGAAGTAGAAAACTTCCTTTCCACACTGCCTGATGGGCCTTCCCAACACAAGGTGGGAACTTGGACACCAGTTTCAGAGTCCATTTTTGGCATGGCACACAGAAGCCTAGAAGTTCAATTGCAGGGAAAACCTTTATCAGCCATCTCAGATGTGCCACGTATGGACAGGAGTTTAAGTTTTCAGCTATGAGTCTGTAGCAGATCTGTGCTGAACTTGTATGAACTGTGATTTTGCTAAGATTTTTAGCTCAATCAAAGAGAGCATGAAAATAAAGGTCTCCTGTTGCTAGCACATTGGTCTGAGTACATGAAAGCATCAACTTCTCAAATAATAGGCAGCTGGATTATTTTGCTAAGGATAAAGCATCTTTCCTTGCCTGTTTTTCTGAAATGGCAGTGTTGTTTGGGCAGAACTTCTCTTTGAAAAATTTGGTCCGAGCAGGTACCTGCCATGAAAAGTATTAGCCAAGTTGCTAATGTTAGGAGAAAACAAACTAGTGCCTAAAGATGAGAAGTATCAGGCGACCTTTATATTGGGCCATGCTGCCAGCTTTAGTAGGAAGGTGCCTGACAAGGGTAAAGATCATGGAAGTATAAATTCTGACCTTTTCCTTTTTAAGTTGAAGTAGAAATCAATTTTCCAAATTCAGCCTAAGAAGCATCTTTGTTATCAAAATATCCATAATCTTGGTTTTGTTCGTGAGTATAATAACGTTCCAGTGTTTAAAATAGGTGCTCTAGTTTAATATTTCACTCGTATGCAACAGATACTAGAATTTAACATTTCTAAAAACTTGTTATTGTTCTCCTAATTTATCCTAGACTGTTCATCGCCCTGCTGAATGATGCTGTGCAGGATAACCAGTCCTTCACTAATACACTATTATCCAAAGCTTCTAGTCTGATTTGACTTTCAGAAATATTGGTAGCAGTAAAATTACATTTTTAGTTTCTCACCTTAATTTTCCTAGCTCTGCTCTGCTTCTCATCTTCTTCTTAGACTGTTCCTCCTTTACAATATCTTTCCAAAACCCTTCTTTGGGAACTGTAATTCTCATAGGGAATTTTAGTCATTTTTTTTCCTACAGGTGAGGGGTTCACAAACAAGAGGAAGTTCAGAAACAGCTGAACAGCAACATAAATTATTTTCTGAACCCTTAAGCAACAACAACCGATTGTCTCTGGCCTTTTTCCTGAAATCAAGTATCACTGTCTGACTAAGAATTTACGGTGGAAAAAATTTTATCAAAGATTTTAGAGGAAATATTTTTAGAATCATTTATTCTGTAATGTGACAGTGTAATCTAATCTCATAAATTCCATATTTGTCCCAAAGCCTGAAGCCAGGCTGTTAGAACAGAGTACTGCAATATTATTGTGAGAGGTCTAGAATGAAATGTTGAAAGACACGGGCATTGGTGAAATTACTTATCAGTGGTATGTTTATACCCACTTAGATTTACTTAAAAGCATGTGTGGTTATCACAGTAATTGTCTTTGTCATAACGATTGCTGTAATTATTGTGATCACATCTGTTATTGCCCAGCTGTAGTTGGGGACAGGTTTTATTCAGTTGACACTGTGTAATTAGGGTCTTTTTATTTCTTCTTCAGTTGGCAGTTCTGCAAGTAGTAGTGCCACAAGGAGAGATTCTCTATCTACTAGCTCTGACTTGTACAAAAGATCTAGTAGCAGCCTAGCACCCATAGGGCAGCCATTTTACAATAGTCTGGGATTTTCCTCCTCTCCAAGTCCAATAGGCATGCCTCTGCCAAGCCAAACGCCAGGACATTCACTTACGCCACCGCCATCACTTTCATCACATGGATCCTCATCCAGTTTGCATTTAGGTAAAAAATAACAAAAACAAAAAAACAAAAAACAACTTTTTGTTTGTATGTGTGTATGTATTTCTATGTGTAAAATATATGTTGCATAAGAGATGTCACGTTACCTTTGCTGTTAAACAGTTTTGTAATGAAGAGGGGCCATTCCTGAAAGGTGAAGAGCACGCTCAAATGCTCATTGATTTGACAGTGGAGGGCACTCAGCTTTTTGCAGTATCGGGCCAACAACTGATTTTTCTTCCCTTGCAGAAGCCCGATAGAGAGCCCAGTAAGACTTATTTGTCCTTTTTGTATTATGTTTCTACAGTATGACAAGCAAAGGTGCATTATTTTTGTTTCTACTTCAGTGTATTACCACTTTAAGGACATTTTAAGGTGATACTGTGTTTAACAGTGAAATGACTTTCACTACTGCCCCTTACTGTGATAAAGTAGAAAAGTGAGCAAAGCTCTCAATGTGAGATGTATTGAAAGGTGATTTTTGAATCGGTGAGCCTACTACCTCATGGCCCAGATGCTTTGCCAGGAAGACAATAGTTTATCACCAGGCTGGTGGAAAAAAAAGAAAATGTATTTGTGAAAGAAGTAGTAAAGGCTTTGTCAGTGGTGGCTCTCTGTTATTGGATGTATTTTTCAAGGAATGATGATAGTAATCTTCTAGAAAATTTTTGAGCTAGTTAGATGTCATAGGAGCTCAACCTTTTTAAAAAAATTGAAAAATAAAATAAGATTAAAAAAATCTAAAGAAACCCCACCACAGCCTACAGTATATTTAGAAGAGAATGCCTCTAATCTGAGGTTATTTGATAAACTTGCCCTTTTTTCGCTGCAGATATTTCTGATCATTTAATTTGGATGCTAAAATCATACAACGAAACTGGATGTAGTTTCAAGATTGAGTTGCCTGTTGCTCCAGTAACTACTCAGTGCAGAATTTTGTGCATGTAATAGGCAACCTAATCCCCTGTACTTCTGTTAGTGTAAATAAAACAGGAAAAAATTTAAAAGTGCCTACCAAAATACACTTTAAGTGAGAAATGTGTGAGTGATTTGTATAACAAGGTTAAAAGTAATCTAAATATATTACATTTACAGTTCAGTATCCCCTTCACGGTTAAGTGCTGAATACCCAAAGTAAAACTGGGCAAGGGGATGTTTCAGCACGTTTTATTTTTTTTTACTTACCTTTTTTCCTTTTTCAGGTCTACAAAGTGCACCTTTGGGCTGAGACCAAGCATGGAAAGTTTCAGCCCAAATGGAGGCTTTTGAGAAAGTTCTGAACATCTGACAATGGGGTTATGATGGAAATCTTTTTCTTTCTTTCTTTTCAAAGTACTCTCACAATAGTTTTCATATTACTGAAAACTATACTTTAAACCAGATTTTGGAAGGCATTATCTAAAATTCAAAACATTTAAAGTTTTGTGTTGTTTCACATTTGCTAAATGTTAGAAGACCTTTTTTCAGTTCTGAGAAGATAAGCTGTGATCAGTATAGAGGAATACCTCTATCAGCAGAACTTGTTAAATGCTGATTTTAATCCATTTCGGACTTTTTGGCAGTGTGAACTGAGCATAATAGTTTGTTAAAATCACATACTAGATCAGCGTGTAAAGGCCAGAATGTACAGTTGTACTCTGAAAATTGACACAACCTCGTTGGCTTCCATGTGTACTGCCTCTTCATCTTCCAAATGAAGTGGACCCTGATTACGGGTAAACGTTTTAGTACCTTACCAAATCAATCTGAAATTTGGAAATTGAGGTCTTCTGGATGTTTGCTTTCACAAAAATGCAATAATTTTTTTTAGCGTTTCCTGCACTCTGCCCTGTGTCATATCTTTGTGCAGTTACATCCAAGGTGCACCATCGCAAAACATTGAAGACTATTTCTGCAGTTAATTGTCTGTCCTGTTAAATTTATTCTGGTGTGTTCATCAGCCACTCTTGGAAGCATTTGTTTTGTTCTCACATATAAAAAATAAAAACAAAAAGGCAAAGCTTTCTCACCAAATGAGAAGTTATACCTGAAATCAGACAGGGAGTATGTTTTAAGAAGGGTGTGATACCATGTAGTCACTTTTCAGAGTAGAACAACATTGTAAGTTTATGTCTGCATGCAGTTTCCATTGGTATTTTGATAATGCCTGTCAAATGCAGCTCTCCCTCCACCTTCAAAACTTGTTGTCCTGCCTGCTTATATCAACAGGTTCAGCTAAGTTTAACTCCTGTTTTAAAATGTGCATCAAACTCGGTTGCGCCTGTTTCAGCCACCAGAATACTAGAGCACAATACTGGGAAAGGGTGCATGGTTTTATAACCCCTTTGTCAGACACTGCTGCAATTTGTAGCTTAAAAGACCAATTACCCTTTTACAATAAATTTGTGATATTTTACTGTTTTTCTCTTCTCACCAACTCTTATCCAACATCCTAAAATAGGAATGTGTTAATTACTTTGTTCTAGTGTCAGTTTTCCTGTATTTGAAGGGATTTGTAAGTTGTCTGTAACTGCTTCTCTACTGTAATCAGTTGGAGCAGTAAGGTCATGAATTTGAACTACCCTTTCACTCCCAGGGACAAAAAAACTGCAAGAGGAAGTCTTTTTCCTATGTTATTAAAAAATCCTTGTAGTTTGGTAGTGCTTACTCTGTTTGATGGTACATTGCAGCATTTTAAGGGTTTGGTGTAGAGTTGGATTTTTAAAATTTGAGCTTTTGGAGGTAATTATTTTCTGCGCGTTGCAAGCCAGGCTTGTTAGTAGTTTAGACTGATGTTGGTTTATCTTCAGAAGTGGTCATTCTGGGTAAGAGTAAAGGCCCCTTGGCAAGACAGTATGGGGAGCTTTGCATTGCCTCTGTTGTGTACTTACTCTATAGGGCTTCGGTAAACCAGGCATAATAAGCACTTGCATTCATTCATAAAATATACATGCATATATATGCATATACTTGTGCATATATATGTGTAATTCTGTTTTCCATATGAAGATGAAATTTTTAGCTGAGGATGACATGAAGCTACTTTGTTGGAGATGAACAAATACTTTGTAGAAATAAAGTTTAAAGTGTTTATACACTTGCATGTATTTTACTAGAAAATAATATTGCTGACTGATTTAAGCAACAGTTACTGTCCAGTAAATCTGTTTCATGTCTTGGTTTGAAACGATTGAAGAAATACTTTGGTAATAAGTACTAACAGACTAATGCTATCAAAATAAAT
Source organism: Nipponia nippon (assembly GCF_047370975.1). Taxonomy (NCBI): domain Eukaryota; kingdom Metazoa; phylum Chordata; class Aves; order Pelecaniformes; family Threskiornithidae; genus Nipponia; species Nipponia nippon. The sequence continues at coordinate 115,992,362 of NW_028262358.1, read as the reverse complement.
GTGCTAGATCTAGGTTTTAATATTTTTTCATGTTCTCCTTTACATTAAATATGCTATCCATGTTAAGGAGCTAGTAACCTAACACGCTTTGTGTCTTTGAAGCTTAGTAAGACTCTGATTTAGATGGTCTATATCCCCTTTATACCTCTGCGCCTCTTCTTCCCTATGGGCTAGCCACAGGGATTTAGATTCAATTAAATTGTAAAACAACTTAATATTATTCATTGCATTGGAGATCTTTGTTTTACGAGATCAGAAGCGATAGCTAAGTGATGATCTGACGAATTAACTGCACACCATATTCCCCAATGGTTTGTAATACTGATGCCTGATAACAGTCTTTTAAAATTCCAGTGTTTGCAGAAACGTTTAGACGAGGTGCTTTGTCCAACAGGGTATGTTCCCCAAATAATTTATAAGACCTAGGCTGTTACCTTTCTAGTTTGGAATCAGAGTCTGTAAAACAAGTGTCCTGAGTTGTTGAAGGGCATGGGGGTGCAGTAGGCTAACCAGGAGGATTTGGGTAACTAGAATTCAGATTTCGGTTTCCCATTTCTAAGCTGTTCACACTCAAAGTTTTCAGGAAGGAGACCATGTGTCAGTGTCCACACTAATGCTTTGGTGGTTTCTCATTACTGAGAAAGTAATGAGTACAATATTTAAGAAAATTGTCCATTGTATACAAGAGTATATCTGCATATAATAAGTACCTATGACAATATGCTTTTATTTTGGGGGTTTTACTATTTTTCAAATCTGCAAAATTGCCACTAAGCTGTAACACTGTTGCTGTAATAAAAAGTTACATGAGAAGAAAAAGCTAATTACCTATTAAATTACTGGGTTTTCTTAGAATAGCGTCCAGGGTTGTACAAGGTTAAGCTTTCTGTGTGCTTTTGAAGTATGACAGGTTCTTCTAGGCACAATGGATGTGTTTTCAGCCTTGCTGCATTATGATCCTGCTTAACGTGCTTGTCTTAAGTAGTTTCACAGGCTAGACAGGAGTCTCCTAGTGCAGCATAGTTGTCTTACAAGTCTTAAAAAGGGATGGTTCCCAGATTAGACTGAAGAAAGGCTTGATAATTCTGAGTGTGAAATGTATTGTATACGTGCAGCTCTACTCCACATACATAGCATATTAGTTAAAAACTACGAAGTTTCTTAATTTCGGTCTTAATTGCTGGATAAATTGTCACATTTAATTTATACTTATGTGAAGGCTCAGTTAAAAAAAAAAAGCTGACACAATTGCTGATTCACGTGTGCAATTCCGTGAATGTGTACGCAAATTAGAGCCACGCAGTTTGTGGGCATATAACCAAAACTACCCTATTAGTGTCTGGCACAGAATTGAGCATGCGATCAGTGGAGCAATAGAGATGCTACAACAGGAAAGTAGCCTGTAAGGCTTCCTTTTAAACGGGCTTTGCTGCCCTCTGGTGACGTTATATAGTGTTACTACACAGCGTTTACAGGGAAGCTAGGATTTCATTCATGTGTTAAGTAATCTAGATGAGAAATACCATGATTTCAGGCGCATAACTTTTTGTTCTTTAGAACGCTGTTCCTAGAAGAGAAATGACTGTAGAGCATCGTTCCGCATACTGCTTCACCTGCGGAATGTTGGGTTTCTTTTTTTTCTTGTTGTCTGTTAGTATCACATTGGTGTTGGCTCTTTTCTGGAAATAGTGATTGTCAATGGAAACTAAAGGTGGTAGTTAAACTTGATTTTTCTGGCTGTAAAGAATTAAGAGGCTTTAATTTAAAAGAAAACCTAGCGGTTTTTAAAAGGTATTGTGGGGCATAAAGTATTCACTGATTCTTTACTGATTCTTACCACTGAATTTTGAAAACTAATTGTAAAATAAATACTAATTATTTCTATTTTAGGGCATAATCCTATACAGTGCAATAAATGTGATGCTTGATATGTCTTGCAGAGCACTAACATCTCAGATTCTGGTATTGCAGTTTGACCTTTCGAAAGAGATACTTTACTATTAATACATTACCAGCCCACTGTAACACTGTTGTTGCCTGGCCTTATAAATACTTGGAATCAAAAGAAGGCTTGGCTGGGGCACTGTCAGCTGATTTTTTTTTTTTTTTTTTTTTAAATTAATTTTGTAATAGAGCACCATTCAAACAGCACATACTGCAATTTGTTTTAAATTCAAATGTAGATATTTATTCTATTGACCTTGAAAGGGCTTTTAGTTACCATGTCACTTTCTAGATAATTTGTAGGGAAAATGAAAATGCTTTCCTTTTCCAATTCATACTCTATAATTTTAGATTGTGGGTTGGTTTTTTTTTAAGTAGTAGAGTTGAGGTTTCTAGGTGGAAATTGTCTGAATTTTTCTGCTTGTAGTATAGTAGCAGTATCCCTTTTAAAATCATACTGTAGTTGGGAAAGACGCGTTGTTTGCATGCTTATTATGATAATTGCTGCCTGTTGTGGAGGGGAGAGAGGCCTATGGAGGACTTCAGTGACATAAACTGATTAGAGAGCAATATGTAAGGAGAAATTCACAGGACTGTGAGATGATGATAGTTGTAGGTAGAATCACTAACAAAAAGGAGTAGGACCTAAACATAGGAAGGCAATTCAGTTCTTAGAAAGTAAGGAAAGACAAAGTGTAGTGAGAGCGATGAATGTTTTCACAGCAAGGAAGGGTCTTCATGTTTCTAAAAGGAACTTCAGTTTGCTAAATCTCTGGTTGTTTTACAATTGAGTAGAGTATTCTTAGTTACTTGGTTTGAAATTTGATGTATTTAGTGCTTACAAGAGGTACCAGATTGAAAGCCTGGGATGCTGAAGTCATCAAGTATCCTGCAGAACAGGTACAGCATGACAAGAGGCACCATGTGTGCCTCCCCAAAAGTGCCCTTTCACACTACAAGTTGGAAAGGTACCTCAGTAGGGACTGAAGGGTAGTTCAGATTTCATGGTCTATTTTGAAACAATTGGCTAACTTCAAGACTACTAACAAGGGTATAAGTCAGTATTACTTGTGAAGTGGAAATCTGCCCACTAAGCCAAGGCCCACCCAATTCTAAAGTTTCTGTAAGTCTGAGTGGGTGTTCACTTTACTTGCTTCGTTATATTCTTCTAATGACATTTCTTTTCCTGGTACCCTTCATATAAAATAAAAATGAGGAGGAGAATGGTTTTATTTATTGGATGATAAAGCTATCTAACTCCTCCAACCATAATGAGGTAAATATAAATAACAAGACAACACTGTTGTTTTCTTTGGCTCCAGGGTGTATCCATAGTTCTAGTACACCTACTGTTTTGCTGTTGCTGATTTTCCTTATGGCTTTTACTGACAGAACTGCTTCCTTGTAGGAGGACTGACAAATGGTAGTGGTCGCTATATTTCTGCAGCACCTGGAGCCGAAGCAAAGTATCGCAGTGCAGCAAGTACCTCCAGTCTTTTTAGCTCCACCAGTCAGCTCTTCCCTCCTTCACGCCTTCGTTACAGTAGGTCTGATATTATGCCTTCTGGACGTAGTCGATTGCTGGAAGATTTCAGAAACAATCGTTTCCCTAATCTTCAACTAAGAGACCTTGTTGGACATATTGTTGAATTTTCCCAAGACCAGCATGGTTCTAGGTAATTAATATAGTAAAGTTAATAACTCAATATTTTACTGCTTTGGTATTGTTATATTAACATCAGACATTTGAATGAGCTGCTAGTCATCTTAATACAACTCATGGCATTAATTGGAGCATATGCTCTTACACTGACCTTTTTCTTCTCTAGGAAATTTCATTATAAAAGTAGTATAAATTTAGCTGCTTGTAGAAGTTTGCAGTGTAGAAATAGCCTTATAACTAGACTTGTAAACTCTAGTATTTACGTATCAAAAAGGTGTTGATTAAGAAAACAAAATATCTGGCATCTGGAATGTTAAACCATTTTTCAGCAATACGTCATCAGGTACTTAGTTATTGTTATTCTTTTCATCTTTAATCCTTTTCAAATGAAAGTTTTTAAGTATCATTTTACTAAAATGTATCCTTTTATATGCAAAGGCACTACTTTCATTTTAATAAGTTTTATAAATGTTGAATACTTGCTTGAGAATTTTGAGGTGTCTCATTGAAACAGCATTTGAGAGGTTTTCCTGTTGTTTATGTAAAGCATAATGTACCTTTTTTTGCGCTTAGATTTATACAGCAAAAGCTGGAGCGAGCTACTCCAGCTGAGCGCCAGATGGTATTTAATGAGATCCTGCAAGCAGCGTATCAGTTGATGACTGATGTGTTTGGAAACTATGTAATACAGAAGTTCTTTGAGGTAAGCATAACACTTAAGTGTATGAACAGAAATGCGAACGAACTGCTGTAAAATCTGATTAAATTTAACTGTGTTTTTTCTTAATATCGTAGCAGAATTCTACCACAGAACCAAAGCGTGTAACGCTGCACACGTGTTTTCTGTTCTGTATCCCCTGCTTTTTTTTTCCGTAACAGGCACAGTTTCTCTTTGCACTGGTGGTGCATATGTTGGTGAACATTGGTGAATGTCCAGGCTGCACACTCGGGCTTTGCAAGCCTTTTAGCATAATTTACCGGAGACTTTCAGCAGATGATGGGGAACATAAAGATTTGAAGGATACTTTTTATTGGTTAGTGCATTTTGGTAAAGAGTCGGTCTGGAAAATGCTCTTGTACCCTTATAAATAGCTGTGGGAACTTCATCCAGTACTGTATATGAAGAAACTCATATAAAACGTATTGAGGCAGAGGAATTTTGAGGAAGGGACGTCATAAGATACATCCAATATTGCTAAAACAGCTTTTTTTAAAAAAAAAAAAATCTTTTAAAAAACAGCTTTTGTTTTTGTTAAAAACTGTGGGGTAAAAAAAAAAGCCTTATCAAAGAGTTACAAGATTTGACTTACAGAGAAAAGTAAAGGCAATACTTGTGTACTCAAAGTTATATGTAGGAAGGGTATCTAGTATAGTGTACTTTAAATCAAGGACCTTATCAAAGTATCTGGGTGGATAGAAGGTGAAGCTGGAAAATGTCCAATAAGAAATAAGATAATTACTGTAAACAGGAATGTAGTTTTTAATGAGTAATCTACAAAACAATGTGCTCACTTTTTTTTTACTTGATATTCTTTTTTTACAAATGAAAATACCTTCTGAAAGGCGTGGCTGGCGTGGTATGTAAGATCTTGATCTTGCTCAAGGGTCATCAGTTGCTGGTTTTTTCCATAATGTTAGGTTGGATGGACACATAGATAATCATTGTCAACTGAGTGTTTTCATCTTAATTCTGTGGAAGAGTTCTCAAGAAAAAAGTGCACTAGGCCTTAGGTGTAGTAAGGGACTTAGTTCATTATTTAAGTAGAAAGGCAAAGTTGTTTGAGCTTTTTTCAGAGTCTTAGGTGACTACAGGTGTGGGGCTTGACAGTTCTCAGCAGTGTTGCATGAATATTGCTGGTGCCACCCAGCTGATTGTCCAGGTGATCACTTCTGTGTGATGTCTTGTACTGTGCCAACTCAGGAGCTTGTGTGGGGATCTGGGAATAAGGTTATGTGTATTGTTATGAAGCTTGACTGGCTTCTACTCTACTCAATGTGGAGCAGCACAGAAGGTTGTAGTAGCACCGTGGAGGCAATAATATGGGCAGGAATTAGCTGCTGCTGAAAAATGTTGATTGAATTATACTCTAATACAGCCAGTGTAAAATAGCATTTTGATTTTGCTCTGCAAAGCCCAGATATTTCTAGATTTCCCAAAGTGCCCATGGTAAGAATGATCCTTCAAGCCACGTGAAGTTATCAAGAGGCTACTTTGATTGAGATCTTTCCCCCCTGCCCCTCCTGTTACAGCTTGCTTACTGTATACAAGATGTAAGATACACTGACCCATACAAATTTGAGATATCAGAGAAAATCTGATTTTAATTAACATGTTGCAGTAATCTGTAATTAATTTGTGTGGTATAATTTGTCTAAGTCCTACAGATGGTCAAGTATAAACTACTTCGATCTCTTCTGTTGTCTTTCAAGGTCATGCGTTTGATGGCAGGTATGCGACTGGAATGTGGAATATTACAAAATGTTGCATTTAGAGTTAAAAGCTTCTGGTAAATATACCCACCAAAAATACAAAGGGAAAAAATCATTCAAGGCGCGCAGTAAACCTGTAATACACCATGAAAGTACTTACTCTGACATGTAAATTCCAGCATGCTGTAATATGTCTTCATTTCTTAACAGCGTATTTATTTTCTTCTAGTTTGGAAGCCTGGATCAAAAGTTAGCCCTAGCAACACGCATACGTGGTCATGTTCTGCCGTTAGCCCTACAGATGTATGGTTGTCGTGTTATTCAGAAAGCACTTGAGTCAATCTCACCTGACCAGCAGGTAATTGTAAGTTAGAGCAATACTTTTTTATTTTATTTCTTTTTATTGCATCCATCTTTTTACTTGCTTCAATTGTTGATTGTTCCTTTCATTATGAAATGCCCAGGGGACTAAAATAGTTGTTTAAATTAAATTGCTGAGGTACACAAGTAAACCACCAATGAATATGAAGATTGGACAGTTGGATGAAATGGAATATTCCTTTCAGGGGAGAAAAAAAATCATTGTAAAGACAAGAATAATCTTTTTTTTTTCCAGAATGAAATGGTGAAAGAGTTGGATGGTCATGTTCTGAAATGTGTGAAAGATCAAAATGGAAACCATGTTGTACAAAAATGTATTGAGTGTGTTCAACCCCAGTCGCTCCAGTTCATCATTGACGCGTTCAAAGGACAGGTAGTGTCAACAGTTCATTCCCTCTTCTGTAGGGTTGCTTTGATTTGCAGATCTTTTTCCATCATTTGCATATACAAGATAGTGTTTGATGCTTTGCAGTCAGCTTGTTTTAAGTAGGATAAAAAAGGGATGATAAAATGGAAAAGCTGTTGAAGAGACAGTTATCGTGCTGTAAAAAGATGTATCTGTTGGAGATGAGGCTCTAGAAAGACCTGTTTGGATGTATTATAAATACCAGTAGAGGTATTTGGCTTAAGGCCAGGCTTTCTGTTGAGATACGCCATTTCAAATTTCCTTTATAACTTTTAACATTGCCATTTTTGATGTAATAATAAAGTATCTGATTTCTAGTATATATTTTTCATTAAAATTTTGGTTTTCCTCTGTTGCTTATGTTGCAAGTCTGTCTTTCAGTGTTTCCCAATTAATGTCTATCATTAAGGAAATACTTTGAAGAAATACACTAATCTGTTCCCTATATATGGGCTAGTGTTAAGTGAAGGGGGGGTGGTATTTGTTTCTTTAAGGTTGGGGTTTTTGGTTTATTTCCAAAAAAGTTATTAATATAAGATTGATATTGTGCTGCAGGCTAGAGAATATGCTGCAGCTAAATAAGATTTTAATACTCTGAGGCAAACATGTACTTTTGTAGTCTTGAGAAGAATTGTAAAGATCTTACTAACTTGGCTGTGTTACTAAATTTTACTTTAATGGATGGCCAAATGTATTTCCTAACAAAATCTACAATATCCTTCTCTCACATTTTACACAACAGCAATACCTGAATTATTGTTGTACATAAGTAGTAAACGGCATACCAATGTTTCTAGAGTCGGGTTTTTTTACATCAAAATGTATGTATGGGGTAGATGAGATGCAGTTTCTAAACTGTAAATAGAGCCCCTCGACTAAAATGTGTCTCTGTTTATTTACTGGACATCTGTCCTCAGCTCCAAGTAATTACATATAAAAAAACATTAGCTAATCTGAAGTGGCAAATGAAAAATACCACACTTCAGTCATGTCATGTAACAATACGTATCTTTTTCATCTGCCTGCTTCGTTTGGATCTATGTCTAATCAGACAAGATTCTGTGTTCAGTTCTGACCAAGACTGACTCTTAAATCTTCTGAATTAGCCCCCGAAAAACAAATCTGGCTTCTGCAGAAGCAAGCAAAAGGAATAAGCAAGATTTTGACTGTATGTTTTGAATACTTATTTAAAAACTTTTTATCTGTAACAGGGAACCTGTTGTATGTGCTGGAATGTGAAATTTGTTGAAATCAGCCACAATAATTGAACTCCTTTTTATAAATGTCAAAGCCTTAAAATTTGAAAATGAAATACAAAGTTAAAAGGAAAGCTTGGAAGGTGAGCAGTGCTTAACTAAGAGTCATACTTCCAGGCTTTCCTTTGCAGCTAAGTAGGCTAGAAACATTGTAATGAAAGCGTGGGTTCTTAGTCGTATAATTACTGGAGTCCTTGACACACAGAAACCTGCATTTTCATCTTTTCCTGACTTCTGCTGGAGATGGAATTCTGATATTGGCAGGCAAAACTTTTTTTTAATAGAAGCAGTTGGCATGTTCAATTCCATTTCAAACATAGTAATATTACTATATCTGTAAACTTCAGTTGGTTTAACTTCAGTTTGCAATCCTTTTTTAAGGTATTTGTACTTTCAACTCATCCATATGGTTGTAGAGTAATTCAGCGTATTCTGGAACACTGTACTGCTGAGCAGACTTTGCCAATCTTAGAAGAACTGCATCAACACACAGAACAGCTAGTGCAGGTTAGTGTGTGTATTCGTTTTAATGTGCTTTAGAGCTGCTTTTGTTATCATAATTTATTCCTATTTCTTAGTTTAAGAAATAGCTTAAATGCATTTGCCTCTTTTTAGTTTTGTAGACATTGATTTTTTTTTTGTTTTTCTTTCCTTCTATAGTTTTAATGAAAATGAATTTGGAAGTTGGGAGGCAAAGAAGATATAAAAAGCCTTTTTCTTGCATTTTTGACTGTAGCTTCGAATATACATTGTAAATGCACAGAATTAGTATATTTTTTTTTTATGTTGCAAAGATTGCCTTTTTGTGGTTTATCTTGATTCACTCAGGTGTCCTTCAGATAGCTTCTAATAATGTCTAAACACAAATATATTGTCAAAAATATACATGTTGCATATTCTTACACAAAAAGGGCATCTTTTCTAAAAGAAGGCAAAAGACAACATGATTTCCTCTGTTGGTCTCAGATGAACAAAATGGCTTTGAAATTGAAGCAGTTTAAAATACTGGAAGGGACTCGGTGTTCAGTAGGAATTTCCACACATAAAAAGGCAAGAATTGCCTTTTGCTACATATTCACAGTCTAGTTTATTTCTCAGTGCTTTCTTATACATACAAGTCTCTAGTTAAAACATAAACTGTCTCAGGGAACCAAAGTTCAGGGAGATATTATGGCTGTTAAAGAATGATTATCTTAGTTTTGAGGACTTCTTTCTTTAAGAGGATAAAAGGTACTCTAGCAAAATGCTGTTTTTACAGATTATTTCCGTCTTGCATGTAACTTTGTGGTCCATTAAGTAATTCTTGATGCAGTATTTCTTGCACCACTTTGTTTCTCTAATGTTGACATTATTATATATTTCCTTATATCTGTGCAAATAGTAACTTGAAAGTTTATACAAATGTACAAAAGCTGTATGGATTACTTGGTATGAACACAAAAGAAAATTGAAGTCATCTTATTTTCAGGATCAATACGGAAATTACGTTATTCAACATGTACTGGAGCACGGTCGTCCTGAAGACAAGAGTAAAATAGTTTCAGAAATAAGAGGAAAAGTTCTAGCTCTGAGTCAGCACAAATTTGCCAGGTATTGCACAGCCTTCCTATATTAAAGGTTCACTAACCTTTTAAAGTTGTAGTATGGGATTTATTTTTTGTGTTACAAAAAGGATAGGATAGGGGTTTTTCTGTTGTGTAACTTGCCTCCTGAAATTTCATATTTTTATAGAGATGAATGGTAGCGGTATTTTATACTAGATTTGGGGAAGGGAAAGGGGAAATGCTGTTCTGTAGCAAAACAAGGAAGATCCCACAGGTTTATGCCATGTTTTTTGTTCACCTTGTACAAGTGCAGGGAATGGGTTCCAAGTCTCCACGTGAGGATCCCCAGAGCCAGGTGGAAAACTCTCCTAGAATTTGCTTGATACGTTGATGGTGATAAGCTGGGACGTCCTGGCTGTCCACCAGTCCAGCCAAGCAATTTACAAGTATAAAAAGGCTAGCCTTAAAAAGTGGTGGTTCAGCCTGATGAGGATTTTATGCATTAGGAAGTCTCAAAGACTATCGCAGGAGTCCTGAACTACTCTAAAATCAGAACCTAAAACTCATCTTTCAGTGCTTTTTTGCTGAATTATAGATTATGTGCCTTTTGCTAAGGAAAACACACCTCAGAATTCATCCTGGATGATTTAGTGAGACTAATCTTGTTGTCAACATCGAGTAGCACTGTGACATTATGGGGGCATTTGTTGTAAAAATTGATTGTATGCAAACTAGCAAGTTTATCTGGATTTTGTTTTTCTTTACCTAAATAGAACTGTTCATAATCCTCTCCTTGGAACTTGCTTAATTTCTAAAGCACAAACTTAGGACCAGAATCACTTTGCTGTTTTATAAGCATTGATGGCCTTTCCAGCTTCTGAGATATCTGGAAGGTCAGAGACTTCTTCTACAAAAAGAAATATTTGATAGTATCTCTGATCTAGGCATGCTCCTAAAAAGTCCCTTTATTCAAAAAGCAGGAAGCCTCTTATCTGGCGCTCTCTGTTGTGTCTTAAAAGGGCCCACAACCAAAATAGATGTACTAGAATACATCTGCAACCTGAGGTCCAGTATATCTACTGTAGGTCCAGTGGAAAACAAGCTAATAAGTATCAGAAAATTACCTTTTTTTTTTTTTACACGAGTAGGAGTGTATAGTCCTTTAATTTCCTCAGTCATTACAGACTAAAGATTTGGAAATCAGGACTCAATGCGTTTACAGTGCGCTCTTTAGTGGCATTAAGACACTTGAACTGTTCTGATAAATTTAAAATTGCTACTTAAAAGAATGTTACATCTTAAGTCACAGAACGCGTTTGTCTTATTTTTCAGCAATGTGGTAGAAAAATGTGTAACTCATGCTTCTCGTGCTGAAAGAGCTTTACTTATTGATGAGGTCTGTTGCCAGAATGATGGTCCTCACAGTGCCTTATACACCATGATGAAGGACCAGTATGCCAACTATGTTGTTCAGAAGATGATTGATATGGCTGAACCTGCTCAGCGGAAGATAATAATGCACAAGGTATATTTGTATATAGTTTCACTGGTTCAGAAAATGTTATCTTTACTAATTTTTCTGCTAGAATACCTTTCCTTCTAGATGTAGAACTCACTAGTTCTGTAATCTAGAACTTGGTGTATAAACATTAAATTCAGTGGAGCTTGATAAAGCAGAATATATTCAGCATTGAGTTAAAAATGTAAATCTACAAAAAAGTTTCAAAAGTTGGATTTCATATCCTCTCTTCGTGCCAGCTTTTCTGTGTAAAAATGTAGTATCTGTCATCTTTATTAATATAACAGAAGAAATACAGGTTTCTCTCTGTATTTGCCGATTGCTGGTATAAATCCATTCTGCAGTTACCCCAAAAGAAATTCCCACACTTTCTAACGTTACGGGCACATTTTCTACTTAAGAATATCCAGACATGGAGAAAAGTGCTGTTGTCGTAATTGCCCTAGGCTGTTTAACACAGGGCCCAGTATATTCCTGCAGGAGCTCTGCTTCCCTCAGTCACCAACAGGGCACTCCCACAAAAGGGATACTTCCCTTTTCCTGTGACAGGTATGTCACTTGTTTGGTGAGTCAAAATCGCCAATTCTACATCTTTCCAGAAACTTCCAAAATTTTGAAATACAGGCTTCTGACTTTTTTTTTTTACATAGTATTTTTAAAGTGTAGTAACCTCTACTTAAAATTTTTGAGCAGGGGAAAAAAAATAATGGGTTTCTTCTTACAGATTCGACCCCACATCACAACTCTGCGTAAATATACCTATGGCAAACACATTCTGGCCAAGTTGGAAAAGTATTACCTGAAGAACAGTGCTGATCTGGGGCCAATTGGTGGACCACCAAATGGGATGCTGTAAAAGACAAAAAATGGAAGAAAAATTGAATTGTGAATGATCAAAACATACAACTTAACTATAAATGTTCTGATTTTTTTAAATCTATTTATTGACTTTGTTCATCCATTTGTAAAATTTTTATTCTTGTGTATATTTTTGGGGAGTGAACTATAAAAAAAAAAAAAAAAAGAAAAAAATATCTCCAGCCCTGATCCGGAGACCTATCAGATTGGATGGCTGGCAAAGCACAGAATGCCTGTATATGATGTAATTGTATCAAAATAGCTGTCACATATTTTGTAAATTTTTACCTTGTAAAGTCACTGAAATAGTTTTTAAAGGGAAAAAGTACAGTATTCTTTTAATACACTGGCTTGCAATCTGGTAGGTCTACCCAGCATCATAGCACAACAGGTTTATAGAGTTGTATATAGAATTAACCCTTATTTTTCCCTTTTGTGTGAAGTCTTTTATACCAGATTAAAATTGATCAGCTGCATAAACATTATTTAACACGTTGAAAAGTTAAGTTGTATTTTGGTGGTTCACAACATACTATCCAAATAATAAACAGGGCACAGCAAACTAAAGTAGGGAATAACAAAACAATGGAAACTTCAAAAGACTAGCTTTCATCACTTACTTGCTGTGGATAGAGTTTTTTTTAAAATGGTGCCCTAAGGTTTCCTCTAGCAATGTATTAAAAATGAAAGTGCTGTATATACTTATATATTTAATTGTTGTACAAGGTAGAGGGATTAAAATGATGGTGGTACTTCCACTCAGTAAAGTACACTGTTGGAAAAGGAGTGAACCCTGTATTAACTTTACAGTCAGTTTTACAATGCAGGAAGAGTAGAGATTTGTATTTTTTTATTTTGCATATAGACTTGTAAGGATTTGAAAGTGTTGAGCATTTATTTTGCTTTCTCACTGTAGATGCAAAAAAATAGGTATTGATGAAAAGGGGCCACTGAAAAGTAAATTTGATAGCTCAACATTTAAGCATGATTGATTAAATATTCAGCTTTTTTGCTTCCTATAAATATATGCATTGTATACGTGTAGTTAATAGGTGTAAGTTTACAGTTTGAAAACAAATCTCTCGTTTTGATGTTTATTACAAGCCTTGCTAATTTAGTAGTGATGCTTACCTTGGTTGTACAGATGTACATTTGTAAACCTTCATGCTGTAAATGTAATTTGTTTTACCCCTTTTTGGGACAAAAATTTGCATTTTAGTGTATATTCATATCCCCATTCCCTTTTCTCCCCCTGGCATATAGTGTTGTATAATGTAAATTTATTTCAGCAAATCAAGAGTGATTTTTTAAATTCTATCTTTATATGTTTTCAGAAATATGAACAGGCTTTCTTTTTATCTATTGTGAGAAACATGTTTTGTTTATAACATAGCTGTTGATTCTGTTAATATGGACACTTTGGGAAATCAATCTGTTCAAATTTTAAGTCGGGATAATAAGCATAGTAAGAAATGGACTGAAATATTTGGTTATCACAGAAACCAATGCTTCTTCCATCTTAATAAATGTGGCATGATTTTTTTGTACAGAAGAGTACTGTATTTTTGAATAGCCTTCTCCCAGCATAAAGCAAATATGTATGATACTGTCAATTTTTTTCTCTGGACATATGACATTGTAACAGTAACATAAAGATGATGTACATTTACAAGCGGCCTTATGTACATTTCCCAATGATCTTTTTAAGGCAGAATTGTGACCATATATGTATAATTAAAATCCTTTTTAATCCTTTGCCTATGGAAATATTTTGGAAAAAGCTTACTTTGTATATTCAGTTTCTGAAAGATAAAGAAAGTGCTTTGTATGTTGTTGAAGTAAGTATTTTGTGTAAAACTTTCGTTTGAATGGCTTAACCTAAAGTTTTGATCAACAGGATAGTTTGGAAGCAATGTCTTGAGCATTGATCAAATAAAAGGTTGTTACGGTAGGGGTCTGATCATGAGGAAAGTAAATGGTAGTGGTATAAACTTGTGTAAGGAATTCTGTATTACTGTTTATATCAGGTTTACATAAATCTTATTAAAGCATACATCTGAGGCGCTACTTCTTTTAATGGTAGCGTTAACTCATTAATAGGCAAATGGGAAAGTTTGTTCTGGCCTACTTCCAGTTTCTGAATCTGTCGTTTAGTGCCTGCATTAAGTGATGTACTAGGCCTAATTATTTTTAGTAAGCACAATTCTAATTGCCAAGTAGTTTTTGCATGGCAGTTAAGAAAATTCCTCTCGAGAGGTGCAAGCCCTGTCACGGGAGCCAGAGCTTTCCCGTAGTCACACAAACGATGACTTTTGAGCCACTCCTTGGACACGTTAATTCTCCTCAGTGACTATTTTGACCCTGTGTACAAACGCTGTGTGTTATATCCCATACAGCTGACATTCTCGCCAACATGTAAGACAGTAAGGTGGGCTTTTGGCGATGTCCAGGCAGAAACTGATAATGTCCCAGTACTTTGTCCCTGTAGCACTCATGCCATGGTTGAATTTAAACAGTCCTGTAACTGTCATCCCTAGCGCTTTCAGTATCTTGAACATAATCTTCCACTTGCTCTCCTAAAATCATTTTGCAGAGATTATATCCAGGAACATGAAAATCACTGGTTTTTCCTTTCAACTATTTTAGGCTTTGGGTAGAACCACTAGACTTTTCGCTCAAGTATCGCTTTTTGATATAGATTGTTTATGGACCAGTTTGATTAGGTTTGACTCCAGGTGGCTCATATTGAATAATGTAATGTTCACATGTATATACTGTAAAAATCAAAATGAAAATGTGTGAATAACACTGTGTGAAATACGTCTGGTCTTGTGTTTTTCCTGTAGGAAACCAGCCATTCTTTATATTCTCAGTTACGTGACTTGTCTCCTATCTGTGGAGCTCAGCTTTGAGAAGGCACTCGCTTCTGGTGATCTGATGGGAATCAGTCAGTTATTGAAGAACCCTGGATTAGATCATTTAAGTTTCCAGGGGCCAGTTCTGAGCAGCTAAACCTCTATATTTTCTTACAAAAAATCTTCACCGATGTATAGTTAAGGCTACGGCCTGATGACAGTTCCTTTGTACACCACTGGATCCAGGATGATCGCTTGAGAGGGCTCGGATTGTCAGCCAGCTGTGGCATCACTGGATCCATGCTCGTTTCTGTTACTGCCCAGGATTTTTTAAAGGGACCATTTTTGGCTTAACTGAAGTGGTCTGGCTAACTGCAGGGGCGTGGGTCTGCTTTTTGGTGTTAAAATAACTCGCCTAAGTGGCCCCTTATGGGCGGAACAGCCATAATTAGTATTACTTCCATTGCTGACTGCTAGATCCACTGATACTTTTTCATCAGAGTATGGGGAAGATTGAGGTTTCTCGGGGCATAATGTCTAGATGTTATAGAGTGCTGACGGAGATTCAGAAATCGATTTAGTCATTCTCCTTCCCTCTGCTCCAAGGAACGGGCATTTGAAGAGATGCTCGGTATCAGTACAGGCTGGGGGATGAAGGGATTGAGTGCAGCCCTGCGAAGAAGGACTTGGGGGTACCAGTAGATGAAAAGCTGGACGTGAGCCGGCAGTGTGCTCTCGTGGCCCAGAGAGCCAACCATATCCTGGGCTGCATCAAAAGAAGTGTGGCCAGCAGGGCGAGGGAGGCGATTCTGCCCCTCTACTCTGCTCTGGTGAGACCCCACCTGGAGTGCTGTGTCCAGCTCTCCAGGTCCTCAGTACAAGAAGGATATAGTCCTGTTGGAGAGGGTCCAGAGGAGGGTGACAAAAATGATCAGAGGGCTGGAACACCTCTGCTATGAAGAAAGGCTGAAAGAGCTGGGGCTGTTCAGCCTGGAGAAGAGAAGGCTGTGGGGTGACCTTGTTGCGGCCTTTCAGTACTTACAGGGGGCCTACAAGAAAGATGGGGACAGACTTTTTAGCAGGGCCAATAGCGATAGGACAAGGAGTAATGGTTTTAAACTAAAAGAGGGTAGATTCAGACTGGATATAAGGAAGACATTTTTTACACTGAGGGTGGTGAAACACTGGAACGTGTTACCCAGAGAGGTGGTAGATGCCCCATCCTTGGAAACATTCAAGGCCAGGCTGGATGGGGCTCTGAGCAACCTGATCTGGTTATAGATGTCCCTGCCAATTTTAGGGGCATGGACTAGGTGACCTTTAAAGGTCCCTTCCACCCGAAGGTGTTGTATGATTCTGTGACTCACTGCGTAGTAGCGTGGTAATTAGGTTGATCTGTCAGTTTTGTCCTGTGAGAATGTTTGACGTTCAACACACTAGTAACTAGGCAAATGGGTAAACAGCGAGGTGACAACACCTCCCACCATGTCATTCGGGGAAGCGAAGCTGAGGGAACAATTGCAAAAGCATTTTAAGATCTAGTAACTGGTCATTAAAATTGCAGATTGCACGTAAGTCATGTGCCTGGGGAGAAAACCCGATGCTAACTACAGAAAAGCGATCTGCTGCTCAAGGGTTGCAGTCAGGCCAGCCGCAGTGCTCCAGTGCTGAATTTTATACAGAGGGTGGGGGCTGGTCACTGCGTACCCCGAGAGCGGCAGGTCGGTTGGTAGCTTTGTTCCGTGATGACGTAGCTCTGCGTTGCTGCTGGAGGAAGGAAAGGGAAAATCCCCATGCTGTATCTGATCTCAGCTGTCCCAGCAGCCCTCGTCCCCAGCCCCACAGCAGGGTAGGAGCGTCTGTCAGTTTAACACGTCTGTCAGTTTAATACCTGCGATGTCAGGTTCACATCTTACCGAGCTACTGGCAGCGCTTGAAGCGATCGCAGGGTCTCATCAGTCTATGGGCAACGCTGGTGTTTCCATGAGCGTGTGCTACGGGCAGTGCTGTGCTCTGCCCGAAGAGTTTCCATTTGAAATATTTCCTGTGATGGGAAACAACGTCAGAAACACCGGCAGGCGCTATCTGCACCCAAAGATTTGCTGATTCAAGCAACTCTCGGCTTGGGGATGGGGAAATTTGGTTCCTGTCAGGGACAGCCTATCCCTCTCAGGGCTCTGCTTGTTTCCTCAAGGGCTGGTGGGGTTTGGGAGAACTTGGCAAATGTAGATCCTGCCACCCAGCGAGAGACAATTTGAGTGATGCTGCAGAACCAGCCTGGGGTGTCGGCAGAGCAGCCCAGGACCCCCAGCTCCATCATCAGAAGGGGTTAGAAACCAGTACCATTATTGGGGAAAGACCAGTCACAGGTCACCTCCTCCCACAGGGAAAGGATGGAAGGGTGTCCATCGAGTGTTGGTAGCACTCCAAAGCCAGTACAGCACCTGGGCTTTGCCCTGCTGTTGCAGTGCCCGTGGTAAGGAAAGGAGGCAACTGCTTTATCCAACAGACCGAACCAAAACCCAACTTCACGTATTAAGTTTCAGAACCCAGAGGCTATCGGGAAGCTACCGCCCTGCACCGGGGGCAGACAGCCAGCAGGGAAGACCAAGCTTACGGGTTTGACCGAACTGCTGGTGTTCCTCGGGGAGGCGGTGCAGGAGTTTCCTCCATTAGCCCTTTGGACGGAGCCTGCTCCTTTTGCACGCTAGCCCTGTGGTTAGGGAACTTGCCCAGCAAATGAGATGCTTGAATTAGTTTCCTTTATCAGCCTCGGGGTTTTGAACCCACCTCCCTTGCTTCACAGGAGTATGTCCTAACCACAAGGAGCTGGGCGGGTTCACTTTCTACTCCTGAATTTGGGCTGGGCTTTTAGCACAGCTTGAACTATTCGTTGCATCACAGGCGGCACAAGATGGAGCATGATTCCTAAAGCACGCAGGTGGGAGTGGGTAGGTTCTGCTCTCCAGATCCTTGTCTCCACCTCAATTCTCCCAGACTCACTCAATGCAAAATATATCTTGGGAGCAGACTTCCCCCATCGTTAACGAACTGGAAACGCTCCAGAGGCTGTTTATGTAGCAGCTGAAATGTGGGAAGACCTATTTTAAAGACCCTCTTCGTTTCATTAGTAAGAACGAACATAGTAAAATGTTCACTCTCTCACTTAGTACTCTGGGCACAAGAGGCCTTCTGCCTACTCCTCCTCTGCTCGCACAGTACCTACCCAGCCCTGAAGTGTCTAGATCTGCAAACAAGAGTCAGGGGCACGTTGCAGGTGATGTACTAGACCACAGGACAGGGAGAAACCCCTTACTAAGCTGAGCTGAGCAGCCCTAACGAGCTTCGTTTGAGCTTAAGACCTGCCTGGAGGGTTCAGATTTCCTGGCAGCTGCGCAGCACCGCAGCCCTTCCCCGGCTCGGCTGCCGGATCTTTTCCCAGCCAAGCCTAAGGGGGGACAGGGAGAGAGACGGCCCTTCCCCGGCACAGCGGTGCGCAGGTGGTGGGGGCCGTTCAGGGAACGCAGCCTGCTTGGCTGCTGGTCACGAGGCAGGTTCACATGCTACGGTTTCACAAATGCTGGCTTCGGTTGCCGGCTACAGATGGTATACTCGGTGGTCCTCGGCCACTGCAGAGGAATGTCACTGGTGGGGACGGGTGAGGAATTGGCCCAGCCTGTTGAGGTCCCTCTCCTTACAGGTCAAGTTCGCTGTGCCCTCTCAGGCTGCAAGACCACAGTCTGCTCCTGTCAAAGGGCTTTTCACAGTGTTAGGGAAGCAGAGCTGTTCCAGGTGTTGCTTAAAGTAGGTCCCAAAATAAAGTAAGATCCCCAAAGATGTACAACTGCTTACTGAGGGCCAGTGGAAACTGCAAGAAGGGGGAGTGTTATGGCAAGGGCAACGCACAGGAAGGTGGTGGCAGAAAGCACCAGCCAGCCTGGCCAGCGAGGGGGATGATGGCAGAAAGCACATTCACAGCTATATTCTCTTCTCCCATGAGTGCAAATATAGGCACCCTATTCCTTGTCTACCTCGGGAGAACCAGAAGTTAGCGGTTCCCTGGTGGGAATGAAGACCTCTCTTTCCTCCCCTATATAATCCTTCTCTCCCTTTCTCTAAGAGAGCTGAAATACAGCATCAGAAAGTATTTGCAATCCTCCCCGCTCCCAGGATCAATCCAGGAGGAGAGGTTTCAAGAGACCATCTGCTCGTACAAGCTAGGATCTTCAGGAAGGATTCAGCCCCGTTGCTTCTCCACTGGGCTCAGGTCTGGTGGGTCTGCCTCAGGGCTGTTCCCTGCTCCGCACCTTTCTGTATGAACTGCCTTCCAGAGGCTGCTAAAACAATCAGAGCGTTTGCTTGTTAAGCAAGGATTACAGAGGGCTGAAGCTGGGCCGAAGAGCTGTGGATGGACAAACTCCGTGCAAGCCACAGCGCCAATTCCAACCCCCTGCATGGAGGGATGGTTTGAAAGGAGCAGAGTTTACCCTTGTCAGAGCTCCAGGCTATACACTGATCGCATTCAACTGTGTCATTTGGCTCTTAAAAAGCCTTTTTGTTTGAAAACTGACTATCTTAAGTGCTCCAAAATTCACATGATGTCTCCTATTTCCTTGAAATGTCATGTGTCTCACGAGAACCAAGGGTTTGATTATTCATCCCAGTTTGGGAGTCATACGAGCTCGCATCCTGCTGGGAAAGGGGCTCTCATCCAGCCCTATCCCGTATGCCAGCCACCCCCTCCACATGTGGGGAACCAAAAGCCCAGAGATCTGATCAGGGCATTAAAGGTCACCCACTCTGCACTTCTGCGAAGTGCTGCACGGCTCCCAGGATCCGCTTCGAGAAGGGATACTCACACAAGGGTCACGCAGCTACACTCCATCAGCAAGGCTATGGGGGAGACACCATCCCAGTCTGAAACCACTTCTGTTTAGGTGTAGACACTTCCATGCAGACACATACACTGGGAACAGATCCTGTTCCCTACCTGGGTATCTGTTGCCATTTGAGAGACCCTTGAGCATCCAAGACGCCTGGACAGGGCAGGTGACCATCCCTAGGAGCTTGCCTCAGCCTAGCCTCTAGCTTCCACTCCAGAAGGACATCTAAGGTGGCACTGGACACCTTCATATAGACAATGTGTCTCTTCACCTAGAAGGTACCAGAAACCAATAAGCGACTTTTTATAAATCCATGGTTAAAAGGGGGCGGGAGGGAATAGAAGGCAGGAACAGGCCCAAAGGGTTTGTTGGGGGTGGGAGTGAGAACAGCTTTATATTGCAGAATAGGATGGGATGAGAGATGGAGAAACGAAGCATACACATTCCCCCCCCCACGCTTAAAGCTACTGTAACCAACAGGTAATAAACACCCATAATGACTTTTTTGATTATAAATACTGGGAAAAGGGGAGGGGAAAGGGGGAAGGAGCACCTTGGAAACCCTGTGGTATCTTTAAAAAATAGTAATAATAAAAAGACACCATCATGCACAGCAAAACCTTCATTCCAGGCCTCCCTGTGAAGTATACCTAACTTCACAATCACCTAAAAAGAAATAAAACTTCAGAAAGGAAACAAAAAAAAGGAAAAAAAAAAGCAACTAGAATATCTGCATTCAACATGCCAGAATTAGTCCTGCTCAGAGTGGGGCAGGCAGCATACACACATACCAAATGAAGCTTAAACCCACCGTAAAACCCCAGCTCGCTCTCCCCCATAGACACATAGGTCAGCACTGCAGAAACCCACCCCACAGCCCAACGGGGTTCCAGCCCTTGCTCCCCTCCTTTCTTCCAGTTCCTCACCCGTGTATGTCCCCTCCTGTGCCCCCCCTGCTCTCCTCCCTCTGGCTGTGCTCCCTGCCTCCCACCTGGGCAGATGTTCCCGTGGTGGTGGTTAGTCACCAGTTATGTGTGCTGACGGGCAGACGGCTCAAGCACACCTTGGCCTCTGCTCCAGCCTTGCACCAGCTCCATCCTTGTGGCACAGGAGCACGAACATACCTGGGGTAGGGGTTACACTGACCCTGCTCCCAGGTGGGGTGACAACAGGAGCTGGGCAAAGGCGTTCTCCTAATGAACGCGTGAGAAGGTCCAGGATGAAGGATGAGACAGGATGGGTGGGGAATCAATGGGTGACTCAACACTATGACAGCAAGGGCTGAGAGACACTTGTACCGCCTGGAGGGATACGGCAGTGGAGTGACTGCACACAGCCCTGAGCCAGCCAGTATCTGCGGAAATGGGCAAGTGACCCCGAAACGCTAAATGAAGGATGATAATTACAGCAAGATGCATCCTTTTGGTTAATCAGGAGGAAAACCTGTATATTATATCATATCAAATTCGTGGCATGGTCACGATTGATAGCAAGAGTAAACGATAAAACCTGAAGTGAGACCAAGAGCAGCATTCCTCAGAGACTCCCAGCGAGTATGGCGTCCAGACCACATCAGCTTGATGAAAAAAAAAACCAAAACCCAATAGTATTTTTCCCAACGCTGCGAATGTTGTCTGTTCTAACAGTTACTAAAATGGAACTAAAACCTCTGATGCAGCCTAACCCTGCTCTCATGACTGCTCTGCTACAGCATCTGCTTCTTCCAAGACCACAGCTTTTTTGCATACGTAGGAGTATTAAACCTGCTCTGGCAGAATTCCTGGAGCTATATGCACTTACTCAAATTCTCCGTGTAGCAGAAACACCTAACCCAAGTCACTTGGCTGTTTACAAGTGACAGTGTTGAAGCATACAGTGAACATGTTTCATGTGGACTGAATACTTCTATATTTTGGTTAAAACTCTTTAGTTTTCTCCTTCATTTGGAACTTTTTAACCAGCAGTACAGCACTGGTTTATGCAAAAACTGATAGCTAACCTCAAGAGTACATTGTATATTTGGTACAGTCAGAGAGAAACAGGCACCACATCCCACAAGGAGAACTTTTATTAAAGTTTTATGTGAGTTATCCGAGCATTGAGGAGCCTCTGTCACAAACGAGGACAGTAAAGGAATACACAGAAAAAATACAGGAGCCCTTTGATAAGAGATTATACCTCATTTGACCTGGAGTCCCCACCTCTCCCAGGCAAATAATGGGTCTCTGTGGCATTGCCAGAACCAGCTGTAGGATTAAAACTATACATACTTTTATTCTCACAGCAGCCACTGAGGCACCAAACAGGTGCTAAGTATCACAGCCCCTATTTTGCAGGATGGCAGGCAGCTGTGAAGGGTCCAACTTCTCTTCCCCGGTCAGAGGGTTTGCAGCTCAGACATCCAACCTGCGAATCTTGGTCTGAAGAAAGCTCCTGTCCCTCGTGGGACCACAGGATCAATGGAAAACCTCCCTGGAAGAGCCAGGCTGGCTGCCAGAGGGAAAGTCAGCAGGTACCAAGCAGGGGATGCCGTGGAAATAGGTGGCCTCTGTCCTCCTTGTGCCTCTTCCCTCTTCTCCAAAGCTCCCAGCAGCAGCAGCCGCCCGCCTGTATGCTCCTGGGAATCGTGATACCCTTCCCTCTGCGCTCATTTTTCACAACAGGGCAAATCCCATTCTGTGCTCAAATTATTTAGGGTCACAGAAGTTGAGGGATCACGCATTGTAAACCAGTGCTAGTCACTGCAAGTGAGCTGTCTTGAGTTACCACATGGGTAAGCGAATCACAGAAATGCAGCGGAGTCTCTCCTTGGGCAAGGAAAAAACAAAATAAAAAGCAGTTATTCAGGTGAGTGCTTTGAGAAATACCTGCCTAGTCCACAAGCCCTGAGACTGGTGGGCCAAAATTGTTGAATAGTGAAAGCACCAGCCAGTATTACAGCAAAAGACCTCATTAGGAGAGAGCGAGTCAGTCCTTTCTTGTGGGCAACATCCATGTAACTTCAGCCAAACCCCACAGAGGCTAACAGGAAACCCCTCCATAGATTTTGATGCACCAGCTCCCAAAATCCACTTCTGAGGCTCTCTGTAATGAGCCTGCAGGATCCTACAAGGCCCTCACATGCAGCAATCAAAGAAATGCACTGGTTTTATTACAGCTGTTTATGAAAACTGTCACAAAAGCGGCATGCCACTGCCAGCTGGGCTTTTGCCAAAGGAAGCTGTGCTAAACTAGGTTGAGAAATATTTGGTTAGTGGCACAGACACATTTATATATAGTTTTCAGTGTCGACCCAGAAGTTCTCATTAGCAGGACACAGGGAAAGGGGGTGGAGGAGAAGAAAAAAAGCCACCAAATTCTTGGGAGAGGCAGCCAAGTTGATTCAGTTGGTATCTATAAAGCCAACACTGCAGCTACACTGACACTTGGACCATTAAACATTGCATTGTTTAAGCTGAAAAAAACCCTCAAAGTTTTTGCAAGAAGGCTTATTCTTGTCCAAATACACAAGGTCATCCCTTCCATCAGAGCATTACGTGGTGGGGGAGAAAGGAGATCAGAGCAGACATCCCCTCAGGCTAACTTCACCCTCCACGCCTTGGGGTGGGCCGGAGGGGAGCCTCCTTTGGTCTCTCGCTTCCTGGGAGTGAAAGCCAGGAGGCAGATGGAGTTGCTCAGAGATGCCTGACTCACTGCAAAGGCGGCCGGACAGAACAAGTAAAATCAGATATCACTGTGCAAGCATACTGGGTGGGTTCAGGTGATCCTGCTATAAATCACAGTCGGCATTTGAAAGGGTCAGAATCAATTATTTCTACATCAGTGCAAAAGGACATCCAAAACAAACTGCACAGGATTCGCCACGGCATGGGAGGAGGCGGGAAAAGAGTTAAGCGTATTCTGTGCCACCACCCTGAACAAAGGGTGACGGTCTTGGGAATCGGGGACCGCAGTGTCTGGGCTCCCAGAAGATGAGCCAGCACGGCGACTGGATACCAAATGTTGCACACTGGCAGACAAGTTTTGGTAACACAAGGTTGAAGGTCCAGGCTGCTTCCTCTGCAGACTTGTTCTTACACTCGGTATTGATTTAAGGAATGGGTGGATTGCTCTTTTGTTACTGCACAGAGTTAGAAAGAGGAGGATGTGGTGTGAGCCATGGGTAATAGAAACACTGGCCAGAGAGACTTTAAAGGGGAAGGAGTAGGGAAGCTCCAGGCTAGCAGGGAATGAAACTTTGCAAACCTTCCTGGTCTCTGCAGTCTCCAAACAGACCACCAGCCACACTGCCCCAACCTCCTCCTGGCCCTCTCAGGGCAAACAATCCCTCCTCTTCCATCCCCAGGTTTTAGGCTGCTGATGAGGACCTCTCGTTGCCAGCTCACTGTTCTGAGGCACCACCCTCTGGAAAAACCCAGGCGCCGAAGGGAATGTCAGTGACCGTACTTCAAGCCCTTACCAGGCACCATCACTTGTTTCGGGTGCGTCTCCTACCTCGCTCCAACCAGGTTCTGGGGCAGACTCAATCTGAACGCATTTAACTGAGTATGTTTATCATCCTGTGACTGTCCCATGCGTCTGAAGGGACCTTCTTTCCTCTTTGCCTTGTTCAGTGATCACCACAGAGATTCAGGGCTTTCACTCAAAGCCTCATCTACACGTTACAGCTGAAAGAAGTAGAACTCCTGAGGAGCTGTGGGTTTCCCATTCTTATAATCCCCCTTTAGTTAACTGAGCTACCAAATAGGAAAAGAAAAGAGCTTTCTCTCTGGCACAAAAGCAATAACTGAGAAACAGGCAATCATCAGCAGGGAAGCCAACTATTTGAAGCCAACCAAAGATAGCAGCAATTAGCAGTGAGCTGTCAACTCCACGACCCCAGTAGGCAGGCAACTGCCTGTACACTTCAAGCAATCTCAATATTTGCATATACTCTAACCTCCCACCGTGTATTTGGGAATATACTCCCCTTCTCCAGCCCAAGGTGTCAGGCTGTAACATCCTCAAACAAGTTTGTCAACAGGTGAAGTCACCAAGATGTGAGGTGTGAACCTATCCAGCCTGATGCCACAGGTACGATCCAGACCTTGTGAAGGACCTCGGAACAGAACCAGCTTTTTCTAACCCCACCCCATCTGGTCACAGCCCATCCATAAACCATCTCAGGACACATGGCACCAGACCTCAGGAGAAGAGGCAGTCATCTGCTCCACAGGCTCCGCCGCTGCTGGTGGGCAAATATGAGGTGAGGACGCACGGTGACGACACACAGTGACAGTGGCCGCATCCTCACACACTACTGTGGGTAGGTCCCACACCTGGAAAGCCAGGCAGGCAGCTCCTGCTGCTGCGTGATGCTGTCATTCACTAGGGGATAAGGAACGATGGCTTCTGCTGCAGAACACCATGAAGAATGGTGGCGGTTGCCCAAAAGCAACGGTTGCCATCCCTGCTCCCCCCTTGCCTCTGGGGGTGGCGGAAGCAGCGGGCTGGATTTCTCCCCCGGCTGCGTTTCCCCTCTTGCCGTGGCAGGACACAGTTCAAACCAGCCCCTTATCCCCCGGGAGGCTGAGTTCAATTGGGCTACACTGCTGGAAGCCCTTGATCCAGTTCTGGGAAATCCCCACAGCTCCACTGTACTGGGCAGAGGCAACCAACTCCTATCATCCCCTGAGCTCAGGGCTGCCAAGAAACTCCTTTCCATACAAGTCTCATCTGGCTTTTCAGCATGGAGCTCTTTTGACTGAAACCACAATGCTTAGCATGCTTCAGTGATCAAGCAGAGGGCACGGGAATGTCACTGAAAACACTTGGCTTCCAAACACAGCATTGTTCTTCCCTTACCCCCTTCACAGATCCTGACCAGAACATCCCGATCAAGCTCTAAATGTTTTCTAGCAAATCCAGCGAGAAGTACCACAGCACGATTTGATCTACCATCTCCCCGAACGCACACGTGCCCTCACTCGCATGAAACCCATACATCGCGCAACCCCACCAGTGCCTCGCCACTGCTCCCAGGAGCAGCCCTCGTGGAAATGTTTCCTCCCTCCTCCATGGCTGCAAGGGTCCAGCACCAGGCGCAGCCCTGGCCAAGCCAGCCTCTGCTACACCGAAATCAGCTGAGAAGGGTCACTGTACCCGGCATGCGTTTCCCGACTCCCAGTGACGCCATGGCAGCTGGGTGTCAGAAGCTGCCTGCCAAGCCCAGGTGACATTTTTGGCCTCACACTCTGCAGGCCCTAGCACTAAGCATCTCTGTCCCAAGCTCCATCCCAAAAGTCTCATCTCCAATGCCCTGGTTGCATCAGGTTCCAGACGTGGCTCGGAAAGGCCACTCTGCCCCCATCGCTCAGCGGCATCCTGCCCTCCCACCCGGTAGCTGCTGCTCTGGCACAGCCACCCACCAGGCACCCTCATGCCGCCATGGCTTTTATTTTGCATCCTGTCCCCATCCCGCCTCACCGTTCCACCCCGCCGCCTCAGGCGCCAGCGGCCATCTTGGCTGTGGGGCCCCATGGGTGCCATCTTCTCCCTATCAGCCTCATCGTGGGGAGAAGAACATGGTGGCCATGGCTCACCTGAGGGAAAGGTGGCGTGGTAGGAGTCGTTCCTAGGAAAGCTGCATGAGTAATTTAAGAGAGAGGGAAAGAAAACAAGCTAATTAAAGACACGTGATAAAATCACAACAGTTTTAGCCACATGAATATCCAGTTAGGTCTATTAAGCCTTTGGGCCACAGCTGTGGGAAGGGATCCTGGGTCTGGCAGAGATGGGCCAACACCCACTGAAAACCTCCTGAGCAACCAGAAAGCACTGGTTATGGGTCTTTTTTGGGTACCCCCCCTCCCCGAGCAGCCCTGGGGCAGCACGGCCCCATGCCCGCAGGCTTGGCCACATCCCTCACCCATCCAGCTGCTCCATGGCCACCCAGTGCCCATCAGCCACGCAGCTATGTGCGCTCCTGCAGCTCCCAGCAGCACTATTAATTGTTATAACTGCCTTTTTTTTTTTTTTTTTTATAAAGTTTGCACACACATTCAGTTGCATTGTTTATAGCCAACACTTCAACATGAGCTGGCACACACACACGGGGAAAAAAAAAAAAAAGACAATTGAATTGACTGGAAGCAAACAGGAACTCCAGCCCTGACCCTGTAAGCAGGGTAATAAAATTCAGCCTGTGGTATATATTTTGCAGGATGGTTGCTTGCCTCGTTTTTGCTGTCTACGGTGAGATGTGCGAAGACCAACCCGCAGCAGCGCTGCCGAGCGCTGAAGTTGCTTTTAATTCCAGAAGAAGGGGTAATTTGCAGGAGGGCGCTTCTTTCAAAGCAGCGCTTCTTGCCTCAAACCTCTCGCAGCGTTTTGCGCTGCTCCGAGCAGCAGAAAATCGGATGCAACGAAGGCGCGGGCAGAGGGTGCGGGGATCCGCGGGCAGGAGGGAGGACCCCCGCTCCCAAACTCGTTTTTTCGGGGAGAAACCCCCGCTCGGGGTGCGGCGCCGGGGGACGGGGAGAAGGCAGCGCAACCCCGCGATTTTCCCACACTGGAAAGGGAAGGGAGGGCTTTTAACGTTATTATTATTTATTATTATTTTTAGCGAGAAGGAAGGAAGCTCGGCGGGAGGAACGCCGCCGCCGCAGAGGAAACCTGGGCAAGCCCCGGGAGGGAAGCGGCTCCGCCGGGCGGGGAGGGGGCGGCGGCGGCGGCGCAGGTAGCGCGGCGCAGGAAGCGGGGGCGGGCGGCGGGGCGGGGGCCGGGGCCGGGGAGGGAGGGAGAGGGAGAGGGAGAGGGAGGCGGAGCCGGAGCCGGAGCCGGGCGGGGGGTGGCCGTGAGGTGAAGGTTGTTGCAGTGGGTTCATTAAAAGACAGAGTTCAACTCCCCGCCGCCGCAGAGCGCTGCTGGGAGGCCGGTTCGGCGGCTTGCGAAGGGGCGAAAAAGAAAAGAAACCAACAACAATAATAATAATAATAATAAATAGAAAAGGGGGAAGACCCGCAGCTACTTAAAAGAGCGCTAAGAGGAGCGGGGCGAGAGCGGCGGAGGGGACCGCGGGAAGAAGGGGCAGGCTGCGCGCTCCCGAGGCCCGGCGCGGAGGAAGGATGAGGAAGGTGGTGGCCGTGTGGCTGGTGGCCCTGTGCTTCCAGGCTGCCGTCCCGGTGAGCCCGCGGCGAGCGGGGCGGGGGCGGGCGGCGCGGCGCACGTGGGGCGGCGGGGCCCGGGCGGCCGCGCGGGGCCGGGAGCGGGGCCGGGAGCGGGGCCGGGCCGGGCCCCGTCAGCCGCCCGGCTCCCCCCCTCCGACAGGTGATCGCGGGGAGCGGGGCCCGGCCCGGCCCGGCCCGGCCGGCGGGGCTTCGGTGGCCTTTTGTGCTGGCGGCGGGCTCCAGCCCGGGCTGCCCCGGCAGCCTTAATTCAAACCAGACCCGCTGCGGCTGCTCCCGACCTGCCGGCGGCTCCGCCCCGGGGCGGGCGGCGCTGCCCGGTGCCCCCCGCCGGGGCGCGGGACCCCTCGGTGCGCCCGGGGAAGGAGCGGGGGGGGGGGGGGAGATGTTCGCCTCCTCCGGTGAGCCCCGGTGAGTTTGGGCGAGCGCTCGCATGTGGCCCTTTGTGGCTCGGTCGTGGCCGGGGAGCTTTTCCCCGCGGTCACGGGCGACTTCTAAAAGGGGGGTGCTCCTGCCGTGCCCCCGGCACCGCCCGGCTCCGTGCCCGCCTTTGTGCCAGGGGAGCCTTTGGCCAGCAGAGGGTACGCCCGGATGCCTTTTATTTCTGCCCGCTGAAAGCACAAATCCCGGCGGTGGAGCGGACTCCTCCGGTCCCCCGGCGCCCGTCCTCGCCCTGGGACAGCGGCGCCCCGCCGCTGCCTCCAGCCCCCGGAGCCGCCCGGGCCGGGCTGCGGGGCCGCCCGCCGCCCCCCTCGGCTCGCTGGTGCCGTGCGCTCCGCCTGAAGAGAGTAACGCCGCGACAGGGAGGCTGGCACTTCTCTCAAAACTTGGGTGTTTCGGGAGGAGCTCTCCTGGGGACGCGCTAGGGCTGCGGGCAGCCTTTCAGCCTTGGAAAGCTCTGCTTCCGCGCAGCAGCAGCCGCCAGATGTCATCCATGAATAGAGGATGGCTTTCCCACTGCTCCCTGCCTCGGCTCTGCCTCCGGAGGGCCTTTCCACAGAAACCTGGCACCGCCGCCTCCTAAAAGTGCTTTGCCTGGTGCCCCGGGTCTGTGGTGGGGGCCTGGGCTCTGCGTCCTCCCCTAACCTCTGCGCGGGGTTAGTGAGCGTGGGATGCGAGTCCTTGCGGCCGCCTCTCGAGGGGCACAAAGCCCGAATCGCCATCGCTTCCTCCTGTGGTGAGGGACGCTCGTTCCCCGCTTCCCACGTACGTGCGCCAGACGGGTGTGCGTGTCGCTCGTGGAGGCTTCTCCTTTGGATGAGTTAAAAAGTGGGACGTGAGGCTTTGTGTGAGCAGGCAGGATCATCAAAGTCAAACCTGGCGTTTTTTTTCTTTCTGAAGGGGAGTAATTGATTTGAAACTTGTCTGGAGATGAACTCCAGCAGCAGTTGGATAAGGAGTGGCAGAACAAAGTGCACGGCAGGATCTAAGCTGCTGAAAATACCTCCAGTTTTGCTGTACCGTTCTGTCTGTGAACTCTACCTGTAGATCTGGACACGTACCCTTCTAGCCCACATGGTAGCGAGTAGTTATGAGATGGCTAAAAACGACAACCGTGTGAGCGTAGTCAGCCCTGTTTCATGGGGAGAGGGCTCTGCTCATAGCTTCTGAATAAGCTTTTTACTGAATAAAGGGGTAAAACTGCAGTTAATTTGCAGCCTCTGTAGTGCATTTGGATAAAATTCCCCGATGATAAATATTCCTTACTAGAAGTGATAAGGACATGAAGTAAATGCTTGTCTGATGTTTTCCCCTGCCTAAGAGACGCAGGCCTGGATGACGCTGCAGATGGAGGGCTTTCCTGGGTGAAGTCCTTGGGGTGCTCCGTGGTGACTCAGCGCTGAGGCTCTTTCCCTTCTGGAGATCATGTGGCCTTTTTCCCATGTCGAAATGTCAGCGACACGGACTAAGCTGCCTTTCCCACCCATCTGGAATAATTATGCTTTTGCACCAAGTGGCAAAAAAAACCTCTTGTGTTGGGCACAGAAAGCGGAGTGACCTTACGCGTTCCTTTGCATACGCCAGGTCACGGTGCTATGGGCAATGGCACGGTTGTGTTGGGTTCTTGGTGGTCGGATTACTGGAAGGCGTGCCACTGCTGCTGGCACGTCACTTGGCCCCTGGCTCCTGCTGCACGACTGGACTCGTCCATGCATATTGTCGTAAAAGTAACGAGCAGGAACAAGAAAGTGGCGGAACGATAGCCGTTTTCTTTCTGAGTACTCTTAACCGCAGGAATGGTTGGGGAGGTTCCTGTGATTCTTGAAGGTGACACTTTATTGCTCAAAACACCTTGTATGAGAGTAATTGCCCTCTTTGTTATGATAAGGGCATTGATTTCCTTGAAACAAGAAGGCTGATGCATCTTAATGGATTAACCTCGTTATTCTCTCAAATGGAAGCTTTTACATGGTATAACCCTGCCGTGGAGCCAACGGATGCATAGCCTGCTGCAGGAGGGCAGTGGACAATCCAGCCTGTATCATGAGGGGAAAAACAGGGTTTTGGTTGTTTCACCTGGTGTAGATGCATGTTGGCGGTTAGCACAAGCTTAGCAGAGCAGGCAAAACCTTTATCCAAGGGTGATGTCATTCCTATCTGAATGTAAACTAATTAGAAGAAATTAGGTAGTCCAGCTTGCTTATTAAACATGTAGGCAGTGGATAAGGAGGAAACACTTTCTTCTACAGTACGTGCAGAGCAGCGTCACATTATCACACGCTGTAAACAGCGCTTCTCCATCTGAGCACTCATTTGCTGGTGGCTACCTCTGGGTAAAATGGTGACTCTTGTATCTGGTCAACTCTGATCAGAGCAGAGACAAATTAGTTGTGGTTTGTATCCTGTCAGGGGGCTCTGGTGCAAGTTTGTAGTCTTTTGTTCCAGGTTTCTCTCTGTTTCAAGTGGCTAGAAGAGCTAACATTTTTAATGGCAGCACTCTGAAACTTCTGGAAACCAAACAATCCTCTCTAACAACCCAAGACAAGTTACAGCAAGTGCAAGAAACCTGTAAGCCTTCTAAAATTAAGCTAGTGCACTAACCTGAAATGTAGGCTGCTGTTTTAGCAGCAAAATTGGTCCATTTTAAGTACGTGCTTTGCATTGCTAGTGCATAGATGTCTCCAGGTGGCCTGTATAGTAGCACTTCATCCTAACCTTGTTTGAAGTGGCTCTTGTGTCCAAGAACCATACTAATGCCTCCGAGAGGGACATTGCACACTTGTTTGTGTTATCTGACATCTAGGGAGCTGGGATTTTAGTAGGGCCTGCTACAGCGAGGAGGGAGCCTCTTCAGAGAGAGAAGATAGGACCCCTTTCCTGAGGAGCTGCTGTCAATGATAAAATTGCAGTGCTTCAGCATTGTGGCGTTAGTATTTTTGTCTTAGATGTCTCCTACTCTTTATTAACTCAGAGCTCCAGGACAGCGGGAGATTGATGCA
This sequence comes from Nipponia nippon, assembly GCF_047370975.1. Taxonomy (NCBI): domain Eukaryota; kingdom Metazoa; phylum Chordata; class Aves; order Pelecaniformes; family Threskiornithidae; genus Nipponia; species Nipponia nippon. The sequence continues at coordinate 115,961,018 of NW_028262358.1, read as the reverse complement.
CTCGCTGAGACATAGGGTACTTCAAATGGCACTAGTCCCTCAGGACAACGTTCAGCTGATGTTAAAGCACCTAAATGTAGGTGTCTATGTGTGTGCTAGGTGCCTAAGCTCTCATTATAGTCATGGCGATGTAATCAGTGGAGCCAAAGAGAGCTATTATCTGACCAGCCCCTGCACGTCTGCTTCAAGGTGAGTTGCTTTGCCGGGGCTTTGTTGCCTAGATCTCATTTTGCCTGTAAGGGGAGCAGAGACACCTTTACTTTAGTGTCTTTATCTGAGAGCAATTTAGCTCAAAGTGATAGTCTTTTTACTTTTATGGTAACTCTCTCCATAAACAAACAGACTGGGCAGGTGCTGTTTCTGTGCCAAGGGAACGAGCAAAGCAGTGGGAAACAGCTTTCAGCTAGAACAACAGCTCTCTCTGGTTCTAGTGCAGCTGGGTCAGTGCCTCCAAACAATACCGTGCTCTTGCTCTGCTAAAGGCTGTGGAAGAAATTAGGGAGTATAGCTGGGTCCTGTAGCAGCGTTCTGAAGTGAGGAATATGAGCAGAAACATAAGTGGATGTGTTTTGGGGCGGATTGTGAGCTGTTGAGGAGGCGTCGGAGCATTTTAGTATTTAAAGGCACTGTGTATTTGTGGATTAGAAGTCAGGAACCTTTGTCACTCCTTAGACTTTGATACAGGCAGTGAACTTCCAAAGTGGAAGTTGTTTTGACCAACAGTGCAAGGACTTCTGGTGTTTCATACAGGCTCACCTCTCTCCTGAGCTGAGAAGATACTCTAAAATGCAGAGAGCATGTAGTGTCTCCTTAGCAGTGCTGAGTGTCAGTTTTGTTAACAGGTCAATTTTGTTAGAGTTGACTAGCGTACTTCATTTGAACTACTGCTCTGCTAGGCTACTGGTGTACCGCAGAAATGAGCTTTATCTGGCCTGGCTAGAAACCTGCGATAGTGCACTTTCTACTGTGGAGATGCTAGTGGAAAAGTTACTGCACTGTGAAGCCTTACCTCAAGGTGAGATAACATTTGGACCTCCTACAAGCAACTCTTGTGGAGCAACATCTGCTAATGTGGTGGTTTCCCAACCTCTCAGTTTCTCAAGCAGTACTTGGCTGCAGTCGACGTTCTGGGTCTTGTGGAACCGGCATGGGTCCAATGGAGTCTGTTAGCTTGGGCTCCTTGCCATGCTTGACTGTAATGTTTGTATCTCACCACTGAGACCAGTCTTACCAGTGAGGCTTGCTTTGCTGGATGGGAACCAGTGCGTTAGTGGGATTTGGATGGAGTTGGTAACAGAACTTCCCGTTGAGTCACTGGAGCTGCAGTTACAACTGAGTCATGGAGGTGGTGTAAGGCATGGCTTTCCCTGCAAGCCTTCTAGGTTGAAACTCCTTGGGATTGATCAATTGAAGAGCTCTTGCCGCTTCACTTATGCATCTTGCTGCTGCGCTCTCTGGCAGAACTGTCTTCTTCATAGCCCTTGTTTTTGCAGTATGGTTCTCTTTAACATCCACTCTTTTTGCCTCTTAGTGTTCAGGGCTTTTCTAATAACTGAAAGGTCTTCAGGATTGCTATTGCAGAATGACTCCTGACTAAATCAGAGGCACTGATAAAAGATAGGTAACTGCCTGCCAACCAGCTTAAAATACTCATGGGTATCTTGCCTTTCATGGAGGCTCTGTGTTCTTGTCATACTGTACCCTGTAACTTTTCTGCGCTGCTTGTGCAGCAATGGCAATGTCTTGTATGCCAGTCATGGAAACAAAGGCTGACAGTCTCGATTTTTGGCTGTAGGCAGTCCCAGGCACACACTCCTGTCAACCAGCCTTCTGCGAAGTACAGCCGGTTCGTGCAACAACTTCCCTGCGTGCCCTGGCTCCATCACCTGAATGTACGCAAGCCATAGCTGGAGAGCGGGGGTTGCTCTTTGTCTGTGCCACGTGAGGAGGAGCTTATTGCCACTCACAGGGAAGGAAACTGGAACTCCAGCACTGCAGACCATGACTGTCCTGCGCTGAACACAGGAAAGCTTTTCTAATTAGTTTTTAATGCTGGTGGCAGTACATATCCTGGTCAGAGCCAGTCAGCAGCTCCAGACCAGCCCCTTGCATCTAGGGATTACTAGACGAGCAGACTGTATATTGAAGCCAGAGGTGGGCAGGGGAGAGTGGAGCCAGTCTGCCATCTGGAGAGCAAGCAATGATTAACGTAACGATTTCCAGATGAGAGCTCTTGTGAAGCTCCATGTCGTAGCAGCGGTGCTGCTGTGGCTGCCTTGGTAGGGAGCCTTTGTATGTTGCCTGGGGACCAGAGCTGGCAGCTGCAGTGCTGTAGGAAGAGACTATCTGGCCCTTTAATGTCCCAAATCAAGGCCCTATTGCTGGCTTATTGTGTGCTTTGAGACCAGTAGAGTGGAGAAATATAAATATAGGTATGTATATATTTATAGAGAGAGGTATCTATCCCTGTCCTGTGCTATTTGTTGACCAGCTCACAGCAGGATTTGGAGGCTGTATGCCCTGACCCCAGGATGGTGAGCTGGGAGATTTGATGCCTGTGCTCTGCACAACCACAGGAGCTCAGAGCAGCCTGTCTATCTACCAAAACATCAGTCTCAGGTAAGAGTATCTCTGTGGAAGAGAGAAGCTGTTATTCCATTGATGAGCTAATAGGTATCTTCTTTAGGGACAGAGCCCAGGCTTTCTTTGGTCAAGAAGTTGAGGGGTAAGAGGAGTAAAAGCCCAAACGAGAGGAACCACAAAGCTTGCTTGAATTCATATCTAACACAAACACTTAATACTGTGATATTTTTCACTCCCCTGCTGTGGTCTGTGCTTATGAAACTGTAATAGAGACTCTCGCACCGGCGGATTTGATGGCCAAATGAGATTTGTCCACCTCCCTGGCCCTAACAGGGTGTGAGTGGCACCTACGTGCAGTGGAACAGCGGTAGTGAGGCTTGCACCGAAACTTCCCTAACAGCCTGCAGCTAGAGGGCTTTGACTTCTAAATCTCATTCTGTCCTAATGGAGGAATCATCTAGATCGTGACTACTTTCCCATCAGTGAACAAAGCACTTAACAAAAGAGGCTGACTCTGGCATGTCTGGGCAGTGGCAAAGGAGTGCTCCGCTATCGTGCGCTGACATCAACTGACTCATGGCCTCGAAGAGGAACGCTGCTGGCTTAATCCTCCAGCAGCATCGGCTTCGCTCTGAAGCGTGTTTAACCTGCAAGAAGTTCCTCAGTCTGCATCTGTAGTCGCGCTGAGCTGCGCAATGGTGGTGAGCTTCTTCCAGCTACAGAAGCTGGAAGATGCAATTATGAATAATTAGAAGTTATTACCGTAGTAGCTGAAAAGTGCTAAATGCTCAGTATGCCCCCACCTCCTCAGCATGCAGCCAAAAGGGGTTAAAAAGACCCACCAAACCTCCTTACACTGATTCTAGTAAGTAAAACAAGCAGGACACTAGTTGTCCTGTGACCAACTTAAATGCTGGAGTCCCAATCGCACAGCAAATCTTATTTTCTGACCTATCCTTTAACACTCCCCCCCCACCAGATTGCCTGCTGGGGAACCTTCCCATGCATTATTTGGGGGCATACCAGTTGGCAAGGCTCAAAAGTGTGCTAGAGATCATTCTAATAATTTGATGGCATAGATTGTGGTCCAGTGCCTGGGGATGTTCCCTGATGTTGTTTAATTTACTAGTATGGATATAGCCAGTGGGTCTCTGGCAGCAGGCCCAGAATATTATGAAATCGTCAAAACTGCAGTATCCAGTAAAAGAAAGTGAAAGTTCATAATAGGAGATCACAACTCTTTCATTGAAAACTGAGCCTTTCTGGATGCTTCAGAAGGATGAGCAACTACAGTTATGTGAGAAATCCTGTGTAATCAACGAGCTGAAGTTTGCGAGGTGAATGCTGTGGACCTGGAACAGCAAAGTGTTCAGTGTTGTAGTGATGGTGCTGGTACACGCCAGTGATTCAGCCTGTGCTTTTGGAATTGGCCCATAAGGTGGTCCTTCAGCATTTTGTGCTCTGCTTCCTTTAGAGATCTGTTGCGCTGACTAGAGTTGGTAGTCAGTGAGTAGGCCCAGAAGTTTATTCATATATGAAATATCTTTACCTTAGTGATGTTTGAACAGTGTTTTACAAGTTTGATCTATTATTACGTAGCATCTAGCTATCCGGATGGTACTCCTTGCCAGAAACTTGTCTGAACTAAGGGACATGTTGCGCTAGGAGTAAGTTGGTACTAGAGCACTTCACCTTGCCTTGCAATTTTTAATACTGTTTTATTGACTTGTCTTAATGCCTTAATGTCCATCAGAGGTGGCATTAGTGATATGTCTTGTCTCGTCACAGTATAGATGTGTAAACTGCAGGGATGTCCAAATCACAACTGAAGTCTTACAGTTGCCCATATGAGGCAGGAGAGCATCGAGACTCCACAAATGTGGTAGCATCTCCCCCTCAATTCTAACCTCCTCGATTGATTTGATGACTGCTCTGAAACAAGGGCATGGGGAAAACAGGTGAACAAGCTGTATACCCAAAAATGAAGGCACGAGGTAGCTGAAGCTAGTATGTGTTACAGAGAGACTTGGATAACAGCTTGGATCAAAGGGAAGCTCTCTGGTCCTGCCTTTGTAACAGTCCCTTGTTCAGGGCTCCACTGTACAGATGTGGTACTAAGAGTGCAAATGAGTGACTCTAGGCCAGACTTTGGTCAAGAAATGCCTACTGTTCATTTCTGAAATGAGTAGAACTGTAGGTGACCAGAGCACAGTTGCAGCAGCAGGTTTTTTTAAGACTTTCTGATGGGAGGATTTCATTTGATGCTTCAGCTTTGAAATGATACTTCAACACCCTCGTGACTCAGCTTGGACGTACACCAGCCAGCTTCTATAATCTCACAGAGGTGTTGCATAAATTAACTGAGGTGTTGCATTAAATGGGGCAGTAGTAAGCAACTGCTGTCATACGTGCAGGATTCTCTTACATGCAGGATTACCAATGCTTTTGTAAACCTGAACACAGAGACCATTAGTGTCTTAGGAAGAGGCACAGAGAGCTTGATCTCTGCACCATTTTATATGGGTAGATCACTTGCTATATGGTCCAGTGGTTATGAGCATGCATGTTTCTCAAAGGGAGTTCATGCAGTCTGAACGGTGTTCTACGGTAGAGTAATTCAGTGAAATGTGGTCCAGCCTGTGCCCAAAGACCATCTTGCCTACTGCTGTTTATTGCAAGGAGACTAGTAGTACCTGAAACACATGCTGCTTTTCTTCAGCACCTGCACTCAGGACCTGCTAAGACTATGTGGAAGGAAGGGGCGATACTGAAAGTGCCTCTTTGAGAAGACTCTTGGGATGGGGGAACAAGGTATTCCTGATCTGAGATGTGGCTCCTGCATCTGGCAGAGATGTTTCAGTCCTTTTGCGCATGGCTTAGTCATGCTGGTGTAACTGCATCTGTTTGGCAGGGATGACTTCTGCATTATAAACAATCTGGGCTTAGTCAACACTGTAAGATCCTGTGGACAAAACAGACCTTATAGCATGCCTCATAGTGTAGGGGGAGACTTGATTTCTTCACATCCATTCTGGCTTAATTGAAACTGGAAACGGTGAAGCATAGAAGCAAATGCAAAAAGTACGCTTAACCATGTGCGTTAGTGTAAGACCTGCTAAGGCGCGGGAACTGCCCTGCATTGGATCAAAACCAAAATTTAAAGCTGCTTGCATGGTCTGCGTGAGTCCAGCAACTAGCTGCCGATGGAGACTTGCAAGTTCCTTCTGAACAGACCGGCGGCTGACTGGTGTGAATCCTGCTGTGCAAGAACAGGGTTTCTTAGAACTGGTTAGAGCTTAGCTGTAGGGAGTGTGACCAAATCAGAAAGGAGCTGCTGAATGCCAACTCTTGGCTCATTTTGCTGCCCAAGTCTAAGTTGCTTCTGCAGCTCCCTTGCAAATAGTCAAGGTGTCCTGTAGCAGACTGACAAATAACAGCACCAAGGGGTCAGGTTGTGCGGTGTGACCAGTCCCGCCATCTGGTGTGCACATGTGAGACAGAGACTGGGACAGTGTCTGTTCAAGCCAGGCAGCTCTTTCTGGATGCTTCCAGTTCCCTGATCAATCAGCCCTTCAATGGCGGGGTGTGCCTGAAGAGGGTTGGTGGTGGTGCTTCTGTAACGAAGAAGCTGGGTATGAGATTTATAATGAAACACAGCATTCAAAGGTAACAGATGTCTGGGATGTGTATATGGAAAAAACAGATTGTTAGCAAAAAAACCCAATTCACAAGCATTGGAGACTTGATCGCCCCTCCTGCTGGAGAAAATGTGGAGTTTACAAAAGCAATCAAGAAGGTCTTGTCTTGGATTGTTGAGTCTCGGGCCTGTAGTTACGCTATGAAGGACTCGATGTACGTCCTGTAGGGTAAACTACAAGCAGATCAGCTGGGAAGCTAAAGCAGAGTCTGATAGCAGTGGGACTTAGAGCTGGCAAGTGTTTCTGCCACTGAAGTGTCAGCGAACAGAAAGTAATTTTTGTGGTCTTGTGCACAGGCAGTTGCTACACTATATACAATATATATATCCTCCTATATGATATATTATATCCTCCTAGAAAACCTGAAGTCTGGGTGGTTCCACTGTAACTTTATGTAGCTAATCAGAATACCTAGTCAGCTTTTTTGTTGTTGTAAGGCTACCTGTTTGTAGGTTTAAGTAGTCTAAGTTTACCAAATAACCTGCTTTAGCTGAGACCTTTAGCACTCCAGGGTTGCGAGTTCATCTTTCTGCTGAGGTTTAAATAACTTCCTAGCTGCTAGGAACCAGAAGTACTGCCAGTAAACCCTTAGTTTGATGATATACTAGGAATTTTTATCTGAAACTTGGATTTCACTGACCTAACATAGCACCGCAAGCAGTTTGCTCAAATTAGAAACATATATATGTATCACTAATAGAGTGAAAATGCTTCTGCGATCCTTCAAGAAGATCCTACAGCTTTGGCTCCTTGGCATATCTCACACTAGGTAATTGCTAGAGTTCAAGGAGGAGAAGAGGGGAAGTCCCAGGATTGAGATAAGAACCTGGGTCTTCTCCTAGCCATGACCCTGGATACCAAAGGCTGTTGCACTTGCCTGATAATAATTCCTGGAGGCAGGAGGTATTCCTGGCTGCATGTTGGCTTCCCTTCCTCAGGTGAAGCAGAGCAGCTTCTTCTCCCCAGAGTACTGTGTAACATGGTGATGAGGTCGCTTTGGACTCGTGGGAACGTATCTGCTCAGGTCAGAGCACTCGTGCAGCTGTAGGGTTGCTTGTGGTAGTTTGCTGATCACACAAAAGCTGGCATGGAGCTCATTTGAAATGGGTAGTAGTTCCACCAGCCAAGTTGTATGGCATTTGCCTCCAGGAAACAGGCTTCCCTAGGACCAGAGGCACACACATGTTTTCCTGGTGCTGTGGAGAGGCATCGGTGATTCATAGTGTGCCATCAGCCTAATTTGAAGACTTGAGATGCCATAGACCATGTCACGCTTTCCTATAGACACGTCTCTGATTTCTGAGCTGAATGGCTGAAGTTAACAGTTGGACTTGATGATCTTAAAGGTCCTTTCCAACCTAAATGATTCTGTGATTCTAAGATGAAAAGAGCAAGTTGTGCTCCTGTGGGTCCAAAGTCCTTGAACTGCCTCTCTCGTGTCCTGGCATTGGTGTGCTGCAGGCTTGCGCTCTGTTCTGCAGTGATGGCCTCAGCAGGAGGAGCATGCAGGGTCGAGCCTCTCGGCATCCTGGCACATGGCCTACAGCTGCACACTGACCAGTTTGAGCTAACAGGCCTACTGGAAGAAGACAGTCTTAAATGGGGCAAATGGAGGCACTAGCTGCTTTGCAGCTCTTCCCTCAAACCCAGTCTTGGACTACATTCATCAGTCTCAGGGCTGTAATGCTAACTGGTCTGCTTTACTGGGAGCTGGGTTGTTTCTTAGCTTTATGGGGAGAGGAGACTGGCTGCTCCAACCCGTGCATGCTGTCAAGGAGCAGTCAGGCGGTCTGAAGCCCACTGTTGCACTTGCCAGGAAGTCTCGGTGGTTCTGTAGCGAGTTTCACTCCAGTGGCAGTCCTCAGTGCTGGTCCCATAAGACAGAGCGAGTGGGTGGCAAGAGATGGGGCAAAGAAAGGAATTTGCACCCAGATGCAAGCAAGACTGTTTGTTCATGGCAACAGAGGTCAACGCATGGATGGGAATAACTGGCTAAGGATAGGGACTGGTTTTGCTGGGAGTGCTGTTGAAGACATAAGGTCACTATGTTTATATGTGTTGGAGGGCACCACTACAAAGTCCAGTCTCCATTTAAGTGGCTATAACTGCTGATGGCTTGTCTGAGCTGAGTTGCTCAATCTCACCTGCCTGAACCCCACAGCAGGGGCTGTGTATATGCTGCGGTCGTCCTACATGTTGTGAACTAGCCGTGTCCGGATACGTGGTAGCCAGGGGGCATGTGGCTGTGCTACTGCTGGGGGAGGAAGAGGCAGCAGAGACCTTAGATCCTGTCACGTTTAATTTCTTCTTCCATCAGGAGGGTCATGTTTATCTGTATGGCAGTTACTAGTGTGCATGGGTAGTGGGTTTTGGGCTACTGGAGTCCTTTGCTGGATGGGTTTCCATTTCATAAAGATTTTCTGACCTGCAGCATACTCCCCTCTTTTAACCTTACTTTGTCAGGGTTCCTGGGACGGGCAGCCCACCACTGGCTTTGGCTGAAACTAAGCAATTCCCTGTCTGTGCTTTTCTAAACAAGCAGATGAACGGGCTGTTGCTGTAAGACTGAATCTTCTCTGCTGGTTTTGCTACACTAGAAAGTAAGAAGTGCTGGTGACTTCAAGTCAGAGGGTTTTAAGACAAGTTAGGTTTGTCTGGTCTCAGCTTATACAGCTCACTGTTCATGTCTCAAGCCAGCTGAAATAGATTGAAATTAATTCCCCTGGATGAACTGGAGTTGCATGGCCTCACTCAGCTGCACCTACTTTGCACAGCTCCTTGAGGTTATACATTGAACACTGACTGTGGCTTTCTTGTGTTATCTGAAGAAATGAATGCCTGAACTATCAAGTATGTTAAAGAGCTGCAGGGAAGGCTCTTTAAAGAAAAGCAGTTATAATGTAAAACTGAACTGGCTGCTTCTCATGAGATTAGCTGCAGGGAAAAGAGCTTTCTCATTACACTGCATCTTCAAAACACAGGCTGCCTTGAACGTGGGAGACAAAAGGTCTTTTGGCCATATTGTGACAACCTGCCCCTGCCACTGATAGAGAGTGAAGTCGAGTGCTTGCTGTGTGCTACGTCTGTGGATGTGTTGACCTGTCAGTGAGATTCAGTCATTGGCCTGGGCTGTATTGCTTGGGTGGAAGGAGCAGGTTGGCATGAGTGAAAGCAGTGTGTAGTAACTTACTTGTTTGATATATCCTCCAGGTGAAAAAGCAGGAGCACAGGCTCTTAAGTAGCTTCTCTGTGTTGCTGAAGGACTGACCAGGCTTCTAGTAGAGCTGGCTGAGAGAGACCTGGGAGGCATCTCAGCTCTTCTGCATCCGAACTGACGTCGTACTCCCTACACTCCTAGCAGTGCGCACGAGTGCTGTGTTGTCACTGATGCTGTGTGTGTTGCATGGCTGCAAGCTTCCCTGGCTGTGGTGTCCATAAACCTGTTGGGCTCCTGCTACCCCTGGCTTTGCTCAGCCCTCTCTGCTGAAGGACCTGCAATATACTCCTTGTCCACTACTAAACTGCAGTCGCACTGGGCCTCCTGTAAAGTTCAGGTGGGTCAAGGCAAAAGCAGTCCTGCTGCGTTTCTGAATAAGGCATCTATCTAGCCTTTGCTACTGTGTTGAGGAGATCAGGGAGGACTTAAAAGCACTGTTGTCAGACTTAGGAACAAACTTTACCCATTGTGAAAAACAAACTCTGCAGAAGAGAACTCCTCTCCTTGCTCCTTTTTGTATTAACCTGCGTGGCCCTTTGAGTCAGCCTCTGATGTGCATGTTGCCTGCCGTCTGAGGGTGGTGATGTGCGTTTCCATAATGCATGGCAGTGGCAGGGTATTTTACTGCCCCTCTGCCGCAGGGTAGGTGAATGTGTGTCAGCATCCCGGGAACCCAGGCTGTGATTCTCTATGAATTGCTTTAAGCAGCCCTGGCTGCCGCGCTCTGCCCTGTGCCAATACAAACACTTATGCATTCATGCACTGAGCAGGACTGGAGAACTGGTCCTGCTGGAAAATTCTTTGCATGATGTTTTCTCCTCCTCTTTTTTTTTTTTTTTTCATTTTCCCTCTTAGCCAGACCAGTTCCCTGATCTGGTTCACCATGAGACTGCAGGAGCAGCTATGCAGGGGATGGTCTAGGAAGCAAGAAGTGACATGTTCTCGTGGGAGGTGGTAGTTTAAAGGGCCCCGCTGCAGAATGGTAAACCCAACGTGACAGTGACAGGCTGGTTCATTTTCGCTCTTGGCATGTTGATTGCTGTGTTTCAGTCCTGCTTAATTAAAAAAGTTGCCCTGTCACAGTAAGGAGAAAATGTAATGCTGATGGGGCAGTAGTGTGGTACTTATCAGGTGAGCCTCTGGAAGTGTTGGGACTGTAGCTGCTGCGCGTATGGAGTAGCTGGATGCTCTTCTTCCTTGGCCACTGCATCTTGTTCAAAGGATCAGAGTATGCTTCTACAGCTGTGGCTACAAAACTTGACAGAAAAGGAGGATCAAAGCCTAGCGGACAGTGGGCAGAGTTTACAGTCTGATCTGTTCTGCCCATAGCGGAAGAGATCCTAAAAGCTCTCATCCTATTTTGAGCAGGCGTTGGAAAGTGTTTTGCTGCCTCAGGAGCCCAAGTGCCAAGGTAGCCACTGTGTGATGATCCGGTGGTTGATGCTTCAAACAAAAGCAACTGCTGTTGCAGCTAGGACCTCTCCCTCCAAGATAGTCCCCTTCTCAAGTCACTAGCCAAAAATAGGAGGCCAGTAAGAACTCAATTCACCAAGATTTTCCAGATTTCTTTATACTAATAATGATCTGATAGAGAAGCAGCCAGATGATTAACTGTCATACTTACCTCTTGCTGCTAAAATGGTGCTTGCCTTGCTGAGCAGAAGAGCATCCTTTGCTTTCCACCTGAGAGCTGCCTGACTGCTTCCCTTTGGAGGGGGCACCCTGTGAGCCACGAACCAGCCTTACGCCAGTTGACATGAACCGATGGATGGAAGGGTGGGGATGCTGAAGCCTGTTGGTACGCAGCAAAAGCTCATTGAGGGAGGGGGAAAAGGACACCGTCTGAATAGGGAGGGCAGAGAGCTGTAATGCTTTGAACAGCCTTGATTGGAACAGTAGCCAGGGATAAAAATACTGCTTAAATCTAGGTTACCCAGTCCATGGGCTGTTTGTGGGATGGTTTGTAGCTGTCTTTCTGCTCTTTGGCCTGTGCTGTTAGTCTGCATCTTTGGCTCTTCTAGGAAGATAACTACTTCATTAACCTGCAGGGTCACCAAGCAGCACTGGTGCTTATCTTGAGCAGTGGGGCAACAGGAGAAACAACTGGAAGAGCATTTAGCTGACATGGTGCCATATTGCTACTGACTTCTGATGTAGCAGACTTGCACGCAAGCTTTACTTCTGACTTGCCATATAAAACCATCAGTTCTGTTTCAGCTACTCCAGAATTTATAGCTGACTGTTAGAACTGAAGGCGTGCACGGTCAACTTAATGCTAGCAGCCTGTATGCCTGCAGAAGGGGGATAGGTGAGGATGCTGGTGGTTTGGTTTGGTTTTTTTTGTTTTGTTTTGGTTTTTCCCCCCCCCCCCAACCATTTAAGCTCTCTGCAGACTCTGGACATCTGGGGTTGGAGTTAATCACGCGTGGGCTATATAGCTGCAGAATATCAAGGTTTAACAAAGCTAACGTTTCTTTCAGCAGGCAGTTTTGTCTTCCCACACACTAATTATCAGTATTTTGAGGTTAGAAGCTTTTCAAGCTGCTCTGCCTCAGATAGCATTTCTGTTAGCGGGACTAGCTCTGCTCTTCAATATATAGAAAAAGGTGAAAGACAAACCTTTCTGTTTGAGTTTATTTCAGAGCTGTTCAAATCCTTGTGAAGGTGTTTTTTCTAGACGCTCCAGTGTCATATTTGGTAGCCAAACTAGAGACCAAATGATTGTCTTGTTTTTATATGTCCCTTTTAAACAAGAGCAAACCATTGGTTTTGCTTCCCATAAAGTTAGAAGAATCTTGTAGAATGCTTAGGGAGATGTTTGAGGTGGGAGAGCTCATTCCTTTTCAGCTGAATAAGAAGGATTTATTAGGAGAAACAAATGTGCAAATTTAACAGCATTATTCAGATAAGGGAGGATTTGAAGTGTTTTTGACACTGCTGTAATAGGCTGATCACTAACTAGGATTAATGAGTGGGATACAAATCATCCTTAACCTAGTTTAGGGCTTGTAGCAGCTTGTGGCAAAGCCACTGTTTTTGCTTACCTCAAAGAGCAATTTGAAAAAAGCTTCTTCCATGGCTCCAAATGAAAGAAATGTGGTTCCTAGTTTGGGTGGGGTGAGATCAACTAATAAACTACCAATCTCCCCTTCATCATGAGAGAGTACTTCATATCTGTGCTCTAGCGGGAGGGAACTCTGTGGCAGCTGATGTGATAAGCACAGAAAGATTCATGTATTGAGACTGCGACCAAGACGAAGACTGAAGAATAGTTAGAAATGATGTTTTTTCCTTAAAAAACCAAACAAACACCAACCTGCAGTATGTCAGACTTCTGGAGCCGATAATACTGCTAATGAGTTGTGAAAGCCTGGCCTGTTCTTGATTAAATTGAAGATGCCACTAAGCAGCTTTCTGGTTGTCCCAGCAGAACTGAATAACTATTGTTCCTCAACAATACAGCGCTCAGCAAGAGCAGAGGCTAGCAGTCTCCGCAGGGTTTCCCCCAAACAGGCTGCTTCGATACTTGGGGAAAAGGGGGTCTTCCACTGGTTAATGGGAACTGGTTAATGCATATCAAAAATGCTGTTAAAAATTTTACCCCTCATGTGCAAACAAATTCAGTGACACTAAGTCAAAAGGGCTAGGCAAGTATTTCTAATCAGTTGTCTGAGCTGCTAAAAAAAAAAAACAACTAAAAAATATGAGCATGTTAAATGGTAAAAAAGCAACATGTTGTAGAAGAATGGAAAGTTTTTTTGACTAGAATACATGAGATACCATCAGAGATCCTTCAAAGGGTCTACCACCTGAACTTAAATGCGTTCATCCAGCCTCTCTGGCATCAGTTACAATGTCAATGGTCCACAAATAGTCTCAGTGGACTGAAAAATAAACTGGATGATGATGGAAGTGATTTCTACAAGCATGTCCACATTAGCTGATTATATCTAACAGTACAATGATAAAATTTTGAATGAAAGTAATGCAAAGTTGTTGGTAGAGCAATCTTGCTTTAAGCTAGAATTTATTCTTGGCTCTTTCATATGATAGCACAACCTGGTGATTCAATCTGTGTTCTGCACCCCTAATCCTCTTGACTAATCAAAACCTTTCTCATTGGTGTAACTCAGCTGCAATAAAAGGTCATGGAAAAGCCTTGACCATGAGGTGTTTGTTTTCTGAACAGCACGGTCAGTCTCCCTGATGCAAACCCAAATTAGTTCAATCCCTTCCGATGCTGTCCTGAGTCAGTGTTTCATGTTAACCTTGCTGCGTCTGAAATCCTTCAGCAGCAGATCTTTAGAGAAGCGTGACCTTTCTGCAGTACTTGTGTTTTGTGGTGCCATAAGGAAAAGGTTACTGCCTTGCATGCCTACTAAAGCTGTAGGCTACGGAGCAAGAAGTGTAGTCTTTAAAGTGTACAGTTACATAAATTAGGCAAATGTTCCTTAATGCTCCTATGTCATGAAATTGGATGATGTCAGGAAGTTACATCACTTTGTGGATATTCTGACTGGTGTCCACGTGTGCGTAATCCTATACTATCCCTTGAGTATTTGAGGCACAGAAAATCCCTCTCGGATCCCAGACCTCAAACTACCTGGTCACAGGGAGATACCGCAACTCCCAGTGGAGCAACTTGGGACAAGACCCTTTGGGACAACTAGTAGAAGGACACATTTAGTGCAACTTCACTACGTTCTTATATAAAGCTGTGGAAAGCAGACTTTATTAATGCTAAATCATATTTTCTATTATTCTCTTGAAGTACAGTAGCCAACCTCAGGGGATGGGAATCAGTCTGAGTCTGCCTTCATGTTTGCCGGGTGGCTGCTGAGCAGCAGCTGAGCAACTCTACACTGGAACAGCATGGGTCTCCACTGGTTTAGACTGGGCTGCAATGGAGTTTCCTCCTCTGACCCTGCTAAGATATAGAAATCAAACTAGGATTCGAATAAGTACATGGGAAAGGCCATGGAGAAGCAGAACATGCAGCAGCCTGGGAAGAGGCTAAAAGCTCAGGTGTGAGGAGAAATGTAAGGGTAGACTGGCTGAATGTGCTGGATAACAAGAAAGGAAGCCTGGCACAACTGAACAAGCCTCATCTGTTAAAACAGGGGAAGGGGTGCTGGCTTGGGGGGAAGTTAGTCTCAATCCTAGATAAAGGTGTATGGTGACATGTCTTAAAATGTATTGGCAGTCCCTTTCTTCAATAAAAAGCTGGAGAGATTGCTTTCTAACTGCTTCAAGGTAGAGTGTTCCCCACTGGGAGGAGAATGCACCCCCCCTTTTGCAGCGCATCCCCCTTTTGCACTCAAGCAAGCTGAGTGGGAGAACAAAGGATTGTGCTTGCCACTGCTAGTGCCAGAAAGGAGGGAAAAAAATGATCCCCGACCCCCCCGTCAACCAAAATGGTGCAATTTCTGAAGTCTGACTTCACTTCTGAACGTACTGCGAGGGACGCTCAATGGAGCAGAGTTTGGGAAGCCTGGCAGTTCTTCCCGTATTCTTTCTGCACCAACAGGTCGTAGCCTTTCATATTTGAAGTGTAGTGAGATCAGCTTGGGTGAGTCACTGACCTGCGACACAAGAAGGAAAACCTACAGGAAGCACTCATCTGACCGGCTTTCCGTGGATGAGTGCAAAAGCACAGTGCACACAGGCAGGGACAAATCTAAAAATCCAAATTACCTCATGACATGCAGCTAAACAAAAGATTGAAGGGCAATTTCTTAGAAATTACTCTAGAAATATGCTTGCAGAAGCTTGAGGAGAAGTGTTTTGGTTTGGCTTTTTTCTAGTAGAGAAGGGAAGTGCTAAAAAGTGTAATGTCTATGTGAGGTTTTTTTGTTCTTACTTTTTTGTTATTTAAAAAAAAAAAAAACCAACAAAAAAACCCCCATCTAATTACAATGGTTGCCTGGAAGGGGTAAGATGTTGGGCCCGATTAGGCTGGTGGCAGCTTAGATACTTTGTCTTCAGAGAGGCTGAATCTAATGGGCTAGGTAACCACCCTGGAAACTAGTTGTTCTATGGGAATGTGGGGAATGGATAAGGTATTAAGGAAGAGAAAACTGGATAAACCTGATATCTTAAAAGAATGAAAAGGAGATAGGGCCAATAAATACAACCACGTAGGTAATAAAGTGACAATGAGAGAGCTCAACTGCTTTGTTTGACAGATCATACAAGTGCTGGCTAATTTCTTCCTGGGATGAAAACGGGTGTTAGAGTCATTTTTAGAGTGACACTGTGTTAATGCAAGCTAGAGAAATGCAATGGGCCTGGGTGCAAAGCTGGCAAGAATGTGTGTTCTTCTTTTTACATAGTAAAATGAGATTTCACACTCCTGATAAAACCATGATCAGCTTGGATGATGCAATGCAATATCTCCTAAACTTGCAGATGGGGCAGTGCTGGAAAGGGATGACGAGGGCATCATGGGGATAGGATAGAAGTCAAAATTCTGGAAAACAGGGAATGTAGTTGGATGGGGAAAGATGAAATTCAGAAGTGACTTGTAGGGCTTTGGTTTGAAATCTGAGAAGGGAGAATGACTGGTTAGGTAATGGTAGCCCTGCAGAAATAAACCTGGGGCTACTCGTGAGCTGAGTGTCAAGCATTTTGTACTGATAGGAACAGTGAGTATATACAGCAGAGGGCAACAAGATGCATGAAGTAATCACTCTGCTTTATTTAGGGTTTTCTTCTTTGGCTATCCTGAAGAGCTTTGAATGTTGTGTGTTCTGACAAACAGGCGCAGCAGAACAGGGGTTTGGCCTCTTGTTTCAGCAACTGAACTTTTGTGCTGGTTGGTGTACTCCTTGCAGCCTAAATGGAGAAAGCTCGGGGCTGTATTCTCCTACATGGAAGGCTGGCTTCTATCTCAGGACTTAGTCTGAGTGCCTACACTTATAAAAAGGGAATCTCATTCTACTTCCAGTTAGATGCTGTAGTTTCAGATACGTGAACAGTGCTGGAAGGGCTCAAAAAGGCAGAGAAGCCACACTACGTTGTCTCCCCTTCCTTTCTGCTCCTTAGAAGTTACGCAGTAATTCACAGATGAAGTGGTTGGTAGATAGCGAAGATGTGAGCAGTCAGAACCTGCATCAGAATGGTTATGTCGTGTAAGGACTGAGCATCGGCTGCTACCAGGATGCAGCTCTGAATGGATTCCTTGCTTTCTTCTTTCCCAAAGCAAGTGCAGCCTGGAAGCAGCGCAGAGAAGGGAGGCAGCAAGGCTGACCTTTCCAACACCGAACAGACTAACCAGAACTACTCTTTTGGAGAGGGGGGGTGAAATGAAGAAAGATGAGAAAATGCAGTCTGAACAAAGAAAGTTTGTGTAACCTTCACGAGCCCTTAGAGGACTCTGCACAAGCAACACGATAACTAAGTAATCTCATCACTAACACACCTTTTCCCCTCCTCTTTAAAGCAAACTACAAATCTGAACCTTCCTCCTGAAGATCTTGATTCATCTGGTGATGATGACGATGCGTTCTCAGGTTCAGGTATAGGTGAGTTATTAGCACTTGTACTGTTAGTGCTTGATCCTTCCCGAATGTGGCAATCGAGATCTTGATGAGCAACAGAGAAAGAGCTTAATCTGTTTATCTTGTATTGCTTCAGATACTAACAATTAGCAGAAAATGAGTTGTAGGAGACTTGAAAGGGAGCAGAAGCAGGTATACTCCATGTCACTGCTAATATGAAATATTGTGTGAAGAATGTTATGAAACTGGAGTGATTCTTTACTCACGGGGAAGAGAGACCGTAAGAAGGGCCTTTGTCCTCTCTTACAAGCTGGTAGGAGGTACCATTTGAGGGTGTGTAAACCCCAACCTGCCAACATACATCAAGTGCAAATTTTATCTGTCATCAAATGTGCAAGTTCCCATGGGCCATAATTTTTTAAAAGCTGCATAAAGAGGTTTTAGGGTGAGGGAAACAGTCTATTGGAGTGGTTACTAAATTGCATGAGAGAGACCTTTGGTATTCAGTGCTGAAGTTGAGGAGATGCTACTGAGGACAGAGAAAGCTAAAGCATGGTATCCTTCTGCTTCCTTCCAGCCACATGCTTGTATTTTAGATTAAATTCTGCAGGAATAAGACCCTGAAATCAGTGCCAAATGTGCCAGTGACTAAAGGTGTTGAGTATATGGGTGACTGCTCTGAAGCACATAAAAGATATTTATGAGAAGAGGGTCAGATAACCATCCTGAGCAACCAGTGTACTGAAAGCAGATGTCCCCCTTGTCGGCCTGTCTGCAAACAGACTAGCACTTGTGCCTTGGGGAGAAGCAGATGACTAACAAAGTATTGCTGAATAGTGCATTGGTCTGTCCCTTCTTTATTCCACTGAAAAGGATAAGGAATTACAAACTGAACTGCTGTTATTACGAAAATTGGCTATGCAGGTCAGGCATCCTCCTTAGGCCAGCATCCTGAAGATACTATTAATACATCTCTAAACCGGCCAAGGATAATATTTTTTTGTTTTGCAGCTCCCCTGACTGACCAGTCTCGCACCTGGAGAGCCCCAGGAGAACCAACTAATTCCTCATTACTGGCAACACCAATGGATTTCAACGAACAGCCATTTCCCGGGATTGAGAGCCAAACTGAAAAGGATGTAGTATCTCCTTCTGCAACTAGTACTGTAGTGACAGAGGAGCCAGTTGTAGCTGTGAAGGACGAAGTACCCGTCCTGGGCTTACCTGATGAGAAACCAACAAATGATGCGGTTACAACAACAGTGAGAAGCCCCACTACTCACTTTCCTTCAGTGGTTCATGTAACTCCTTCAGAAGCCTCAGGCACAGTCCATGTGCTCGAACCTAAAATCCCTATATCCGATGTGCCAGACACTACAGACGTGCCTGAGCCCCACTCTACCAGCCATCATGAGGGAGACATCACTGCCACCCCCACGACAACAGCTCCAGAGGACGTTGTTCCTACACATGAGGAGGTTTCTGAAGATGGCTCTGGAGACCCGGTGAGGACTAAGAGCTTTGACACCCTTTCCAGGGAGATGACTGTAGTAGTATGTAGTAAGCTGGTTTTGCAGGAAAGGGTGGTAATTTGTCAAAAACAATGATTGATTTTAATAGGTTATATCGGTGGAGGGTTTTAGATGAGAAAAAACAAAACTGTGGGAAGTCTCCAGTAACAGACATGATGAGAAACATGAATAACCTGCCTTGTATGTCCCAACAGGGAGACTTCATCTTGACTAAAGATGATGATTTGGTCCCCACCCGGAACTCGGAAGTACCGGCTGACTCTGGGAGGAATGCCAAAGCAGCAGGAGCCTCGGGAATTATGGACAGAAAAGAAGTTCTTGGAGGTACCTGACATTCTGGATTTCTAGTGGGTAAAAGCAGACTCTTGTAGGAGTCTTCCAGGCAGCAGAAGCTGCAGTTCTGCAAGTACCTCTCTGAGCGTGGAAGCCAACGTTTTACGTTAGACCTCTGAAATGAGGGTGGTGATTCATGATTCTGTGGTGTCAAAACCCTAACAGGGTTATTAATATTAATCTGCTAATAGCAAAGCAGCCACTGCTAGTTATCTGGAATTTTATGTGTAAACCTTTGCTCCTCTCAAAAATTAGAGCAGTAAAACTGCTCTAATGCTGCCTGGATCAAATCACTAGAGTTGAACAACGTAGCCTTGCATGCTTTGCAGCATGGCACGGTGGGAGATCTGTTTCTCTAGGTTTTACCTCATGTAGATGAGCAGGCTTTTGGTAATGGCAGGATGACTGGTTTTGGAGGGGGCAAAAGGACAAACTAATTTTTGGAAGTCATGAAGTCAGGGACCATGCAGTAAGGAACAATCTGGAACTTAAAATCATACTAGCATTATGTGGTGTGGGCTCTAGAGTAATTTGTGGCTTTTTCCCCCCCTTCTAGGTGTTATTGCTGGAGGACTAGTAGGCTTGGTGTTTGCAGTGTTTCTAGTTGCATTTATGCTGTACAGAATGAAGAAAAAAGACGAAGGCAGCTATTCACTGGATGAACCAAAACAGTCTAATGGAGGATACCAAAAGCCACACAAACAAGAAGAATTCTATGCATAAACACTGATCTTCAGGACACTTCTTATTCCATCTTTCTTGGACTCTTCTCTCCCTGCACGTGGACCTCCTAGTGTGCTTTGCATTAAACTTAAGCCATATGATCATTGGGTTATTTGCCCTTACCACTTTGCCATTGGGAATTTTATAACTACAAAATAGATCTGGATTCATTGAACATTCCCTGCTTTCTTGCACAACTTTTTTTTTTTTTTTTTTAAACAGAAGTGGGACTGCAAGTTCCTAAACTCACTTTGGTTTATCTAAAGACTGCTGGGGCAGGCGGTGGGGAGAAGATAGGGAGCACTGTATGTATAAACCTCCTGATATTTAGGGAAAGGGCTAGCAACAATAAACAATTATCAGTGCTCAAATTCTGTATAGCAGGGATCCTTCCTATTTAACTCATAGATGTGTTTTAAGTGTAACAAATGGCTGCGCTGGGCAGATGTTTGGCACGCTGCAATCCTCTAGCTCTTCTTAACTGCCATATTTGGAGCACTTAATACCTATGAAACATCAAGCTGAACATGATTTCTAGTGAAATGAGGTGTGAGGGCCAGGGTAAGCAAATGACTGTCACAATGTTTAAAATAACTTTTATTTTGGAAACATCCCATACTCAGAACCAGCTCCTAAGCAGCTGGTGCATACACTAATACAAAACAAACCCCAAAGACCCCAAAACTAAGTGGAGAGTTGATTTTACCAATAGCGTTGGACTGTCCCACTACCCTCTTGCTCCTTCTAGGCTTAGGTAAGAAATAGATTTTTTTCTAAGTCTCATCTCAGACATTCCCTCTTCTTAGGTGCCAAATCTAGGCTGGGCTGTCATGCTGCAAATACTCTTACCCGCGCTACTGGGTGGTCTCCAGGTGACCGATGGCATGTTGTAGCACCTACCTCTCTGTGCGCTGTTCACAGTGGTTGTCTCGGAACGTGGTCTGCTGTCTTGTGGCACAGAATACCTTGGCACACAGGAGTAGAAGGTAGAAAGCAGCATATCATGACTTCACAGCTGAGGAGTAGAGAAGCATAGCATATGAAACAAGCCTGATGAAGGCTAAGTGTAGATGGCCTTAAATACATACAACAGTTGGCATGCTTGACTCTCGTGACTCCGGAACAGGTCTTCAGAAGCTGTTCCTGCACTTTGGAGAGAAGCAACTCCAGGGATGTCAGACTAATAATGGCCAAAAAGCACCTCCTGAGGAAAGTCCAGATGCCTGAAGCTGTTGGTGGTCAATGTGCTGTCAGATGCGAGACACTGAGGCTTTATTGAGGGTCTGGAGTTCTCCAGCGTATCTCAAACTGAGTGAGAAGTGTGGTGTTCTGCACAAGCCTTACTTCTACTCTGCCTTTGGTTAGCTTGCAAGTTCAGGTCCTCATCACTCAGTGCAGAAGGCATGGGGTGGGTGGAGGAGTGTTTACAACTGATGTAAATATTTGTACTGTTGAGCCAGATGGAATGATTGGAGAATATTGCAACAGTTGGTACAAATGTTGCACATTAACAGTAAAACTTAAAAACCTGTGTAATTTAAATGAAGTATAAAACACTCCTGGGCTGCTACGCAGCTAAAATTGGTGCCTTCTCTGCAAACCCAAGGGAAAAAAAAAAAAAACAAAACACTTCTTGATTCCAAGCTCTTCTTTATGCACAAGGAGAACTTGTGCATATGTGTAGCTGGCTGTTTTTAAGTAAAGCTGCAAAGTCCATTATATCCTTTTTTTTTTTAACTGAATAAATTTTTATAGGTTAATGCAATGACCAGATGGTGTTAATTTCAGCTGTAATTCTTTGCTTTGTATAGGAATGTAGAAATGTTGTTTGATAGGTTTATCTATGAAAAGGTTCTTGTAAAGCACAGGAAGATAAAGTGGTAAACGTCAGTTGTACCTCACAACCTTGCTAGGGGGAAAGGAAAAAAACCTGTATATTTTGGTTTGTGAAACAAACGTGACATTCTCTGTTATTTAAGTGGTACAAATGAAATACGAGTTCTAACAGAAGATGCAACACTTGGTTATCTGTATGCCATGTAAAGGTATACTGCAATAAATGGCATTTTGGCAAGAATGAGTTTGATCTGTGAACATTGCTGTATATAGTACTTCACAAAGTAGATGTGGTTTTCAAGACTGCCCAGGTCTTTAAGGAAGCTGGATTCAAAGTATTAAATGTGAACTTTGGTGCTAATCATAGAATCATTTAGGTTGGAAAAGACCTTTAAGATCATCAGTTAACTTAGCACTGCCAAGTCCACCACTAAACCATGTCCCTAACCATGACATCTGCCTGTCTTTTAAGTACCTCTGCGCAGCCTGTTCCAATGCCTGACTGCCCTTTCAGTGAAGAAGTTTTTCCTAATATCCAACCTAAACTTCCCCTGGCACTGCTTGAGGCTGTTCCCTCTTGTCCTATCGCTTATTACTGGGGAGAAGAGACCAACCCCCACCTCACTACAACCTCCTTTCAGGTAGTTGTAGAGAGTGATAAGGTCTCCCCTCAGCCTCCTTTTCTCCAGACTAAACAACCCCAGCTCCCTCAGCCGCTCCTCGTAAGACTTGTGCTCTAGACTCTTCACCAGCTTCTTTGGGCGCACACACATGGAGGTTCAGCTCAGAATTTGAAGGGCATGACTGTGGCCCGCTTCCCTCTCACCCTGCCCTGGATGTCTGGGTTGCGGTGAGATGCTCTACCCAGAGGCAGTGGTGTGGGGTATGAACAGGCTCTAGTGGAGACTTGAACAAGGTCTGTTTGTCAGAGCCCTGCAGCATTTCATGCTGGTTCTGATTTTTGGGAGCTCTCCTTGCTCATGCAGTATGTCACCATCCCCCAAAAGGTGAAAAAAGTTGTAAAGCTTCCACAGGGCTCCCTCTTGCTCCCTGTGTTCTGCCTCCAGGAGTTTGAGAGCAGGGAGGACTGCAGGAAGGGGCAGCTCCAAGTCTTTCTATTAAAATGTGCTTCCCAAGACAAATTTGGAGATCGTACCTCCAAGGAAGGAGAAAAGAGTAGGCCTGTCCTGCGTATTCTCTTGTACAGCATCAATTACTCTGGGGTGCTACGGCTTGTGTGGGAGGAGGTGGAGCAAAACAGAAGTAGAGGAAAATGTCCTTCACCAAAGAGGGAAGTCAAAAGCTGCTGCCTGTCTGGGTGGGTCTCATTGCAGCTTAGACAATTATTTTCTTTTACAAGGCTTTGAGCTGTAAGGAACTTACTTTTTTTGTTCTGTAAACTAGCCACTGTATTTTTAGTTTATGATCTCCTCTTGCTTACAGTGGAACCATGTGGGCTGTGTGTTTCCCATCAGAAAATGTTTGGAGGAATCTTGGTAATCAGAACGTTTTGAGATCAGGCAAAAGGACTGAAGGATTGAGTTCAGAAGACTTTGCTTCCATAGCTAAACAACGGTGGAAAGTGCTTTCTAACTGCATGCTAACTTTGCCAGTCCCTTAAACTGGGTAAAAGACTTGTGTAAGATCAGAGTTGGCTGTTTCGCATAGCAGTGTCTTATCTGCTATGAATTCTCTTCCTTGGGGCTTCCCAAGACTTTTGCTTCCACTTTTCTACTCAGTGGTAATGTGGGAAGTTAAGGTGACAGGAAGGAAAAAATGAATTGCCGAGGAGAGTGGGAAATTTCTATGTGAAAACCGTTACTAGTGAAACATGGTGTCTGATCTTCAGTGTGCACTTGAGATAAACTTTGTTGTACTAAGGGAGAATAATCTATAGAAGGGATAGCCTGCCTCTCTTTCTGCCCAGGGTAGCCTGGGTTTCCCCGAGTCGCGTTTCTGTTCGCTGTGCTTCCTGACTTTCTTTTTCATCCACCCTGGAGCAATTATCACGTTTGCTCCTGTTCACAAGTGAGATGCAAAGAATGTAGCTGGCAGAAAATCTGACCCCTTCTTTGTTCTGGAAAAATGAGCTGGAGGGTGTAAATGCACTGACTGTCAAGGAAGGCAAACTATGAGAGGAGGAGGACTTTTCACAATTCTCACTTTGTCAGGTTGCATTAGACCCTATAAAGGAAGCTAAAGCAAATCTAAAAGGCTGTGTAATCTTGTAATTGAAATAGAGAACAGGAAAAAAAAAGAGGGCCACTCTATGGGGGTACTGAGAAGAAAAGCTATTTATTTCAGACATTTCATAAATGCCTTATCTGAGTCTTCATCAGGACTAGTATGTATATTGATGAAAATGAGTAGGGGAATAAAGGTACAGGGTGAAATTTCCTCCGTTTGAGATAGCAGCAAAAATAAAAACAACTTTAAAAATGCAGGAGATGAGATAAAGGCTCAAAACCAAATAGTTGCTTGGCATTCTGAGGGGGGTGTTTAGCTCATGAAACTGGAAGTCTGACGGACAGCATTTTTAATAAGCTTGTCAAATTAGAGGACAGCAATTTTACTGCAGAAAATAAAGTGCAGTGTCGGCACTAAGGAAAGAAGGGACAAAAGGTATGGCCTCAGCAGTATGCAGGATCTTACAAAAGGATCTGACAGATAGAAAAATTAAAAGACAGGATGCTGATACATGGGATAAAATATAAAATAGGTTCGCCAAAAGTAGATTGTGCCAGACTAATCAGATCTCTTGCTTTTTGATAGCAGTTTTTTCAAAGGGAATCTAATCTAATAGAACTTCAGTAAAGCAATTTATCAGTGCCACACAGAAAATGGATAATCAAAAGGAGGAAGCTGGGGATTAGTGGGAGAATTGTAAAGTGGTGAGGAATGGGCTAAGGAGGAGCCTGTAGCAGGCTCTGCAAGACAGGGAGTTAGCAGGAAGAAAAGACCTCATTTTGGGGACATCTTTCTAAATATTGTCATTAAGCTGAAATGGAAGGGAATACATGGAATTATATTTGCTGTTGGGAATTTGGGCAGCCTCAACAGTGTGGAATATAGAGAGTAGAATATTTTAATGTTCTGACAAGTTGCAATTAGGATCAACTTCAATAGGACAAGGTCAGGCGTTGGAGGGGGTAACAACAGGAATTCCTGCTCTGACCTGGGAATAAGAGAGGGGAAGAAAGGGCTAGGTGAATTAGTCAGTTTTAGAATAATTATCTGTGTAATGCAGCTGTAAGAAAGGAAAAAAAATACAGGATGTAGTAGCCAAGGCATTTCCAGCAAATAGAAGGAACTTTCAGCATCGTGGGTATCGTTATACAAAGAACTAGTGAGCCCTTTGCTTGCCATCACCTATATGCTCTAGGATTAATTCATGCTGGGAAGGAACAGAGGAATAACATTAAAATGATGTGGGAGTACAGAGTCTCTTCCCACAGTAAACGAATGGTGTTTGGTTTGTTCAGCTTGGGAAGACACAGACCAACAGGTCTTAACATTTGCTGTCTGCATGCTTGTCGTGGTACAGGACAATACAAAAGATGGAGATGAGCAATTTAGGCTAAAGAATAATATGGGAGCAAGAAAAAAAAAAGAAGAAACTGGCAAGTATAAACACTGAAATAATTAAAAACCTTGAGAATCCTTCCATTAATGGTGGCAGCAAAAGATCAAAATGGATTGAATACAAAGTTTGATGTTCAGGAAGATGATGGTATGAAATGTTCCTGAGCCAGTAGGATGTCTTTCAGCCAATAGTCTATGCAAAGCATACAGAGACCAGTTAAAAAACCCTTCCTCTCTTATCCTGTTTTTCCTCCTAACAATCTCTAGATCAAGATTGGAGTTTTTTGGGCCACTTCGCTATGAGCTGAGGAGAAAGTTCTTCGTCTAATACAGACAAGATCAGCCGAACCACATTTCCAGGTGGAGGTTTCTGGAGAGCCACCTCTTTTAAGAGAGTAAACTAATTAGGCAAGTCAGTGTCCCTTCTGTTAGGAGAAAATGTGAAATAGGTCTTCCTCAACCTGTTTCCTCAAACTATCTATCATTAAACTTTCCAAATTACACCTCTCTGCAAACACTGCGTGAAAAAAATACCCTAATTCAAACTTGAAACCATCACGTTTCTACACTTACCATTGCTTATAGCTTAGTGCAAATAAGCCAGGCTGGGATTCTAACAAGATTTAGCCCCACTAGCATAAAAGCAGCAGGCGCAAGAGGAAAGTGTGGGAACAGAGGGAGGATGATGCAACATGTAGCCATCCGGGGCAGTATGCTTCTTCAGGTATCAACACGGCTGGGTTTATGAATTGCCCTTTAGTTTGCTCTGTTGTTCCACATGTAGAGTCTCATCTTACCTAGTGCCAATGGTCTGCTCTTATTTATCACATATTTTATTTACTCTAGTTTACTACTCTGCTTCCTCTAGTGTGCTTTAGCATGGGAAAAGCAGATGGGCAGCCTTCTGGACCATTCTTTGAGATGGTAACAAAACATAATGGGAAGTTTAGATTGGATATTAGGAAAAATTTCTTCACTGACAGGGTAGTCAGGCACTGGAACAGGCTGCCCAGGGAAGTGGTTGAGTCCCCATCCCTGGAGGTATTTAAAAGATGGGTAGATGAGGCGCTCAGGGACATGGTTTAGTGGTGGGCTTGGCTGTGCTAGGTTAACAGTTGGACGTGATGATCTTAAAGGTCTTTTCCAACCTAAACAATTCTGTGATTCTACAATTCTATAGTTGAGACCAATGTGCTCTGCTTTGTGTGTGCAAACACATGTATATATATGTACATGTGCTTATGTGCATACATGCACGTGCACACACAAGTATGTGCTAATGAGAAATCAAAACAGGAACTACGTAAGGGCAATCACTAAATTTAAAAAAAGTCATAAAATACAAAGTGCTTTTAGAAGTAGAAAATCCTACTTCAAAATGGCATAAAGCAAAGAATCTATAGGCATGATTTAAAAATAAAGAAAGATTAGCATTTGGATAGATAGTGGATCTCAGAACACAGCTGTTCCAGTTTAACTAAAGCCATGTGACTTTGTTGTATACGAGGGTCCTCAGCATGAACCCCTACTTGGCTGAGCCAACCACCAAAGCGTTCCTGACCCCCGAGAACCTGTGGGGGGGAGAGCTGTATGCTTAAGATGCGCCACCAGTCCAAGGGTCCCCAAACTGTGGTACATATGCCACTGTGGTATGCAATATATTTCCAAATAGTATGCAGAAAAAACCCACAAAACAAACCTCCAAAAATCCACCATCAAAACCTGTCACACCTGCCTTATCTCTGGAAGTGATAGGCACGAGCCAGCTAGATCCCTCCTTCTGTACACAGAGCTAGGAGCTGCTGCAGATGATGAAGGGGTGGGGGGAACATTGAGGAAAGGACTGGGGCAGAATGGAAGAAACTTCTGGTGATGCTACCAGTGCATTTCTCCCTCTAAATAAAGCCTGGGAGCTCATGTCTTAGGTGACTGGCTAGCTGTTTTCTGAAAGGAGAGGGTTTGAGCGCCAGCAGAAAGTCAGCAGTAGCTGAGAAATGCAGCTTCTGAACAAGGTATCTTTCTTTTCTGCAAGGTGGTGGCTCCTGACTCCCATCAGATTTGGAATCAGTAGGTGCTGAGAGCAAGGAGCTGCTCCTCTGGGAGATGCTGCAGGCTGCTCTGGCTCCCTAAGCATGAGCACATGCTGTTCATAAACCTGCTGCTGCTCTGCTTAGGCGGCGTGCTGGATGCCATTCCCTGCTGCACGAGACCAGCCAGTGTGTGACCTAAAGGAGTCACATAGGTTTTTTTGTTATTCTAACAGGTACACCCAGACTTCCTCATGCAAAGCCTTAGCTGAGGAAAGCTTAAAAGTGTTAAAACTTAGGATATTCTCTGTGCAGAACAAAATCAAACCAACTGGAATTAAGGCTGAAATAATTTCAAAAGGCCATAAAAGAACATTATTGTCTTTTCAAAAAAACCCCCATAGATTAGAAACCCTCAAAATAAAGCAAAAATTGCATAAAAAGAGAAAGTTTGCATGTATCACAATCGAGTGAGCAGATGGCCCATCTAATTACTTATCCATCCATACCTGGAGGATATCTGAAAACCTACCTTTGCTGGCAATCAGAAATCACCTTAATCATCCATCCTTTATGGTCAGAGGCCTTCACAGCCCAGCTCTGAGGGGACACCAGGGTTTGGCCAGCCCTTCAGGGACTGTCACGTGAAGTGAGTAGGAGTGTACATGCAGCTACATGCAGCACACAGCCCTGCTGGCAGAGGAATGAGTCCTTTCTCATTCAGTACATCCAGGCCTGAAGCTGACTTTATGAATAACTTAAAATAGCAGTTCAGTGTTCAATGTTCATGACCCAGAGCAAGACCAGGTCAAGAAGGTCTTCTTGGAGTTTTATTGTTGTCAGGGTGGCACAGGGGAAAATACGGTTGTTTTGGAGGTACATTACCTGCCTTTTATGCAGATTGAAAACGTGGCTTTATTATTATTGCTATTAATGTACTACTGGGGGAGAAGACAGTTTGCATATGCTCTTGAAAATGTTGGTTGAGGCTGCTCTTTCTGCTCAAATACTGCTGTTAATGTTTGATAGCAGTGGCCTGAAAAGAGAAGCCTTTGAACTGTTTATTGTTCTTGGGAGGTGGTTTGTCTTTTCTGTTATATATGTAAACTGCAGCCTAGCTGCAAGTTTCTTAGGCATGGCACAAATGATTAGAGCCCTGCTCAAAAGTGTTGTTGGGTTTAAGTATTCTTTTCGGATGTTACCATTTCTACTTTCAAATAAATCCCCTGCTGCTGAAGCACAGCTATGTGTGCTTGCACAGCTCTAAGGAGTGGTTGTGTGGTTACTCCGCAGTAAGGATTAGTCACACATTAACCACAGCTGTAAAAACATGTCTATGGGAAAATCACATCCAAACACTAAGGGCCTTTTAGTCTGCTGCTTATTAATGAGGAGGTGGGTTTCTGTTCTGTTTTTCTTCAGCATTGTGCAACATATATCTGGCCTGTTTACTTTGCTATCATGATGCATCATAGCTTTTCCTCTGGCAGTCTTCTACCTCCCCACTTCCATGGACCATAGTCTACTGAGGTCTTACAGGTAGAGCTGAGTCAGCCGATGTTTCTAAACCTGCAGGTCTTGGCAGGGGGGGCACTCGCACTGTTACAGTGTTTAGCCACACTATTTCATTGCTACCTGAGGCAGAGAAGGTGGTGCCAAATGATGACTTAGGGCTCTGTGATTGTAAAAACTTTAGGCCCATGAGGGGCAAGAACACCCTTGCTCATTGCCAAGATGACAGCTAAAGGCTGTAGCAAGTTCTCTTGCTTTTTACTCAATAGAAAACCACCATCCAATACTGTTGTCCTTCTCTTTACATGTCCCTATACCTCATTCTGCATAGGCCTTCAGCAAAGTATGGATCCTGCACTCAATTTCCAAAAGTCCTCCTCTCCACATCTTCTCAGAGGTAGTAAAGCTGAAGAGCTTAGAGGGGAAGGAGAAAGAGGATAGCATCCCCTCTAGGAACGTGTGACTTGGTAGGGCCACTCTGCATCAAGCTTTGGCCTCTGACAGCTGTTGGTGCTGCAGTCCACACTTCAGGACTTCCAGGAGAGGGTCCCAGATCACCATCAACCAACCATGGATTCTGTTATCCCCCCACTGCTGCTGAATTCCCTTGAAAAAATGACAAACCTTCTTAATGTGAATATTTCCTGGTGGGGGGGAAGGCAGTGCAAATGACAGATACACAAATAGGAGTGCTTTCTCCAAAGCTGCTTTGGGCAAAGGAAGAAAAGCAGCACTCATGAAGAACATGTAATTACCATGTCCTCTGCCCCACCCTTGCCTTCTCAAGAGAAAATTCTTTCTTTATACATTAGTCTGGCTTCTGAATTTACTGATTTGCTCCAGGCCTGTGTCACATGGCCCATTGCAAGTCAGCAACCAACAAAGTGTCTTTCATACAAATAAGTGAGGCTCCTTTAGACTCAAGCTGCTTGTTGAGTACATCAGGGAGGACTGAGCATCGGGAACAAGGCAGTGCAGCTTTCTGGTATTGCTGGAAGTGATGTCCCTGCATTTGGGGACTGAGGGTGGGAATCCTCAGTCAGCTTCTGTTGTTCCATTCTACTTTCTGTAGCCATGTCCTTGCCCTGGCTCCTGCCTGGAAAAAGTAGTTTAGGCTGGGGTAGGAACTTATGTATTACCATAACGTGAGAAGCTGAATTGCTCTGAGAAAGCACATGTTTTCTGTGCATTGAGCTAATTTCCCTTCTTACCAAGCACCGCTGCCTCTAATGCCTGCTCCAGCTTGTTTTCCTGTTACCCCAGTGGCACGTTTCCGACCATCCTTCGCCTTCCTTACCTGCCGTGAGTAACAGAAGGCTGCCTCAGGCGCCTCATGTTTTCTTTGCATGGGGCAATATGCACTCCAGCTTTGCCTTGAGCAAGGAGCCATTACTATTTATCTAGAAAACCCCTTAGAGAAATAGGAGATCTGAAATTATCCCATGCAGTGGGTTCCTACGCTGATCCCCAGTTTCATAAATGGGAAAATAAAGCCTGCGCAACACAATTCCTCTGGCCGGTTAGGACGCTTTGCATGTTTTTTTACAACTGCCGCATTAGAACTTTGCCTGTGTTCCCATCAGGCCTCCAGCACCCGTCCATTGCATTCATCCATGTGAAAGGAGGTCAGACCAATGAGAAACACCACGGTACGCTCTTCACAGGGCACTGCTACCTCTTCCCCTCCAAAGGCCAGTTGCACGGCCTTCTGTGCTGTGGTTAATGCCCAGCCCTTGCTGCTGCTTCTTCAGGCACACAAGGACTGTATCACAGCTAGGGAGCCAGAAAGTATACTGAGGTTTCAGGAATGAGTGTTTAAACCTTTTTCCCTCCCCTATTAACATTAATGGCATTCTTGGAGCCAAATATTCCCTTGTTCATTCCAGAAAGAAAAACACATGTTTTCAGAAGTCCATGTGCTATATGTACCTGCGTCACTGGCCCAACTCAAGCAGGGAGTGCCACAGTCCCATTCCAGGGCAGGCCTGACACTGGCCCTGCCCAGAGACACTGCTCCGGGACAGCTTTGGCTTGGGGCAGGAGCAGGCACTGGGCCAGTCCCAATTTGGGACCAAGCTGGAGGGGGAGGTATCCAACAAGGTGCTGGCTGGGGTGGACAGTGCCCAACTGACAGCATGGAGACCACGACAGGTAAAGGCTTGGGGCGTCGCAGGCCACCATCCTGGAAATAGCATTGCTACCCAGCCCCATTCCAGGAATGAGGGAAGCTCCGTGTCACAGTGGAAATGGTTTTATGCTGCTCTCCCCAGTGGTTTTATGCTGCTCAGGGGGAGGCTGAGTGAGCTTTTGCCCCACAACGAGGTCTTCAATGCTCTTCTCATATTCCAGGACCTTGGTTGGCAGCCCATAGCGCCGTTGTATCTTCATTTTTACAATGTGACGCTCCAGCTGCCTTTTCAGAGCCTCAGTAGTTCCTGCCAGGAGCCTGCTCCAGCACCGTCTCTCCACTGGCTGCAGCTTCCCTCAGGGCACATCCATCTGCTGCAGCGTGGGGTCCTCCACGGGCTGGTGTGGCTATCTGCTCAGGCATGGTCGTCCATGGGCTGCGAGGGGACAACCTGCTTCACCACAGTCTTCTTCAAGGGCTGCAGGGGAATCTCTGCTCCGGCACCTGGAGCACCTCCTCCCTCTCCTGCTTCATCAACCTTGGTGTCTGCAGCACTGTTTCTCTCACGTTCTTCTCACTCTCTCACAGCTGCTGGGCAGCATTTCTTACCCCTTCTTAGCACAGAAGCACCACCGCTGTCGCTGACGGGCTCAGCTTTGGCCAGGGGTGGGTCTATTTTGGAGCCAGCAGGAACTGGCTTTGTCCAGCTCCTGTCCAGGGGCCAGCTCCTGGCCTCTTCTCACAGAAGCCACTCCTGCAGCCCCCCAGCTCCCAAAACCTTGCCACCTAAACCCAATACACCAGGAAAGAAGAGACGCCCATGAGTTCATCTCAAGAGAAACACGTTTATTGGGAGAGCTCCTGCTGCCTCGTAAGGCCTGGCAGAGATCTGCTGCTCACTGGGTCCATGCCCCACTGGGCTCTCTGCCCATGGGCACCTGAAAGGGGAAGAGCATGGTCAGGCACCCAAAGAGCATGGTGCCCTCAGCCTGGTGCCTGGTGGGCGCTGAGGCCCTGCTTCCCATCCCCTCTGTCCTCTTGCCCTGGGGCTCCTCACCTCTCCTCTCCTTTCTGCTGCTGCCAAATTGGGCCTTGCCTGTGCCGACGAGCTTGGTGCAGGCACTCCAACAGCAAACGAGGATGAGGGCAAGCACACAGCAGCTGCTGCCGGGCAGAGGTGGTGTCTCTGCCCCAGGACTCCTGTGTGTGGCTGCTCTCATGGCGGCGCGAG
Organism: Nipponia nippon; assembly: GCF_047370975.1. NCBI lineage: Eukaryota > Metazoa > Chordata > Aves > Pelecaniformes > Threskiornithidae > Nipponia > Nipponia nippon. Next base: position 115,929,117 of record NW_028262358.1, on the reverse strand, counting down.
CCTGGCGGGAGCACACTGCGGCAGAAGCCACCCCTGCCGAAAGAGAGGGATCCGTACCGTGGACCCGCACACATGGACCCGCTGTGTTTGCTGGGCAGCAGCAGCCCTCGTCTGGCCCTGCTGCCTCTTGGCCCTGTCCTCGGGTGGACGCCCTTCTCCCGCTGTCCCTTCCCTTGCTGAGCACGGGGCTGCAGCATCAGATGGAGCCCAAGTCTGGGAGCCTCCACTGCCAGGCAGGCTGTGGCGGGGGGCTTTGCTGCACTCGGGGCAGAGTCTCCTGGAGCCAGCTCTGTCCTGGGCGCTTCCCTTGCCCTTCTCTGCTCCTCTATGGCCGCAGCTCTGCAAGGCACCAGGGAGATCCGCTGCCGGGTCTGCCTTTGCGCGCCCCGCGTTGTCTCGGGGCTGCTTCAGCCATGAAGCCAGCAGCTGCCTCTGCAGGTCTTGAGTGGCTTGGCTGGCCCCGTCGGAACCAATGAGGACTGTGAGGAGCTCTTCCAGATGGGGGATCTGAAGGCCGGTCCCCGCGGAGCCTGGAGACGGTGGCAGAGCTGAAGGTCTCTCCTCACGGGAGGGAGGTTGTGTCTGTGGAGAACTTCTGCTTGGAGGAGCTGCCATGTCGGATGGCAGCTCAGGTGTCCCCAGGTCCTCACTGGAGCTGCTCTGGCCTTCCAGGGAGCGCTCGGCTTCTCCCATGGGGACACTCTTCTCCAGTGGCAGCTCTGGTGGCCCCATGTCCCCGTAGGAGATGCTGGGGCTCTCAGGCACCTGGCCTGATTGCTCCCAGGGAGCTTCCTCGCTCTGTGGTGGTGCCCACTCGGCCTGGCCAGAAGGGGAAGGACTGCGCACATCCCCTTGTGTCCCTGGGCCCTGCTCCCTCCCATCGCTGCCCGGCAGGGCCTCCTTGCTGGCCATGCTGCTGCTGGCTGTTCCTCCATGCTCTCTTTTGCATGGGGGTGTCTCCCCATCCTCCTCAGGCACCTCTTGTGCCGCTCCCAGGAAGGCTGCTGGCCCAGAGTGGACTGAAGCCTGTGTCCCTCGTGAGCCTCTGTCCACAGGAACTGCAGACTCTTCCTGCGGGACAGAGGGCTGTCCTGCCGCCTTCCTGGTCCGAGCATGCCTGTCCCAGTGCCGGAAGGGGGAGCGGTAGGGCAGCCCAGTGCCCCTCTGCGGAGGGGGTGGCTGAGCGGCTTTGTGCCCCACGACGAGCTCTTCAACGCTCTTCTCATATTCCAGGACCTTGGTTGGCAGCCCGTAGCGCCGTTGTATCTTCATTTTTACAATGTGACGCTCCAACTGCTTTTTCACAGCCTCATCCAGGAAGGGCAGGTCCTGCACCATGGGAACCACCTTTACATCATGTTCTTCTCGTCGCTGACGTGTTGGAGGAGCTGATGGAGCCTGCATCCTTAGCAGGCCTGTGTCCACAGAGTCTGGGAATTCTTCCTGCGGACCAGGGGGCTGTCTTGCCGCCTTCCTGGTCCGAGCATGCCTGTCCCAGTGCCGGAAGGGGGAGCGGTAGGGCAGCCCAGTGCCCCTCTGCGGAGGGGGTTGCTGAGCGGCTTTGTGCCCCACGACGAGCTCTTCAACGCTCTTCTCATATTCCAGGACCTTGGTTGGCAGCCCGTAGCGCCGTTGTATCTTCATTTTTACAATGTGACGCTCCAACTGCTTTTTCACAGCCTCATCCAGGAAGGGCAGGTCCTGCACCATGGGAACCACCGTCACGTCACGCTCTTCTGGTCGCTGACGTGTTGGAGGAGCTGATGGAGCCTGCATCCTTAGCAGGCCTGTGTCCACAGGGTCTGGGAACTCTTCCTGCGGACCAGGGGGCTGTCCTGCCGCCTTCCTGGTCCGAGCATGCCTGTCCCAGTGCCGGAAGGGGGAGCGGTAGGGCAGCCCAGTGCCCCTCTGCGGAGGGGGTTGCTGAGCGGCTTTGTGCCCCACGACGAGCTCTTCAACGCTCTTCTCATATTCCAGGACCTTGGTTGGCAGCCCGTAGCGCCGTTGTATCTTCATTTTTACAATGTGACGCTCCAACTGCTTTTTCACAGCCTCATCCAGGAAGGGCAGGTCCTGCACCATGGGAACCACCTTTACATCATGTTCTTCTCGTCGCTGACGTGTTGGAGGAGCTGATGGAGCCTGCATCCTTAGCAGGCCTGTGTCCACAGGGACTGCAGACTCTTCCTGCGGATGAGGGGGCAGTCCTGCCACCTTCCTGGTCCGAGCATGCCTGTCCCAGTGCCGGAAGGGGGAGCGGTAGGGCAGCCCAGTGCCCCTCTGCGGAGCGGAAGGCTGAGTGGCTTTGTGCCCCACGACGAGCTCTTCAACGCTCTTCTCATATTCCAGGACCTTGGTTGGCAGCCCGTAGCGCCGTTGTATCTTCATTTTTACAATGTGACGCTCCAACTGCTTTTTCACAGCCTCATCCAGGAAGGGCAGGTCCTGCACCATGGGAACCACCTTTACATCATGTTCTTCTCGTCGCTGACGTGTTGGAGGAGCTGATGGAGCCTGCATCCTTAGCAGGCCTGTGTCCACAGGGACTGCAGACTCTTCCTGCGGGACAGGGGGCAGTCCTGCCACCTTCCTGGTCCGAGCATGCCTGTCCCAGTGCCGGAAGGGGGAGCGGTAGGGCAGCCCAGTGCCCCTCTGCGGAGGGGGTGGCTGAGCGGCTTTGTGCCCCACGACGAGCTCTTCAACGCTCTTCTCATATTCCAGGACCTTGGTTGGCAGCCCGTAGCGCCGTTGTATCTTCATTTTTACAATGTGACGCTCCAACTGCTTTTTCACAGCCTCATCCAGGAAGGGCAGGTCCTGCACCATGGGAACCACCTTTACATCATGTTCTTCTCGTCGCTGACGTGTTGGAGGAGCTGATGGAGCCTGCATCCTTAGCAGGCCTGTGTCCACAGAGTCTGGGAATTCTTCCTGCGGACCAGGGGGCTGTCTTGCCGCCTTCCTGGTCCGAGCATGCCTGTCCCAGTGCCGGAAGGGGGAGCGGTAGGGCAGCCCAGTGCCCCTCTGCGGAGGGGGTTGCTGAGCGGCTTTGTGCCCCACGACGAGCTCTTCAACGCTCTTCTCATATTCCAGGACCTTGGTTGGCAGCCCGTAGCGCCGTTGTATCTTCATTTTTACAATGTGACGCTCCAACTGCTTTTTCACAGCCTCATCCAGGAAGGGCAGGTCCTGCACCATGGGAACCACCTTTACATCATGTTCTTCTCGTCGCTGACGTGTTGGAGGAGCTGATGGAGCCTGCATCCTTAGCAGGCCTGTGTCCACAGGGTCTGGGAACTCTTCCTGCGGACCAGGGGGCTGTCCTGCCGCCTTCCTGGTCCGAGCATGCCTGTCCCAGTGCCGGAAGGGGGAGCGGTAGGGCAGCCCAGTGCCCCTCTGCGGAGGGGGAGGCTGAGCGGCTTTGTGCCCCACGACGAGCTCTTCAACGCTCTTCTCATATTCCAGGACCTTGGTTGGCAGCCCGTAGCGCCGTTGTATCTTCATTTTTACAATGTGACGCTCCAACTGCTTTTTCACAGCCTCATCCAGGAAGGGCAGGTCCTGCACCATGGGAACCACCTTTACATCATGTTCTTCTCGTCGCTGACGTGTTGGAGGAGCTGATGGAGCCTGCATCCTTAGCAGGCCTGTGTCCACAGGGACTGCAGACTCTTCCTGCGGATGAGGGGGCTGTCTTGCTGGCTTCCTGGTCCGAGCATGCCTGTCCCAGTGCCGGAAGGGGGAGCGGTAGGGCAGCCCAGTGCCCCTCTGCGGAGGGGGAGGCTGAGCGGCTTTTTGCCCCACGACGAGCTCTTCAACGCTCTTCTCATATTCCAGGACCTTGGTTGGCAGCCCGTAGATTCGTTCTAACTTCATTTTTAAAATGTGACGCTCCAGCTGCTTTTTCACAGCTTCCTCCAGGAAGGGCGGGTCCTGCACCACGGGAACTACCATCACGTCATGCTCTTCTGGTCGCTGACGTGTTGGAGGAGCTGATGGAGCCTGCATCCTTAGCAGGCCTGTGTCCACAGAGTCTGGGAATTCTTCCTGCAGACCAGGGGGCTGTCCTGCCACCTTCCTGGTCCGAGCATGCCTGTCCCAGTGCCGGAAGGGGGAGCGGTAGGGCAGCCCAGTGCCCCTCTGCGGAGCGGAAGGCTGAGTGGCTTTTTGCCCCACGACGAGCTCTTCAACGCTCTTCTCATATTCCAGGACCTTGGTTGGCAGCCCGTAGCGCCGTTGTATCTTCATTTTTACAATGTGACGCTCCAACTGCTTTTTCACAGCCTCATCCAGGAAGGGCAGGTCCTGCACCATGGGAACCACCGTCACATCACGCTCTTCTGGTCGCTGACGTCTTGGAGGAGCTGATGGAGCCTGCATCCTTAGCAGGCCTGTGTCCACAGGGACTGCAGACTCTTCCTGCGGATGAGGGGGCTGTCTTGCTGGCTTCCTGGTCCGAGCATGCCTGTCCCAGTGCCGGAAGGGGGAGCGGTAGGGCAGCCCAGTGCCCCTCTGCGGAGGGGAGGCTGAGCGGCTTTGTGCCCCACGACGAGCTCTTCAACGCTCTTCTCATATTCCAGGACCTTGGTTGGCAGCCCATAGATTCGTTCTAACTTCATTTTTAAAATGTGACGCTCCAGCTGCTTTTTCACAGCTTCCTCCAGGAAGGGCAGGTCCTGCACCATGGGAACCACCATCACGTCATGCTCTTCTGGTCGCTGAGGTGATGGAGGAGCTGAGGCTGGGACATCCTGCAGAGTCTCATTCACATCGGGTTGCAGGCTCGGTTCCTGCTCCAGTTCCGTGTCTGGGATGAGGTCCTCCAAGGTGTCCTGGCCTATGTGGTGTGTGATGGACATCTCCATTTCCCTGGAGTGGACGTCGGGCACCTCTGGAGGTGGAGTGGGAGCAGCCAGCTGGATCTCAAGATCTTGCTGGTGCTGCTGCACGCTGCTGGCCTTGAGGTAGCTGGCCACTTCCTCCCTGCAGGGTGGGCAAGTTCCTGGGCCACGCTGTTCCTCCAGGTCAGTCCTGGGATGCCCCAGGCGAGGCTGGATGCGGGAGGCACGAGCCATGCCTGCTCCATCCACAAGAGTGGGGAGAGACGCCTGTGAAGAGCAGCCGATGTGGCTCGCCGTGATGGAAGTCCAGGAGTCATCACTCCAGGGGGACAGAGACATCTCTGTAGAGGAGCTGGCTTCACTCGCCATGATGCAAGAGTGGAGGTCTTCTCTCGAAGAGGACAGAGAGACACTTGGAGAGGACTCAACTTCACTGTCCGTGATGGAAGTCCAGGAGTCGTCACTCCAAGCAGAAGGAGACACTTCCATAGCGGAGATGGCTTCGCTCGCCATGAGGGAAGTGCGGGAGTCTTCTCTTGAAGGGGACAGAGAGACACGTGAAGAGGACTCGACTTCACTGTCTGTGATGGAAGTCCAGGAGCTGTCGCTGCCCTCAGGTGTCTCCCAGTTGCGCCTGTAAGAGGAGGAGGAGGAGTGGAAGCCTGAGCCCAGCACTCCCGAGCACCCTGGAGCTCTCTCTCCCACTCTGCAGGAGTCGGCAGGCTGCGTCATTGCCGTGGGGTCCCACCCAGTGTGTGCCTGAGGGCCCCTCCTGGCCTGCTGGCCACAGCATCTCCCTCTGCCCCAGGAAAAAGGCGGGACACCGTCAGCTCTGCGCCACGGAGGTCATTGCCTCCAGAAGGGCATCGCCCCTCACGTTTTACACCCATGGATTTCCCCATGCCCTTCCCAGGTGGTTGCCCCCAGCCCTGCCCCTCGTCCCTGTCCCCATCCCCTCCTCAGTGGCCTCACATGTCCGCGTATCGGTTTAGGTTCTCGAGGATCATGTTGAAATGATGTGATAATTCGTTCACGGCATCCATCCCCAGCTGTACGGGGCAGCTGCAGAGGGGCAGAGGGCAGTGTTAGCGGGACCTCCCTTGGTGGGGGGCTGCCGGAGGGGGCTATCGTGCTCCAGGGGGGCCGGCTGCACTTACTGTGTCCTCGAGTGCTGTGAAGACCCCAGGAGGACAAAGGCTGCAGGCAGAGGAGACAGAGTGAGTGGATGGGGCACCCCTGGATGGGGTGCTGGGCACGTGGGGCCAGGGGGTGTCTTTGCAGGGCACCGGCCCTTGCCCAGGGGCTGCTCACCTCTGGCATTCCCCTTGTTGCCTCTGCGCCGGCGCTTCCTCCGCCTCCCTTCCTACACAGGCACGGAAAGCAGCGCGTGAGACAGGAACGTTCCCTGCCGCCCCAGCCAAACCATCAAACACCCGAGTGGCCGTGGCCGAACCTGTGCCTGCCCCGAGCCTCCTGGCCCAGGCTGGCCAGGGCCCGGCTGGGAAACGGCCTCCCCTGCCGGGCAGGGCCCCTCCAGCCCACCCCTGGGGCTGCTCCCGGGCCCCTGCTGACCCCCCACCCTGCCGGCCAGGGCTCGGATCAGCACCAGCACTGACTCCTACCTGGGGCTTGGGCCTGGTCACCGCGAGGCGGTAGACAAACACCAACAGCAGCAACCACAGCAAAGCAGAGAAGGCGATGAAGGCCGCTAGGCTGGGGAACCAGCTCATTTCCCAAGGCGTGCCAGACATGCCTGTAGTGTGCCAGAGAGAGCCAAGGAGAGCTTGAGGAGGAGCAGCCGGACCCAGCCCGCTGTCCACTTGCTCTTCCTGCCCAGCTCGAGCGTCTCTCCCTTCACCCGTCAGGTCACAGGCAAAGTGCCGCCCGTCCTCGCTCAGCCCCACGTACAAATTCCGCCCGTGTTTGTGACGCAGGCGTGACACGGGGCTGTCAGCCTTTCACCAGCTCTGGTGTCACCAGCACTCAGCTATGGCAACGTTTGTGATGCAGGGACAACGGGGGCCAAAGACCCTCCCCGAGCTGAGCCGAACCGAGGGAGGCGACAGTCACCCCAGCGCTGGACAATGGCCAGCACAGCTGGAGCAAGCTCAGCACAGCTGGACCATGGCCAACCCACCCCATCCCGAGACCTGGCCCTGTGCAGGGCCCTACAAAGCCTCTGGCCTCTCACTAGGAAGGGCCAAAGCCCAGGTCCTGGCCTGCGCGGCCCCTCCCAGAGCCCCTGAACTGCCTGCTGGCCCTCTTGAGTCCCACCCGGCCTCAGCCTGTCCCCATCCCCAGGGTCGTGTCCAGTGTCTGGGGCTGGGGCTGCCCCCACCAGCCCCACGCTTGCCCTGATCCCTTGCTGCGGCTTTGGGACAGGCCCTGCGTGCCGGGCCCTGCCCTTCCTCCCCCGGCTCTGCCAGCCCTCGCTGCTGTCTACTGCCTGCTTGGAGATCCTGCTCACCTCCTCTTCCTCCTCTGCAGACCTGCACTGCTCCCAGCCCAGGAACGCAGCTGCACTGGGCAGGGGACCTCCAGGAAGCTGGGCAGCCCATGCTGCCTCTGGAAGCCTGAAGCAGAAGACCAGTCCCAGGTCCCCCTCCTTAGGAACCTGGAGGGCCATTGTGGTCCTCTCTACAGAAGCTGCCAACAGAGCTGCTGCCCGATTTGCCCATGCAAGGAGGGACGAGAAGTCCCAGCACCGTCTCTCCACTGGCTGCAGCTTCCTTCAGGGCACATCCATCTGCTGCAGCGTGGGGTCCTCCACGGGCTGGTGTGGCTATCTGCTCAGGCATGGTCGTCCATGGGCTGCGGGGGGACAACCTGCTTCACCACAGTCTTCTTCAAGGGCTGCAGGGGAATCTCTGCTCCGGCACCTGGAGCACCTCCTCCCTCTCCTGCTTCATCAACCTTGGTGTCTGCAGCACTGTTTCTCTCACGTTCTTCTCACTCCTCTCTCTCACAGCTGCTGGGCAGCATTTCTTACCCCTTCTTAGCACAGAAGCACCACCGCTGTCGCTGACGGGCTCAGCTTTGGCCAGGGGTGGGTCTATTTTGGAGCCAGCAGGAACTGGCTTTGTCCAGCTCCTGTCCAGGGGCCAGCTCCTGGCCTCTTCTCACAGAAGCCACTCCTGCAGCCCCCCAGCTCCCAAAACCTTGCCACCTAAACCCAATACACCAGGAAAGAAGAGACGCCCATGAGTTCATCTCAAGAGAAACACGTTTATTGGGAGAGCTCCTGCTGCCTCGTAAGGCCTGGCAGAGATCTGCTGCTCACTGGGTCCATGCCGCACTGGGCTCTCTGCCCATGGGCACCTGAAAGGGGAAGAGCATGGTCAGGCACCCAAAGAGCATGGTGCCCTCAGCCTGGTGCCTGGTGGGCGCTGAGGCCCTGCTTCCCATCCCCTCTGTCCTCTTGCCCTGGGGCTCCTCACCTCTCCTCTCCTTTCTGCTGCTGCCAAATTGGGCCTTGCCTGTGCCGACGAGCTTGGTGCAGGCACTCCAACAGCAAACGAGGATGAGGGCGAGCACACAGCAGCTGCTGCCGGGCAGAGGTGGTGTCTCTGCCCCAGGACTCCTGTGTGTGGCTGCTCTCATGGCGGCGCGAGCCTGGCGGGAGCACACTGCGGCAGAAGCCACCCCTGCCGAAAGAGAGGGATCCGTACCGTGGACCCGCACACATGGACCCGCTGTGTTTGCTGGGCAGCAGCAGCCCTCGTCTGGCCCTGCTGCCTCTTGGCCCTGTCCTCGGGTGGACGCCTTTCTCCCACTGTCCCTTCCCTTGCTGCGCACGGGGCTGCAGCATCAGATGGAGCCCAAGTCTGGGAGCCTCCACTGCCAGGCAGGCTGTGGCGGGGGGCTTTGCTGCACTCGGGGCAGAGTCTCCTGGAGCCAGCTCTGTCCTGGGCGCTTCCCTTGCCCTTCTCTGCTCCTCTATGGCCGCAGCTCTGCAAGGCACAGGGGAGATCCGCTGCCGGGTCTGCCTTTGCGCGCCCCGCGTTGTCTCGGGGCTGCTTCAGCCATGAAGCCAGCAGCTGCCTCTGCAGGTCTTGAGTGGCTTGGCTGGCCCCGTCGGAACCAATGAGGACTGTGAGGAGCTCTTCCAGATGGGGGATCTGAAGGCCGGTCCCCGCGGAGCCTGGAGACGGTGGCAGAGCTGAAGGTCTCTCCTCACGGGAGGGAGGTTGTGTCTGTGGAGAACTTCTGCTTGGAGGAGCTGCCATGTCGGATGGCAGCTCAGGTGTCCCCAGGTCCTCACTGGAGCTGCTCTGGCCTTCCAGGGAGCGCTCGGCTTCTCCCATGGGGACACTCTTCTCCAGTGGCAGCTCTGGTGGTCCCATGTCCCCGTAGGAGATGCTGGGGCTCTCAGGCACCTGGCCTGATTGCTCCCAGGGAGCTTCCTCGCTCTGTGGTGGTGCCCACTCGGCCTGGCCAGAAGGGGAAGGACTGCGCACATCCCCTTGTGTCCCTGGGCCCTGCTCCCTCCCATCGCTGCCCGGCAGGGCCTCCTTGCTGGCCATGCTGCTGCTGGCTGTTCCTCCATGCTCTCTTTTGCATGGGGGTGTCTCCCCATCCTCCTCAGGCACCTCTTGTGCCGCTCCCAGGAAGGCTGCTGGCCCAGAGTGGACTGAAGCCTGTGTCCCTCGTGAGCCTCTGTCCACAGGAACTGCAGACTCTTCCTGCGGGACAGAGGGCTGTCCTGCCGCCTTCCTGGTCCGAGCATGCCTGTCCCAGTGCCGGAAGGGGGAGCGGTAGGGCAGCCCAGTGCCCCTCTGCGGAGGGGGTGGCTGAGCGGCTTTGTGCCCCACGACGAGCTCTTCAACGCTCTTCTCATATTCCAGGACCTTGGTTGGCAGCCCGTAGCGCCGTTGTATCTTCATTTTTACAATGTGACGCTCCAACTGCTTTTTCACAGCCTCATCCAGGAAGGGCAGGTCCTGCACCATGGGAACCACCTTTACATCATGTTCTTCTCGTCGCTGACGTGTTGGAGGAGCTGATGGAGCCTGCATCCTTAGCAGGCCTGTGTCCACAGAGTCTGGGAATTCTTCCTGCGGACCAGGGGGCTGTCTTGCCGCCTTCCTGGTCCGAGCATGCCTGTCCCAGTGCCGGAAGGGGGAGCGGTAGGGCAGCCCAGTGCCCCTCTGCGGAGGGGGTTGCTGAGCGGCTTTGTGCCCCACGACGAGCTCTTCAACGCTCTTCTCATATTCCAGGACCTTGGTTGGCAGCCCGTAGCGCCGTTGTATCTTCATTTTTACAATGTGACGCTCCAACTGCTTTTTCACAGCCTCATCCAGGAAGGGCAGGTCCTGCACCATGGGAACCACCGTCACGTCACGCTCTTCTGGTCGCTGACGTGTTGGAGGAGCTGATGGAGCCTGCATCCTTAGCAGGCCTGTGTCCACAGGGTCTGGGAACTCTTCCTGCGGACCAGGGGGCTGTCCTGCCGCCTTCCTGGTCCGAGCATGCCTGTCCCAGTGCCGGAAGGGGGAGCGGTAGGGCAGCCCAGTGCCCCTCTGCGGAGCGGAAGGCTGAGTGGCTTTGTGCCCCACGACGAGCTCTTCAACGCTCTTCTCATATTCCAGGACCTTGGTTGGCAGCCCGTAGCGCCGTTGTATCTTCATTTTTACAATGTGACGCTCCAACTGCTTTTTCACAGCCTCATCCAGGAAGGGCAGGTCCTGCACCATGGGAACCACCTTTACATCATGTTCTTCTCGTCGCTGACGTGTTGGAGGAGCTGATGGAGCCTGCATCCTTAGCAGGCCTGTGTCCACAGAGTCTGGGAATTCTTCCTGCGGACCAGGGGGCTGTCTTGCTGGCTTCCTGGTCCGAGCATGCCTGTCCCAGTGCCGGAAGGGGGAGCGGTAGGGCAGCCCAGTGCCCCTCTGCGGAGGGGGTTGCTGAGCGGCTTTGTGCCCCACGACGAGCTCTTCAACGCTCTTCTCATATTCCAGGACCTTGGTTGGCAGCCCGTAGCGCCGTTGTATCTTCATTTTTACAATGTGACGCTCCAACTGCTTTTTCACAGCCTCATCCAGGAAGGGCAGGTCCTGCACCATGGGAACCACCTTTACATCATGTTCTTCTCGTCGCTGACGTGTTGGAGGAGCTGATGGAGCCTGCATCCTTAGCAGGCCTGTGTCCACAGAGTCTGGGAATTCTTCCTGCGGACCAGGGGGCTGTCTTGCCGCCTTCCTGGTCCGAGCATGCCTGTCCCAGTGCCGGAAGGGGGAGCGGTAGGGCAGCCCAGTGCCCCTCTGCGGAGGGGGTTGCTGAGCGGCTTTGTGCCCCACGACGAGCTCTTCAACGCTCTTCTCATATTCCAGGACCTTGGTTGGCAGCCCGTAGCGCCGTTGTATCTTCATTTTTACAATGTGACGCTCCAACTGCTTTTTCACAGCCTCATCCAGGAAGGGCAGGTCCTGCACCATGGGAACCACCTTTACATCATGTTCTTCTCGTCGCTGACGTGTTGGAGGAGCTGATGGAGCCTGCATCCTTAGCAGGCCTGTGTCCACAGGGACTGCAGACTCTTCCTGCGGATGAGGGGGCTGTCTTGCTGGCTTCCTGGTCCGAGCATGCCTGTCCCAGTGCCGGAAGGGGGAGCGGTAGGGCAGCCCAGTGCCCCTCTGCGGAGGGGGAGGCTGAGCGGCTTTTTGCCCCACGACGAGCTCTTCAACGCTCTTCTCATATTCCAGGACCTTGGTTGGCAGCCCGTAGATTCGTTCTAACTTCATTTTTAAAATGTGACGCTCCAGCTGCTTTTTCACAGCTTCCTCCAGGAATGGCAGGTCCTGCACCATGGGAACCACCATCACGTCATGCTCTTCTGGTCGCTGACGTGTTGGAGGAGCTGATGGAGCCTGCATCCTTAGCAGGCCTGTGTCCACAGAGTCTGGGAATTCTTCCTGCAGACCAGGGGGCTGTCCTGCCACCTTCCTGGTCCGAGCATGCCTGTCCCAGTGCCGGAAGGGGGAGCGGTAGGGCAGCCCAGTGCCCCTCTGCGGAGCGGAAGGCTGAGTGGCTTTGTGCCCCACGACGAGCTCTTCAACGCTCTTCTCATATTCCAGGACCTTGGTTGGCAGCCCGTAGCGCCGTTGTATCTTCATTTTTACAATGTGACGCTCCAACTGCTTTTTCACAGCCTCATCCAGGAAGGGCAGGTCCTGCACCATGGGAACCACCTTTACATCATGTTCTTCTCGTCGCTGACGTGTTGGAGGAGCTGATGGAGCCTGCATCCTTAGCAGGCCTGTGTCCACAGGGACTGCAGACTCTTCCTGCGGACCAGGGGGCTGTCCTGCCGCCTTCCTGGTCCGAGCATGCCTGTCCCAGTGCCGGAAGGGGGAGCGGTAGGGCAGCCCAGTGCCCCTCTGCGGAGGGGGTTGCTGAGCGGCTTTGTGCCCCACGACGAGCTCTTCAACGCTCTTCTCATATTCCAGGACCTTGGTTGGCAGCCCGTAGCGCCGTTGTATCTTCATTTTTACAATGTGACGCTCCAACTGCTTTTTCACAGCCTCATCCAGGAAGGGCAGGTCCTGCACCATGGGAACCACCTTTACATCATGTTCTTCTCGTCGCTGACGTGTTGGAGGAGCTGATGGAGCCTGCATCCTTAGCAGGCCTGTGTCCACAGGGACTGCAGACTCTTCCTGCGGATGAGGGGGCTGTCTTGCTGGCTTCCTGGTCCGAGCATGCCTGTCCCAGTGCCGGAAGGGGGAGCGGTAGGGCAGCCCAGTGCCCCTCTGCGGAGGGGGTGGCTGAGCGGCTTTGTGCCCCACGACGAGCTCTTCAACGCTCTTCTCATATTCCAGGACCTTGGTTGGCAGCCCGTAGCGCCGTTGTATCTTCATTTTTACAATGTGACGCTCCAACTGCTTTTTCACAGCCTCATCCAGGAAGGGCAGGTCCTGCACCATGGGAACCACCGTCACATCATGCTCTTCTGGTCGCTGACGTGTTGGAGGAGCTGATGGAGCCTGCATCCTTAGCAGGCCTGTGTCCACAGAGTCTGGGAATTCTTCCTGCAGACCAGGGGGCTGTCCTGCCACCTTCCTGGTCCGAGCATGCCTGTCCCAGTGCCGGAAGGGGGAGCGGTAGGGCAGCCCAGTGCCCCTCTGCGGAGCGGAAGGCTGAGTGGCTTTTTGCCCCACGACGAGCTCTTCAACGCTCTTCTCATATTCCAGGACCTTGGTTGGCAGCCCGTAGCGCCGTTGTATCTTCATTTTTACAATGTGACGCTCCAACTGCTTTTTCACAGCCTCATCCAGGAAGGGCAGGTCCTGCACCATGGGAACCACCGTCACATCACGCTCTTCTGGTCGCTGACGTCTTGGAGGAGCTGATGGAGCCTGCATCCTTAGCAGGCCTGTGTCCACAGGGACTGCAGACTCTTCCTGCGGATGAGGGGGCTGTCTTGCTGGCTTCCTGGTCCGAGCATGCCTGTCCCAGTGCCGGAAGGGGGAGCGGTAGGGCAGCCCAGTGCCCCTCTGCGGAGGGGGAGGCTGAGCGGCTTTGTGCCCCACGACGAGCTCTTCAACGCTCTTCTCATATTCCAGGACCTTGGTTGGCAGCCCATAGATTCGTTCTAACTTCATTTTTAAAATGTGACGCTCCAGCTGCTTTTTCACAGCTTCCTCCAGGAAGGGCAGGTCCTGCACCATGGGAACCACCATCACGTCATGCTCTTCTGGTCGCTGAGGTGATGGAGGAGCTGAGGCTGGGACATCCTGCAGAGTCTCATTCACATCGGGTTGCAGGCTCGGTTCCTGCTCCAGTTCCGTGTCTGGGATGAGGTCCTCCAAGGTGTCCTGGCCTATGTGGTGTGTGATGGACATCTCCATTTCCCTGGAGTGGACGTCGGGCACCTCTGGAGGTGGAGTGGGAGCAGCCAGCTGGATCTCAAGATCTTGCTGGTGCTGCTGCACGCTGCTGGCCTTGAGGTAGCTGGCCACTTCCTCCCTGCAGGGTGGGCAAGTTCCTGGGCCACGCTGTTCCTCCAGGTCAGTCCTGGGATGCCCCAGGCGAGGCTGGATGCGGGAGGCACGAGCCATGCCTGCTCCATCCACAAGAGTGGGGAGAGACGCCTGTGAAGAGCAGCCGATGTGGCTCGCCGTGATGGAAGTCCAGGAGTCATCACTCCAGGGGGACAGAGACATCTCTGTAGAGGAGCTGGCTTCACTCGCCATGATGCAAGAGTGGAGGTCTTCTCTCGAAGAGGACAGAGAGACACTTGGAGAGGACTCAACTTCACTGTCCGTGATGGAAGTCCAGGAGTCGTCACTCCAAGCAGAAGGAGACACTTCCATAGCGGAGATGGCTTCGCTCGCCATGAGGGAAGTGCGGGAGTCTTCTCTTGAAGGGGACAGAGAGACACGTGAAGAGGACTCGACTTCACTGTCTGTGATGGAAGTCCAGGAGCTGTCGCTGCCCTCAGGTGTCTCCCAGTTGCGCCTGTAAGAGGAGGAGGAGGAGTGGAAGCCTGAGCCCAGCACTCCCGAGCACCCTGGAGCTCTCTCTCCCACTCTGCAGGAGTCGGCAGGCTGCGTCATTGCCGTGGGGTCCCACCCAGTGTGTGCCTGAGGGCCCCTCCTGGCCTGCTGGCCACAGCATCTCCCTCTGCCCCAGGAAAAAGGCGGGACACCGTCAGCTCTGCGCCACGGAGGTCATTGCCTCCAGAAGGGCATCGCCCCTCACGTTTTACACCCATGGATTTCCCCATGCCCTTCCCAGGTGGTTGCCCCCAGCCCTGCCCCTCGTCCCTGTCCCCATCCCCTCCTCAGTGGCCTCACATGTCCGCGTATCGGTTTAGGTTCTCGAGGATCATGTTGAAATGATGTGATAATTCGTTCACGGCATCCATCCCCAGCTGTACGGGGCAGCTGCAGAGGGGCAGAGGGCAGTGTTAGCGGGACCTCCCTTGGTGGGGGGCTGCCGGAGGGGGCTATCGCGCTCCAGGGGGGCCGGCTGCACTTACTGTGTCCTCGAGTGCTGTGAAGACCCCAGGAGGACAAAGGCTGCAGGCAGAGGAGACAGAGTGAGTGGATGGGGCACCCCTGGATGGGGTGCTGGGCACGTGGGGCCAGGGGGTGTCTTTGCAGGGCACCGGCCCTTGCCCAGGGGCTGCTCACCTCTGGCATTCCCCTTGTTGCCTCTGCGCCGGCGCTTCCTCCGCCTCCCTTCCTACACAGGCACGGAAAGCAGCGCGTGAGACAGGAACGTTCCCTGCCGCCCCAGCCAAACCATCAAACACCCGAGTGGCCGTGGCCGAACCTGTGCCTGCCCCGAGCCTCCTGGCCCAGGCTGGCCAGGGCCCGGCTGGGAAACGGCCTCCCCTGCCGGGCAGGGCCCCTCCAGCCCACCCCTGGGGCTGCTCCCGGGCCCCTGCTGACCCCCCACCCTGCCGGCCAGGGCTCGGATCAGCACCAGCACTGACTCCTACCTGGGGCTTGGGCCTGGTCACCGCGAGGCGGTAGACAAACACCAACAGCAGCAACCACAGCAAAGCAGAGAAGGCGATGAAGGCCGCTAGGCTGGGGAACCAGCTCATTTCCCAAGGCGTGCCAGACATGCCTGTAGTGTGCCAGAGAGAGCCAAGGAGAGCTTGAGGAGGAGCAGCCGGACCCAGCCCGCTGTCCACTTGCTCTTCCTGCCCAGCTCGAGCGTCTCTCCCTTCACCCGTCAGGTCGCAGGCAAAGTGCCGCCCGTCCTCGCTCAGCCCCACGTACAAATTCCGCCCGTGTTTGTGACGCAGGCGTGACACGGGGCTGTCAGCCTTTCACCAGCTCTGGTGTCACCAGCACTCAGCTATGGCAACGTTTGTGATGCAGGGACAACGGGGGCCAAAGACCCTCCCCGAGCTGAGCCGAACCGAGGGAGGCGACAGTCACCCCAGCGCTGGACAATGGCCAGCACAGCTGGAGCAAGCTCAGCACAGCTGGACCATGGCCAACCCACCCCATCCCGAGACCTGGCCCTGTGCAGGGCCCTACAAAGCCTCTGGCCTCTCACTAGGAAGGGCCAAAGCCCAGGTCCTGGCCTGCGCGGCCCCTCCCAGAGCCCCTGAACTGCCTGCTGGCCCTCTTGAGTCCCACCCGGCCTCAGCCTGTCCCCATCCCCAGGGTCGTGTCCAGTGTCTGGGGCTGGGGCTGCCCCCACCAGCCCCACGCTTGCCCTGATCCCTTGCTGCGGCTTTGGGACAGGCCCTGCGTGCCGGGCCCTGCCCTTCCTCCCCCGGCTCTGCCAGCCCTCGCTGCTGTCTACTGCCTGCTTGGAGATCCTGCTCACCTCCTCTTCCTCCTCTGCAGACCTGCACTGCTCCCAGCCCAGGAACGCAGCTGCACTGGGCAGGGGACCTCCAGGAAGCTGGGCAGCCCATGCTGCCTCTGGAAGCCTGAAGCAGAAGACCAGTCCCAGGTCCCCCTCCTTAGGAACCTGGAGGGCCATTGTGGTCCTCTCTACAGAAGCTGCCAACAGAGCTGCTGCCCGATTTGCCCATGCAAGGAGGGACGAGAAGTCCCAGCACCGTCTCTCCACTGGCTGCAGCTTCCTTCAGGGCACATCCATCTGCTGCAGCGTGGGGTCCTCCACGGGCTGGTGTGGCTATCTGCTCAGGCATGGTCGTCCATGGGCTGCGGGGGGACAACCTGCTTCACCACAGTCTTCTTCAAGGGCTGCAGGGGAATCTCTGCTCCGGCACCTGGAGCACCTCCTCCCTCTCCTGCTTCATCAACCTTGGTGTCTGCAGCACTGTTTCTCTCACGTTCTTCTCACTCCTCTCTCTCACAGCTGCTGGGCAGCATTTCTTACCCCTTCTTAGCACAGAAGCACCACCGCTGTCGCTGACGGGCTCAGCTTTGGCCAGGGGTGGGTCTATTTTGGAGCCAGCAGGAACTGGCTTTGTCCAGCTCCTGTCCAGGGGCCAGCTCCTGGCCTCTTCTCACAGAAGCCACTCCTGCAGCCCCCAGCTCCCAAAACCTTGCCACCTAAACCCAATACACCAGGAAAGAAGAGACGCCCATGAGTTCATCTCAAGAGAAACACGTTTATTGGGAGAGCTCCTGCTGCCTCGTAAGGCCTGGCAGAGATCTGCTGCTCACTGGGTCCATGCCGCACTGGGCTCTCTGCCCATGGGCACCTGAAAGGGGAAGAGCATGGTCAGGCACCCAAAGAGCATGGTGCCCTCAGCCTGGTGCCTGGTGGGCGCTGAGGCCCTGCTTCCCATCCCCTCTGTCCTCTTGCCCTGGGGCTCCTCACCTCTCCTCTCCTTTCTGCTGCTGCCAAATTGGGCCTTGCCTGTGCCGACGAGCTTGGTGCAGGCACTCCAACAGCAAACGAGGATGAGGGCGAGCACACAGCAGCTGCTGCCGGGCAGAGGTGGTGTCTCTGCCCCAGGACTCCTGTGTGTGGCTGCTCTCATGGCGGCGCGAGCCTGGCGGGAGCACACTGCGGCAGAAGCCACCCCTGCCGAAAGAGAGGGATCCGTACCGTGGACCCGCACACATGGACCCGCTGTGTTTGCTGGGCAGCAGCAGCCCTCGTCTGGCCCTGCTGCCTCTTGGCCCTGTCCTCGGGTGGACGCCTTTCTCCCACTGTCCCTTCCCTTGCTGCGCACGGGGCTGCAGCATCAGATGGAGCCCAAGTCTGGGAGCCTCCACTGCCAGGCAGGCTGTGGCGGGGGCTTTGCTGCACTCGGGGCAGAGTCTCCTGGAGCCAGCTCTGTCCTGGGCGCTTCCCTTGCCCTTCTCTGCTCCTCTATGGCCGCAGCTCTGCAAGGCACAGGGGAGATCCGCTGCCGGGTCTGCCTTTGCGCGCCCCGCGTTGTCTCGGGGCTGCTTCAGCCATGAAGCCAGCAGCTGCCTCTGCAGGTCTTGAGTGGCTTGGCTGGCCCCGTCGGAACCAATGAGGACTGTGAGGAGCTCTTCCAGATGGGGGATCTGAAGGCCGGTCCCCGCGGAGCCTGGAGACGGTGGCAGAGCTGAAGGTCTCTCCTCACGGGAGGGAGGTTGTGTCTGTGGAGAACTTCTGCTTGGAGGAGCTGCCATGTCGGATGGCAGCTCAGGTGTCCCCAGGTCCTCACTGGAGCTGCTCTGGCCTTCCAGGGAGCGCTCGGCTTCTCCCATGGGGACACTCTTCTCCAGTGGCAGCTCTGGTGGTCCCATGTCCCCGTAGGAGATGCTGGGGCTCTCAGGCACCTGGCCTGATTGCTCCCAGGGAGCTTCCTCGCTCTGTGGTGGTGCCCACTCGGCCTGGCCAGAAGGGGAAGGACTGCGCACATCCCCTTGTGTCCCTGGGCCCTGCTCCCTCCCATCGCTGCCCGGCAGGGCCTCCTTGCTGGCCATGCTGCTGCTGGCTGTTCCTCCATGCTCTCTTTTGCATGGGGGTGTCTCCCCATCCTCCTCAGGCACCTCTTGTGCCGCTCCCAGGAAGGCTGCTGGCCCAGAGTGGACTGAAGCCTGTGTCCCTCGTGAGCCTCTGTCCACAGGAACTGCAGACTCTTCCTGCGGGACAGAGGGCTGTCCTGCCGCCTTCCTGGTCCGAGCATGCCTGTCCCAGTGCCGGAAGGGGGAGCGGTAGGGCAGCCCAGTGCCCCTCTGCGGAGGGGGTGGCTGAGCGGCTTTGTGCCCCACGACGAGCTCTTCAACGCTCTTCTCATATTCCAGGACCTTGGTTGGCAGCCCGTAGCGCCGTTGTATCTTCATTTTTACAATGTGACGCTCCAACTGCTTTTTCACAGCCTCATCCAGGAAGGGCAGGTCCTGCACCATGGGAACCACCTTTACATCATGTTCTTCTCGTCGCTGACGTGTTGGAGGAGCTGATGGAGCCTGCATCCTTAGCAGGCCTGTGTCCACAGAGTCTGGGAATTCTTCCTGCGGACCAGGGGGCTGTCTTGCCGCCTTCCTGGTCCGAGCATGCCTGTCCCAGTGCCGGAAGGGGGAGCGGTAGGGCAGCCCAGTGCCCCTCTGCGGAGGGGGTGGCTGAGCGGCTTTGTGCCCCACGACGAGCTCTTCAACGCTCTTCTCATATTCCAGGACCTTGGTTGGCAGCCCGTAGCGCCGTTGTATCTTCATTTTTACAATGTGACGCTCCAACTGCTTTTTCACAGCCTCATCCAGGAAGGGCAGGTCCTGCACCATGGGAACCACCTTTACATCATGTTCTTCTCGTCGCTGACGTGTTGGAGGAGCTGATGGAGCCTGCATCCTTAGCAGGCCTGTGTCCACAGAGTCTGGGAATTCTTCCTGCGGACCAGGGGGCTGTCTTGCTGGCTTCCTGGTCCGAGCATGCCTGTCCCAGTGCCGGAAGGGGGAGCGGTAGGGCAGCCCAGTGCCCCTCTGCGGAGGGGGTTGCTGAGCGGCTTTGTGCCCCACGACGAGCTCTTCAACGCTCTTCTCATATTCCAGGACCTTGGTTGGCAGCCCGTAGCGCCGTTGTATCTTCATTTTTACAATGTGACGCTCCAACTGCTTTTTCACAGCCTCATCCAGGAAGGGCAGGTCCTGCACCATGGGAACCACCGTCACGTCACGCTCTTCTGGTCGCTGACGTGTTGGAGGAGCTGATGGAGCCTGCATCCTTAGCAGGCCTGTGTCCACAGGGTCTGGGAACTCTTCCTGCGGACCAGGGGGCTGTCCTGCCGCCTTCCTGGTCCGAGCATGCCTGTCCCAGTGCCGGAAGGGGGAGCGGTAGGGCAGCCCAGTGCCCCTCTGCGGAGGGGGAGGCTGAGCGGCTTTGTGCCCCACGACGAGCTCTTCAACGCTCTTCTCATATTCCAGGACCTTGGTTGGCAGCCCGTAGCGCCGTTGTATCTTCATTTTTACAATGTGACGCTCCAACTGCTTTTTCACAGCCTCATCCAGGAAGGGCAGGTCCTGCACCATGGGAACCACCTTTACATCATGTTCTTCTCGTCGCTGACGTGTTGGAGGAGCTGATGGAGCCTGCATCCTTAGCAGGCCTGTGTCCACAGGGACTGCAGACTCTTCCTGCGGGACAGGGGGCAGTCCTGCCACCTTCCTGGTCCGAGCATGCCTGTCCCAGTGCCGGAAGGGGGAGCGGTAGGGCAGCCCAGTGCCCCTCTGCGGAGCGGAAGGCTGAGTGGCTTTGTGCCCCACGACGAGCTCTTCAACGCTCTTCTCATATTCCAGGACCTTGGTTGGCAGCCCGTAGCGCCGTTGTATCTTCATTTTTACAATGTGACGCTCCAACTGCTTTTTCACAGCCTCATCCAGGAAGGGCAGGTCCTGCACCATGGGAACCACCGTCACATCACGCTCTTCTGGTCGCTGACGTCTTGGAGGAGCTGATGGAGCCTGCATCCTTAGCAGGCCTGTGTCCACAGGGACTGCAGACTCTTCCTGCGGATGAGGGGGCTGTCTTGCTGGCTTCCTGGTCCGAGCATGCCTGTCCCAGTGCCGGAAGGGGGAGCGGTAGGGCAGCCCAGTGCCCCTCTGCGGAGGGGGAGGCTGAGCGGCTTTGTGCCCCACGACGAGCTCTTCAACGCTCTTCTCATATTCCAGGACCTTGGTTGGCAGCCCATAGATTCGTTCTAACTTCATTTTTAAAATGTGACGCTCCAGCTGCTTTTTCACAGCTTCCTCCAGGAAGGGCAGGTCCTGCACCATGGGAACCACCATCACGTCATGCTCTTCTGGTCGCTGAGGTGATGGAGGAGCTGAGGCTGGGACATCCTGCAGAGTCTCATTCACATCGGGTTGCAGGCTCGGTTCCTGCTCCAGTTCCGTGTCTGGGATGAGGTCCTCCAAGGTGTCCTGGCCTATGTGGTGTGTGATGGACATCTCCATTTCCCTGGAGTGGACGTCGGGCACCTCTGGAGGTGGAGTGGGAGCAGCCAGCTGGATCTCAAGATCTTGCTGGTGCTGCTGCACGCTGCTGGCCTTGAGGTAGCTGGCCACTTCCTCCCTGCAGGGTGGGCAAGTTCCTGGGCCACGCTGTTCCTCCAGGTCAGTCCTGGGATGCCCCAGGCGAGGCTGGATGCGGGAGGCACGAGCCATGCCTGCTCCATCCACAAGAGTGGGGAGAGACGCCTGTGAAGAGCAGCCGATGTGGCTCGCCGTGATGGAAGTCCAGGAGTCATCACTCCAGGGGGACAGAGACATCTCTGTAGAGGAGCTGGCTTCACTCGCCATGATGCAAGAGTGGAGGTCTTCTCTCGAAGAGGACAGAGAGACACTTGGAGAGGACTCAACTTCACTGTCCGTGATGGAAGTCCAGGAGTCGTCACTCCAAGCAGAAGGAGACACTTCCATAGCGGAGATGGCTTCGCTCGCCATGAGGGAAGTGCGGGAGTCTTCTCTTGAAGGGGACAGAGAGACACGTGAAGAGGACTCGACTTCACTGTCTGTGATGGAAGTCCAGGAGCTGTCGCTGCCCTCAGGTGTCTCCCAGTTGCGCCTGTAAGAGGAGGAGGAGGAGTGGAAGCCTGAGCCCAGCACTCCCGAGCACCCTGGAGCTCTCTCTCCCACTCTGCAGGAGTCGGCAGGCTGCGTCATTGCCGTGGGGTCCCACCCAGTGTGTGCCTGAGGGCCCCTCCTGGCCTGCTGGCCACAGCATCTCCCTCTGCCCCAGGAAAAAGGCGGGACACCGTCAGCTCTGCGCCACGGAGGTCATTGCCTCCAGAAGGGCATCGCCCCTCACGTTTTACACCCATGGATTTCCCCATGCCCTTCCCAGGTGGTTGCCCCCAGCCCTGCCCCTCGTCCCTGTCCCCATCCCCTCCTCAGTGGCCTCACATGTCCGCGTATCGGTTTAGGTTCTCGAGGATCATGTTGAAATGATGTGATAATTCGTTCACGGCATCCATCCCCAGCTGTACGGGGCAGCTGCAGAGGGGCAGAGGGCAGTGTTAGCGGGACCTCCCTTGGTGGGGGGCTGCCGGAGGGGGCTATCGCGCTCCAGGGGGGCCGGCTGCACTTACTGTGTCCTCGAGTGCTGTGAAGACCCCAGGAGGACAAAGGCTGCAGGCAGAGGAGACAGAGTGAGTGGATGGGGCACCCCTGGATGGGGTGCTGGGCACGTGGGGCCAGGGGGTGTCTTTGCAGGGCACCGGCCCTTGCCCAGGGGCTGCTCACCTCTGGCATTCCCCTTGTTGCCTCTGCGCCGGCGCTTCCTCCGCCTCCCTTCCTACACAGGCACGGAAAGCAGCGCGTGAGACAGGAACGTTCCCTGCCGCCCCAGCCAAACCATCAAACACCCGAGTGGCCGTGGCCGAACCTGTGCCTGCCCCGAGCCTCCTGGCCCAGGCTGGCCAGGGCCCGGCTGGGAAACGGCCTCCCCTGCCGGGCAGGGCCCCTCCAGCCCACCCCTGGGGCTGCTCCCGGGCCCCTGCTGACCCCCCACCCTGCCGGCCAGGGCTCGGATCAGCACCAGCACTGACTCCTACCTGGGGCTTGGGCCTGGTCACCGCGAGGCGGTAGACAAACACCAACAGCAGCAACCACAGCAAAGCAGAGAAGGCGATGAAGGCCGCTAGGCTGGGGAACCAGCTCATTTCCCAAGGCGTGCCAGACATGCCTGTAGTGTGCCAGAGAGAGCCAAGGAGAGCTTGAGGAGGAGCAGCCGGACCCAGCCCGCTGTCCACTTGCTCTTCCTGCCCAGCTCGAGCGTCTCTCCCTTCACCCGTCAGGTCGCAGGCAAAGTGCCGCCCGTCCTCGCTCAGCCCCACGTACAAATTCCGCCCGTGTTTGTGACGCAGGCGTGACACGGGGCTGTCAGCCTTTCACCAGCTCTGGTGTCACCAGCACTCAGCTATGGCAACGTTTGTGATGCAGGGACAACGGGGGCCAAAGACCCTCCCCGAGCTGAGCCGAACCGAGGGAGGCGACAGTCACCCCAGCGCTGGACAATGGCCAGCACAGCTGGAGCAAGCTCAGCACAGCTGGACCATGGCCAACCCACCCCATCCCGAGACCTGGCCCTGTGCAGGGCCCTACAAAGCCTCTGGCCTCTCACTAGGAAGGGCCAAAGCCCAGGTCCTGGCCTGCGCGGCCCCTCCCAGAGCCCCTGAACTGCCTGCTGGCCCTCTTGAGTCCCACCCGGCCTCAGCCTGTCCCCATCCCCAGGGTCGTGTCCAGTGTCTGGGGCTGGGGCTGCCCCCACCAGCCCCACGCTTGCCCTGATCCCTTGCTGCGGCTTTGGGACAGGCCCTGCGTGCCGGGCCCTGCCCTTCCTCCCCCCGGCTCTGCCAGCCCTCGCTGCTGTCTACTGCCTGCTTGGAGATCCTGCTCACCTCCTCTTCCTCCTCTGCAGACCTGCACTGCTCCCAGCCCAGGAACGCAGCTGCACTGGGCAGGGGACCTCCAGGAAGCTGGGCAGCCCATGCTGCCTCTGGAAGCCTGAAGCAGAAGACCAGTCCCAGGTCCCCCTCCTTAGGAACCTGGAGGGCCATTGTGGTCCTCTCTACAGAAGCTGCCAACAGAGCTGCTGCCCGATTTGCCCATGCAAGGAGGGACGAGAAGTCCCAGCACCGTCTCTCCACTGGCTGCAGCTTCCTTCAGGGCACATCCATCTGCTGCAGCGTGGGGTCCTCCACGGGCTGGTGTGGCTATCTGCTCAGGCATGGTCGTCCATGGGCTGCGGGGGGACAACCTGCTTCACCACAGTCTTCTTCAAGGGCTGCAGGGGAATCTCTGCTCCGGCACCTGGAGCACCTCCTCCCTCTCCTGCTTCATCAACCTTGGTGTCTGCAGCACTGTTTCTCTCACGTTCTTCTCACTCCTCTCTCTCACAGCTGCTGGGCAGCATTTCTTACCCCTTCTTAGCACAGAAGCACCACCGCTGTCGCTGACGGGCTCAGCTTTGGCCAGGGGTGGGTCTATTTTGGAGCCAGCAGGAACTGGCTTTGTCCAGCTCCTGTCCAGGGGCCAGCTCCTGGCCTCTTCTCACAGAAGCCACTCCTGCAGCCCCCCAGCTCCCAAAACCTTGCCACCTAAACCCAATACACCAGGAAAGAAGAGACGCCCATGAGTTCATCTCAAGAGAAACACGTTTATTGGGAGAGCTCCTGCTGCCTCGTAAGGCCTGGCAGAGATCTGCTGCTCACTGGGTCCATGCCGCACTGGGCTCTCTGCCCATGGGCACCTGAAAGGGGAAGAGCATGGTCAGGCACCCAAAGAGCATGGTGCCCTCAGCCTGGTGCCTGGTGGGCGCTGAGGCCCTGCTTCCCATCCCCTCTGTCCTCTTGCCCTGGGGCTCCTCACCTCTCCTCTCCTTTCTGCTGCTGCCAAATTGGGCCTTGCCTGTGCCGACGAGCTTGGTGCAGGCACTCCAACAGCAAACGAGGATGAGGGCGAGCACACAGCAGCTGCTGCCGGGCAGAGGTGGTGTCTCTGCCCCAGGACTCCTGTGTGTGGCTGCTCTCATGGCGGCGCGAGCCTGGCGGGAGCACACTGCGGCAGAAGCCACCCCTGCCGAAAGAGAGGGATCCGTACCGTGGACCCGCACACATGGACCCGCTGTGTTTGCTGGGCAGCAGCAGCCCTCGTCTGGCCCTGCTGCCTCTTGGCCCTGTCCTCGGGTGGACGCCTTTCTCCCACTGTCCCTTCCCTTGCTGCGCACGGGGCTGCAGCATCAGATGGAGCCCAAGTCTGGGAGCCTCCACTGCCAGGCAGGCTGTGGCGGGGGGCTTTGCTGCACTCGGGGCAGAGTCTCCTGGAGCCAGCTCTGTCCTGGGCGCTTCCCTTGCCCTTCTCTGCTCCTCTATGGCCGCAGCTCTGCAAGGCACAGGGGAGATCCGCTGCCGGGTCTGCCTTTGCGCGCCCCGCGTTGTCTCGGGGCTGCTTCAGCCATGAAGCCAGCAGCTGCCTCTGCAGGTCTTGAGTGGCTTGGCTGGCCCCGTCGGAACCAATGAGGACTGTGAGGAGCTCTTCCAGATGGGGGATCTGAAGGCCGGTCCCCGCGGAGCCTGGAGACGGTGGCAGAGCTGAAGGTCTCTCCTCACGGGAGGGAGGTTGTGTCTGTGGAGAACTTCTGCTTGGAGGAGCTGCCATGTCGGATGGCAGCTCAGGTGTCCCCAGGTCCTCACTGGAGCTGCTCTGGCCTTCCAGGGAGCGCTCGGCTTCTCCCATGGGGACACTCTTCTCCAGTGGCAGCTCTGGTGGTCCCATGTCCCCGTAGGAGATGCTGGGGCTCTCAGGCACCTGGCCTGATTGCTCCCAGGGAGCTTCCTCGCTCTGTGGTGGTGCCCACTCGGCCTGGCCAGAAGGGGAAGGACTGCGCACATCCCCTTGTGTCCCTGGGCCCTGCTCCCTCCCATCGCTGCCCGGCAGGGCCTCCTTGCTGGCCATGCTGCTGCTGGCTGTTCCTCCATGCTCTCTTTTGCATGGGGGTGTCTCCCCATCCTCCTCAGGCACCTCTTGTGCCGCTCCCAGGAAGGCTGCTGGCCCAGAGTGGACTGAAGCCTGTGTCCCTCGTGAGCCTCTGTCCACAGGAACTGCAGACTCTTCCTGCGGGACAGAGGGCTGTCCTGCCGCCTTCCTGGTCCGAGCATGCCTGTCCCAGTGCCGGAAGGGGGAGCGGTAGGGCAGCCCAGTGCCCCTCTGCGGAGGGGGTGGCTGAGCGGCTTTGTGCCCCACGACGAGCTCTTCAACGCTCTTCTCATATTCCAGGACCTTGGTTGGCAGCCCGTAGCGCCGTTGTATCTTCATTTTTACAATGTGACGCTCCAACTGCTTTTTCACAGCCTCATCCAGGAAGGGCAGGTCCTGCACCATGGGAACCACCTTTACATCATGTTCTTCTCGTCGCTGACGTGTTGGAGGAGCTGATGGAGCCTGCATCCTTAGCAGGCCTGTGTCCACAGAGTCTGGGAATTCTTCCTGCGGACCAGGGGGCTGTCTTGCCGCCTTCCTGGTCCGAGCATGCCTGTCCCAGTGCCGGAAGGGGGAGCGGTAGGGCAGCCCAGTGCCCCTCTGCGGAGGGGGTTGCTGAGCGGCTTTGTGCCCCACGACGAGCTCTTCAACGCTCTTCTCATATTCCAGGACCTTGGTTGGCAGCCCGTAGCGCCGTTGTATCTTCATTTTTACAATGTGACGCTCCAACTGCTTTTTCACAGCCTCATCCAGGAAGGGCAGGTCCTGCACCATGGGAACCACCGTCACGTCACGCTCTTCTGGTCGCTGACGTGTTGGAGGAGCTGATGGAGCCTGCATCCTTAGCAGGCCTGTGTCCACAGGGTCTGGGAACTCTTCCTGCGGACCAGGGGGCTGTCCTGCCGCCTTCCTGGTCCGAGCATGCCTGTCCCAGTGCCGGAAGGGGGAGCGGTAGGGCAGCCCAGTGCCCCTCTGCGGAGGGGGAGGCTGAGCGGCTTTGTGCCCCACGACGAGCTCTTCAACGCTCTTCTCATATTCCAGGACCTTGGTTGGCAGCCCGTAGCGCCGTTGTATCTTCATTTTTACAATGTGACGCTCCAACTGCTTTTTCACAGCCTCATCCAGGAAGGGCAGGTCCTGCACCATGGGAACCACCTTTACATCATGTTCTTCTCGTCGCTGACGTGTTGGAGGAGCTGATGGAGCCTGCATCCTTAGCAGGCCTGTGTCCACAGGGACTGCAGACTCTTCCTGCGGGACAGGGGGCAGTCCTGCCACCTTCCTGGTCCGAGCATGCCTGTCCCAGTGCCGGAAGGGGGAGCGGTAGGGCAGCCCAGTGCCCCTCTGCGGAGCGGAAGGCTGAGTGGCTTTGTGCCCCACGACGAGCTCTTCAACGCTCTTCTCATATTCCAGGACCTTGGTTGGCAGCCCGTAGCGCCGTTGTATCTTCATTTTTACAATGTGACGCTCCAACTGCTTTTTCACAGCCTCATCCAGGAAGGGCAGGTCCTGCACCATGGGAACCACCTTTACATCATGTTCTTCTCGTCGCTGACGTGTTGGAGGAGCTGATGGAGCCTGCATCCTTAGCAGGCCTGTGTCCACAGGGACTGCAGACTCTTCCTGCGGATGAGGGGGCTGTCTTGCTGGCTTCCTGGTCCGAGCATGCCTGTCCCAGTGCCGGAAGGGGGAGCGGTAGGGCAGCCCAGTGCCCCTCTGCGGAGGGGGAGGCTGAGCGGCTTTGTGCCCCACGACGAGCTCTTCAACGCTCTTCTCATATTCCAGGACCTTGGTTGGCAGCCCGTAGATTCGTTCTAACTTCATTTTTAAAATGTGACGCTCCAGCTGCTTTTTCACAGCTTCCTCCAGGAAGGGCGGGTCCTGCACCACGGGAACTACCATCACGTCATGCTCTTCTGGTCGCTGACGTGTTGGAGGAGCTGATGGAGCCTGCATCCTTAGCAGGCCTGTGTCCACAGAGTCTGGGAATTCTTCCTGCAGACCAGGGGGCTGTCCTGCCACCTTCCTGGTCCGAGCATGCCTGTCCCAGTGCCGGAAGGGGGAGCGGTAGGGCAGCCCAGTGCCCCTCTGCGGAGCGGAAGGCTGAGTGGCTTTGTGCCCCACGACGAGCTCTTCAACGCTCTTCTCATATTCCAGGACCTTGGTTGGCAGCCCGTAGCGCCGTTGTATCTTCATTTTTACAATGTGACGCTCCAACTGCTTTTTCACAGCCTCATCCAGGAAGGGCAGGTCCTGCACCATGGGAACCACCGTCACATCACGCTCTTCTGGTCGCTGACGTCTTGGAGGAGCTGATGGAGCCTGCATCCTTAGCAGGCCTGTGTCCACAGGGACTGCAGACTCTTCCTGCGGATGAGGGGGCTGTCTTGCTGGCTTCCTGGTCCGAGCATGCCTGTCCCAGTGCCGGAAGGGGGAGCGGTAGGGCAGCCCAGTGCCCCTCTGCGGAGGGGGAGGCTGAGCGGCTTTGTGCCCCACGACGAGCTCTTCAACGCTCTTCTCATATTCCAGGACCTTGGTTGGCAGCCCATAGATTCGTTCTAACTTCATTTTTAAAATGTGACGCTCCAGCTGCTTTTTCACAGCTTCCTCCAGGAAGGGCAGGTCCTGCACCATGGGAACCACCATCACGTCATGCTCTTCTGGTCGCTGAGGTGATGGAGGAGCTGAGGCTGGGACATCCTGCAGAGTCTCATTCACATCGGGTTGCAGGCTCGGTTCCTGCTCCAGTTCCGTGTCTGGGATGAGGTCCTCCAAGGTGTCCTGGCCTATGTGGTGTGTGATGGACATCTCCATTTCCCTGGAGTGGACGTCGGGCACCTCTGGAGGTGGAGTGGGAGCAGCCAGCTGGATCTCAAGATCTTGCTGGTGCTGCTGCACGCTGCTGGCCTTGAGGTAGCTGGCCACTTCCTCCCTGCAGGGTGGGCAAGTTCCTGGGCCACGCTGTTCCTCCAGGTCAGTCCTGGGATGCCCCAGGCGAGGCTGGATGCGGGAGGCACGAGCCATGCCTGCTCCATCCACAAGAGTGGGGAGAGACGCCTGTGAAGAGCAGCCGATGTGGCTCGCCGTGATGGAAGTCCAGGAGTCATCACTCCAGGGGGACAGAGACATCTCTGTAGAGGAGCTGGCTTCACTCGCCATGATGCAAGAGTGGAGGTCTTCTCTCGAAGAGGACAGAGAGACACTTGGAGAGGACTCAACTTCACTGTCCGTGATGGAAGTCCAGGAGTCGTCACTCCAAGCAGAAGGAGACACTTCCATAGCGGAGATGGCTTCGCTCGCCATGAGGGAAGTGCGGGAGTCTTCTCTTGAAGGGGACAGAGAGACACGTGAAGAGGACTCGACTTCACTGTCTGTGATGGAAGTCCAGGAGCTGTCGCTGCCCTCAGGTGTCTCCCAGTTGCGCCTGTAAGAGGAGGAGGAGGAGTGGAAGCCTGAGCCCAGCACTCCCGAGCACCCTGGAGCTCTCTCTCCCACTCTGCAGGAGTCGGCAGGCTGCGTCATTGCCGTGGGGTCCCACCCAGTGTGTGCCTGAGGGCCCCTCCTGGCCTGCTGGCCACAGCATCTCCCTCTGCCCCAGGAAAAAGGCGGGACACCGTCAGCTCTGCGCCACGGAGGTCATTGCCTCCAGAAGGGCATCGCCCCTCACGTTTTACACCCATGGATTTCCCCATGCCCTTCCCAGGTGGTTGCCCCCAGCCCTGCCCCTCGTCCCTGTCCCCATCCCCTCCTCAGTGGCCTCACATGTCCGCGTATCGGTTTAGGTTCTCGAGGATCATGTTGAAATGATGTGATAATTCGTTCACGGCATCCATCCCCAGCTGTACGGGGCAGCTGCAGAGGGGCAGAGGGCAGTGTTAGCGGGACCTCCCTTGGTGGGGGGCTGCCGGAGGGGGCTATCGCGCTCCAGGGGGGCCGGCTGCACTTACTGTGTCCTCGAGTGCTGTGAAGACCCCAGGAGGACAAAGGCTGCAGGCAGAGGAGACAGAGTGAGTGGATGGGGCACCCCTGGATGGGGTGCTGGGCACGTGGGGCCAGGGGGTGTCTTTGCAGGGCACCGGCCCTTGCCCAGGGGCTGCTCACCTCTGGCATTCCCCTTGTTGCCTCTGCGCCGGCGCTTCCTCCGCCTCCCTTCCTACACAGGCACGGAAAGCAGCGCGTGAGACAGGAACGTTCCCTGCCGCCCCAGCCAAACCATCAAACACCCGAGTGGCCGTGGCCGAACCTGTGCCTGCCCCGAGCCTCCTGGCCCAGGCTGGCCAGGGCCCGGCTGGGAAACGGCCTCCCCTGCCGGGCAGGGCCCCTCCAGCCCACCCCTGGGGCTGCTCCCGGGCCCCTGCTGACCCCCCACCCTGCCGGCCAGGGCTCGGATCAGCACCAGCACTGACTCCTACCTGGGGCTTGGGCCTGGTCACCGCGAGGCGGTAGACAAACACCAACAGCAGCAACCACAGCAAAGCAGAGAAGGCGATGAAGGCCGCTAGGCTGGGGAACCAGCTCATTTCCCAAGGCGTGCCAGACATGCCTGTAGTGTGCCAGAGAGAGCCAAGGAGAGCTTGAGGAGGAGCAGCCGGACCCAGCCCACTGTCCACTTGCTCTTCCTGCCCAGCTCGAGCGTCTCTCCCTTCACCCGTCAGGTCGCAGGCAAAGTGCCGCCCGTCCTCGCTCAGCCCCACGTACAAATTCCGCCCGTGTTTGTGACGCAGGCGTGACACGGGGCTGTCAGCCTTTCACCAGCTCTGGTGTCACCAGCACTCAGCTATGGCAACGTTTGTGATGCAGGGACAACGGGGGCCAAAGACCCTCCCCGAGCTGAGCCGAACCGAGGGAGGCGACAGTCACCCCAGCGCTGGACAATGGCCAGCACAGCTGGAGCAAGCTCAGCACAGCTGGACCATGGCCAACCCACCCCATCCCGAGACCTGGCCCTGTGCAGGGCCCTACAAAGCCTCTGGCCTCTCACTAGGAAGGGCCAAAGCCCAGGTCCTGGCCTGCGCGGCCCCTCCCAGAGCCCCTGAACTGCCTGCTGGCCCTCTTGAGTCCCACCCGGCCTCAGCCTGTCCCCATCCCCAGGGTCGTGTCCAGTGTCTGGGGCTGGGGCTGCCCCCACCAGCCCCACGCTTGCCCTGATCCCTTGCTGCGGCTTTGGGACAGGCCCTGCGTGCCGGGCCCTGCCCTTCCTCCCCCGGCTCTGCCAGCCCTCGCTGCTGTCTACTGCCTGCTTGGAGATCCTGCTCACCTCCTCTTCCTCCTCTGCAGACCTGCACTGCTCCCAGCCCAGGAACGCAGCTGCACTGGGCAGGGGACCTCCAGGAAGCTGGGCAGCCCATGCTGCCTCTGGAAGCCTGAAGCAGAAGACCAGTCCCAGGTCCCCCTCCTTAGGAACCTGGAGGGCCATTGTGGTCCTCTCTACAGAAGCTGCCAACAGAGCTGCTGCCCGATTTGCCCATGCAAGGAGGGACGAGAAGTCCCAGCACCGTCTCTCCACTGGCTGCAGCTTCCTTCAGGGCACATCCATCTGCTGCAGCGTGGGGTCCTCCACGGGCTGGTGTGGCTATCTGCTCAGGCATGGTCGTCCATGGGCTGCGGGGGGACAACCTGCTTCACCACAGTCTTCTTCAAGGGCTGCAGGGGAATCTCTGCTCCGGCACCTGGAGCACCTCCTCCCTCTCCTGCTTCATCAACCTTGGTGTCTGCAGCACTGTTTCTCTCACGTTCTTCTCACTCCTCTCTCTCACAGCTGCTGGGCAGCATTTCTTACCCCTTCTTAGCACAGAAGCACCACCGCTGTCGCTGACGGGCTCAGCTTTGGCCAGGGGTGGGTCTATTTTGGAGCCAGCAGGAACTGGCTTTGTCCAGCTCCTGTCCAGGGGCCAGCTCCTGGCCTCTTCTCACAGAAGCCACTCCTGCAGCCCCCCAGCTCCCAAAACCTTGCCACCTAAACCCAATACACCAGGAAAGAAGAGACGCCCATGAGTTCATCTCAAGAGAAACACGTTTATTGGGAGAGCTCCTGCTGCCTCGTAAGGCCTGGCAGAGATCTGCTGCTCACTGGGTCCATGCCGCACTGGGCTCTCTGCCCATGGGCACCTGAAAGGGGAAGAGCATGGTCAGGCACCCAAAGAGCATGGTGCCCTCAGCCTGGTGCCTGGTGGGCGCTGAGGCCCTGCTTCCCATCCCCTCTGTCCTCTTGCCCTGGGGCTCCTCACCTCTCCTCTCCTTTCTGCTGCTGCCAAATTGGGCCTTGCCTGTGCCGACGAGCTTGGTGCAGGCACTCCAACAGCAAACGAGGATGAGGGCGAGCACACAGCAGCTGCTGCCGGGCAGAGGTGGTGTCTCTGCCCCAGGACTCCTGTGTGTGGCTGCTCTCATGGCGGCGCGAGCCTGGCGGGAGCACACTGCGGCAGAAGCCACCCCTGCCGAAAGAGAGGGATCCGTACCGTGGACCCGCACACATGGACCCGCTGTGTTTGCTGGGCAGCAGCAGCCCTCGTCTGGCCCTGCTGCCTCTTGGCCCTGTCCTCGGGTGGACGCCTTTCTCCCACTGTCCCTTCCCTTGCTGCGCACGGGGCTGCAGCATCAGATGGAGCCCAAGTCTGGGAGCCTCCACTGCCAGGCAGGCTGTGGCGGGGGGCTTTGCTGCACTCGGGGCAGAGTCTCCTGGAGCCAGCTCTGTCCTGGGCGCTTCCCTTGCCCTTCTCTGCTCCTCTATGGCCGCAGCTCTGCAAGGCACAGGGGAGATCCGCTGCCGGGTCTGCCTTTGCGCGCCCCGCGTTGTCTCGGGGCTGCTTCAGCCATGAAGCCAGCAGCTGCCTCTGCAGGTCTTGAGTGGCTTGGCTGGCCCCGTCGGAACCAATGAGGACTGTGAGGAGCTCTTCCAGATGGGGGATCTGAAGGCCGGTCCCCGCGGAGCCTGGAGACGGTGGCAGAGCTGAAGGTCTCTCCTCACGGGAGGGAGGTTGTGTCTGTGGAGAACTTCTGCTTGGAGGAGCTGCCATGTCGGATGGCAGCTCAGGTGTCCCCAGGTCCTCACTGGAGCTGCTCTGGCCTTCCAGGGAGCGCTCGGCTTCTCCCATGGGGACACTCTTCTCCAGTGGCAGCTCTGGTGGTCCCATGTCCCCGTAGGAGATGCTGGGGCTCTCAGGCACCTGGCCTGATTGCTCCCAGGGAGCTTCCTCGCTCTGTGGTGGTGCCCACTCGGCCTGGCCAGAAGGGGAAGGACTGCGCACATCCCCTTGTGTCCCTGGGCCCTGCTCCCTCCCATCGCTGCCCGGCAGGGCCTCCTTGCTGGCCATGCTGCTGCTGGCTGTTCCTCCATGCTCTCTTTTGCATGGGGGTGTCTCCCCATCCTCCTCAGGCACCTCTTGTGCCGCTCCCAGGAAGGCTGCTGGCCCAGAGTGGACTGAAGCCTGTGTCCCTCGTGAGCCTCTGTCCACAGGAACTGCAGACTCTTCCTGCGGGACAGAGGGCTGTCCTGCCGCCTTCCTGGTCCGAGCATGCCTGTCCCAGTGCCGGAAGGGGGAGCGGTAGGGCAGCCCAGTGCCCCTCTGCGGAGGGGGTGGCTGAGCGGCTTTGTGCCCCACGACGAGCTCTTCAACGCTCTTCTCATATTCCAGGACCTTGGTTGGCAGCCCGTAGCGCCGTTGTATCTTCATTTTTACAATGTGACGCTCCAACTGCTTTTTCACAGCCTCATCCAGGAAGGGCAGGTCCTGCACCATGGGAACCACCTTTACATCATGTTCTTCTCGTCGCTGACGTGTTGGAGGAGCTGATGGAGCCTGCATCCTTAGCAGGCCTGTGTCCACAGAGTCTGGGAATTCTTCCTGCGGACCAGGGGGCTGTCTTGCCGCCTTCCTGGTCCGAGCATGCCTGTCCCAGTGCCGGAAGGGGGAGCGGTAGGGCAGCCCAGTGCCCCTCTGCGGAGGGGGTTGCTGAGCGGCTTTGTGCCCCACGACGAGCTCTTCAACGCTCTTCTCATATTCCAGGACCTTGGTTGGCAGCCCGTAGCGCCGTTGTATCTTCATTTTTACAATGTGACGCTCCAACTGCTTTTTCACAGCCTCATCCAGGAAGGGCAGGTCCTGCACCATGGGAACCACCGTCACGTCACGCTCTTCTGGTCGCTGACGTGTTGGAGGAGCTGATGGAGCCTGCATCCTTAGCAGGCCTGTGTCCACAGGGTCTGGGAACTCTTCCTGCGGACCAGGGGGCTGTCCTGCCGCCTTCCTGGTCCGAGCATGCCTGTCCCAGTGCCGGAAGGGGGAGCGGTAGGGCAGCCCAGTGCCCCTCTGCGGAGGGGGAGGCTGAGCGGCTTTGTGCCCCACGACGAGCTCTTCAACGCTCTTCTCATATTCCAGGACCTTGGTTGGCAGCCCGTAGCGCCGTTGTATCTTCATTTTTACAATGTGACGCTCCAACTGCTTTTTCACAGCCTCATCCAGGAAGGGCAGGTCCTGCACCATGGGAACCACCTTTACATCATGTTCTTCTCGTCGCTGACGTGTTGGAGGAGCTGATGGAGCCTGCATCCTTAGCAGGCCTGTGTCCACAGGGACTGCAGACTCTTCCTGCGGGACAGGGGGCAGTCCTGCCACCTTCCTGGTCCGAGCATGCCTGTCCCAGTGCCGGAAGGGGGAGCGGTAGGGCAGCCCAGTGCCCCTCTGCGGAGCGGAAGGCTGAGTGGCTTTGTGCCCCACGACGAGCTCTTCAACGCTCTTCTCATATTCCAGGACCTTGGTTGGCAGCCCGTAGCGCCGTTGTATCTTCATTTTTACAATGTGACGCTCCAACTGCTTTTTCACAGCCTCATCCAGGAAGGGCAGGTCCTGCACCATGGGAACCACCTTTACATCATGTTCTTCTCGTCGCTGACGTGTTGGAGGAGCTGATGGAGCCTGCATCCTTAGCAGGCCTGTGTCCACAGGGACTGCAGACTCTTCCTGCGGGACAGGGGGCAGTCCTGCCACCTTCCTGGTCCGAGCATGCCTGTCCCAGTGCCGGAAGGGGGAGCGGTAGGGCAGCCCAGTGCCCCTCTGCGGAGCGGAAGGCTGAGTGGCTTTGTGCCCCACGACGAGCTCTTCAACGCTCTTCTCATATTCCAGGACCTTGGTTGGCAGCCCGTAGCGCCGTTGTATCTTCATTTTTACAATGTGACGCTCCAACTGCTTTTTCACAGCCTCATCCAGGAAGGGCAGGTCCTGCACCATGGGAACCACCTTTACATCATGTTCTTCTCGTCGCTGACGTGTTGGAGGAGCTGATGGAGCCTGCATCCTTAGCAGGCCTGTGTCCACAGGGACTGCAGACTCTTCCTGCGGATGAGGGGGCTGTCTTGCTGGCTTCCTGGTCCGAGCATGCCTGTCCCAGTGCCGGAAGGGGGAGCGGTAGGGCAGCCCAGTGCCCCTCTGCGGAGGGGGAGGCTGAGCGGCTTTTTGCCCCACGACGAGCTCTTCAACGCTCTTCTCATATTCCAGGACCTTGGTTGGCAGCCCGTAGATTCGTTCTAACTTCATTTTTAAAATGTGACGCTCCAGCTGCTTTTTCACAGCTTCCTCCAGGAAGGGCGGGTCCTGCACCACGGGAACTACCATCACGTCATGCTCTTCTGGTCGCTGACGTGTTGGAGGAGCTGATGGAGCCTGCATCCTTAGCAGGCCTGTGTCCACAGAGTCTGGGAATTCTTCCTGCAGACCAGGGGGCTGTCCTGCCACCTTCCTGGTCCGAGCATGCCTGTCCCAGTGCCGGAAGGGGGAGCGGTAGGGCAGCCCAGTGCCCCTCTGCGGAGCGGAAGGCTGAGTGGCTTTGTGCCCCACGACGAGCTCTTCAACGCTCTTCTCATATTCCAGGACCTTGGTTGGCAGCCCGTAGCGCCGTTGTATCTTCATTTTTACAATGTGACGCTCCAACTGCTTTTTCACAGCCTCATCCAGGAAGGGCAGGTCCTGCACCATGGGAACCACCGTCACATCACGCTCTTCTGGTCGCTGACGTCTTGGAGGAGCTGATGGAGCCTGCATCCTTAGCAGGCCTGTGTCCACAGGGACTGCAGACTCTTCCTGCGGATGAGGGGGCTGTCTTGCTGGCTTCCTGGTCCGAGCATGCCTGTCCCAGTGCCGGAAGGGGGAGCGGTAGGGCAGCCCAGTGCCCCTCTGCGGAGGGGGAGGCTGAGCGGCTTTGTGCCCCACGACGAGCTCTTCAACGCTCTTCTCATATTCCAGGACCTTGGTTGGCAGCCCATAGATTCGTTCTAACTTCATTTTTAAAATGTGACGCTCCAGCTGCTTTTTCACAGCTTCCTCCAGGAAGGGCAGGTCCTGCACCATGGGAACCACCATCACGTCATGCTCTTCTGGTCGCTGAGGTGATGGAGGAGCTGAGGCTGGGACATCCTGCAGAGTCTCATTCACATCGGGTTGCAGGCTCGGTTCCTGCTCCAGTTCCGTGTCTGGGATGAGGTCCTCCAAGGTGTCCTGGCCTATGTGGTGTGTGATGGACATCTCCATTTCCCTGGAGTGGACGTCGGGCACCTCTGGAGGTGGAGTGGGAGCAGCCAGCTGGATCTCAAGATCTTGCTGGTGCTGCTGCACGCTGCTGGCCTTGAGGTAGCTGGCCACTTCCTCCCTGCAGGGTGGGCAAGTTCCTGGGCCACGCTGTTCCTCCAGGTCAGTCCTGGGATGCCCCAGGCGAGGCTGGATGCGGGAGGCACGAGCCATGCCTGCTCCATCCACAAGAGTGGGGAGAGACGCCTGTGAAGAGCAGCCGATGTGGCTCGCCGTGATGGAAGTCCAGGAGTCATCACTCCAGGGGGACAGAGACATCTCTGTAGAGGAGCTGGCTTCACTCGCCATGATGCAAGAGTGGAGGTCTTCTCTCGAAGAGGACAGAGAGACACTTGGAGAGGACTCAACTTCACTGTCCGTGATGGAAGTCCAGGAGTCGTCACTCCAAGCAGAAGGAGACACTTCCATAGCGGAGATGGCTTCGCTCGCCATGAGGGAAGTGCGGGAGTCTTCTCTTGAAGGGGACAGAGAGACACGTGAAGAGGACTCGACTTCACTGTCTGTGATGGAAGTCCAGGAGCTGTCGCTGCCCTCAGGTGTCTCCCAGTTGCGCCTGTAAGAGGAGGAGGAGGAGTGGAAGCCTGAGCCCAGCACTCCCGAGCACCCTGGAGCTCTCTCTCCCACTCTGCAGGAGTCGGCAGGCTGCGTCATTGCCGTGGGGTCCCACCCAGTGTGTGCCTGAGGGCCCCTCCTGGCCTGCTGGCCACAGCATCTCCCTCTGCCCCAGGAAAAAGGCGGGACACCGTCAGCTCTGCGCCACGGAGGTCATTGCCTCCAGAAGGGCATCGCCCCTCACGTTTTACACCCATGGATTTCCCCATGCCCTTCCCAGGTGGTTGCCCCCAGCCCTGCCCCTCGTCCCTGTCCCCATCCCCTCCTCAGTGGCCTCACATGTCCGCGTATCGGTTTAGGTTCTCGAGGATCATGTTGAAATGATGTGATAATTCGTTCACGGCATCCATCCCCAGCTGTACGGGGCAGCTGCAGAGGGGCAGAGGGCAGTGTTAGCGGGACCTCCCTTGGTGGGGGGCTGCCGGAGGGGGCTATCGCGCTCCAGGGGGGCCGGCTGCACTTACTGTGTCCTCGAGTGCTGTGAAGACCCCAGGAGGACAAAGGCTGCAGGCAGAGGAGACAGAGTGAGTGGATGGGGCACCCCTGGATGGGGTGCTGGGCACGTGGGGCCAGGGGGTGTCTTTGCAGGGCACCGGCCCTTGCCCAGGGGCTGCTCACCTCTGGCATTCCCCTTGTTGCCTCTGCGCCGGCGCTTCCTCCGCCTCCCTTCCTACACAGGCACGGAAAGCAGCGCGTGAGACAGGAACGTTCCCTGCCGCCCCAGCCAAACCATCAAACACCCGAGTGGCCGTGGCCGAACCTGTGCCTGCCCCGAGCCTCCTGGCCCAGGCTGGCCAGGGCCCGGCTGGGAAACGGCCTCCCCTGCCGGGCAGGGCCCCTCCAGCCCACCCCTGGGGCTGCTCCCGGGCCCCTGCTGACCCCCCACCCTGCCGGCCAGGGCTCGGATCAGCACCAGCACTGACTCCTACCTGGGGCTTGGGCCTGGTCACCGCGAGGCGGTAGACAAACACCAACAGCAGCAACCACAGCAAAGCAGAGAAGGCGATGAAGGCCGCTAGGCTGGGGAACCAGCTCATTTCCCAAGGCGTGCCAGACATGCCTGTAGTGTGCCAGAGAGAGCCAAGGAGAGCTTGAGGAGGAGCAGCCGGACCCAGCCCACTGTCCACTTGCTCTTCCTGCCCAGCTCGAGCGTCTCTCCCTTCACCCGTCAGGTCGCAGGCAAAGTGCCGCCCGTCCTCGCTCAGCCCCACGTACAAATTCCGCCCGTGTTTGTGACGCAGGCGTGACACGGGGCTGTCAGCCTTTCACCAGCTCTGGTGTCACCAGCACTCAGCTATGGCAACGTTTGTGATGCAGGGACAACGGGGGCCAAAGACCCTCCCCGAGCTGAGCCGAACCGAGGGAGGCGACAGTCACCCCAGCGCTGGACAATGGCCAGCACAGCTGGAGCAAGCTCAGCACAGCTGGACCATGGCCAACCCACCCCATCCCGAGACCTGGCCCTGTGCAGGGCCCTACAAAGCCTCTGGCCTCTCACTAGGAAGGGCCAAAGCCCAGGTCCTGGCCTGCGCGGCCCCTCCCAGAGCCCCTGAACTGCCTGCTGGCCCTCTTGAGTCCCACCCGGCCTCAGCCTGTCCCCATCCCCAGGGTCGTGTCCAGTGTCTGGGGCTGGGACTGCCCCCACCAGCCCCACGCTTGCCCTGATCCCTTGCTGCGGCTTTGGGACAGGCCCTGCGTGCCGGGCCCTGCCCTTCCTCCCCCCGGCTCTGCCAGCCCTCGCTGCTGTCTACTGCCTGCTTGGAGATCCTGCTCACCTCCTCTTCCTCCTCTGCAGACCTGCACTGCTCCCAGCCCAGGAACGCAGCTGCACTGGGCAGGGGACCTCCAGGAAGCTGGGCAGCCCATGCTGCCTCTGGAAGCCTGAAGCAGAAGACCAGTCCCAGGTCCCCCTCCTTAGGAACCTGGAGGGCCATTGTGGTCCTCTCTACAGAAGCTGCCAACAGAGCTGCTGCCCGATTTGCCCATGCAAGGAGGGACGAGAAGTCCCAGCACCGTCTCTCCACTGGCTGCAGCTTCCTTCAGGGCACATCCATCTGCTGCAGCGTGGGGTCCTCCACGGGCTGGTGTGGCTATCTGCTCAGGCATGGTCGTCCATGGGCTGCGGGGGGACAACCTGCTTCACCACAGTCTTCTTCAAGGGCTGCAGGGGAATCTCTGCTCCGGCACCTGGAGCACCTCCTCCCTCTCCTGCTTCATCAACCTTGGTGTCTGCAGCACTGTTTCTCTCACGTTCTTCTCACTCCTCTCTCTCACAGCTGCTGGGCAGCATTTCTTACCCCTTCTTAGCACAGAAGCACCACCGCTGTCGCTGACGGGCTCAGCTTTGGCCAGGGGTGGGTCTATTTTGGAGCCAGCAGGAACTGGCTTTGTCCAGCTCCTGTCCAGGGGCCAGCTCCTGGCCTCTTCTCACAGAAGCCACTCCTGCACGCCCCCAGCTCCCAAAACCTTGCCACCTAAACCCAATACACCAGGAAAGAAGAGACGCCCATGAGTTCATCTCAAGAGAAACACGTTTATTGGGAGAGCTCCTGCTGCCTCGTAAGGCCTGGCAGAGATCTGCTGCTCACTGGGTCCATGCCGCACTGGGCTCTCTGCCCATGGGCACCTGAAAGGGGAAGAGCATGGTCAGGCACCCAAAGAGCATGGTGCCCTCAGCCTGGTGCCTGGTGGGCGCTGAGGCCCTGCTTCCCATCCCCTCTGTCCTCTTGCCCTGGGGCTCCTCACCTCTCCTCTCCTTTCTGCTGCTGCCAAATTGGGCCTTGCCTGTGCCGACGAGCTTGGTGCAGGCACTCCAACAGCAAACGAGGATGAGGGCGAGCACACAGCAGCTGCTGCCGGGCAGAGGTGGTGTCTCTGCCCCAGGACTCCTGTGTGTGGCTGCTCTCATGGCGGCGCGAGCCTGGCGGGAGCACACTGCGGCAGAAGCCACCCCTGCCGAAAGAGAGGGATCCGTACCGTGGACCCGCACACATGGACCCGCTGTGTTTGCTGGGCAGCAGCAGCCCTCGTCTGGCCCTGCTGCCTCTTGGCCCTGTCCTCGGGTGGACGCCTTTCTCCCACTGTCCCTTCCCTTGCTGCGCACGGGGCTGCAGCATCAGATGGAGCCCAAGTCTGGGAGCCTCCACTGCCAGGCAGGCTGTGGCGGGGGCTTTGCTGCACTCGGGGCAGAGTCTCCTGGAGCCAGCTCTGTCCTGGGCGCTTCCCTTGCCCTTCTCTGCTCCTCTATGGCCGCAGCTCTGCAAGGCACAGGGGAGATCCGCTGCCGGGTCTGCCTTTGCGCGCCCCGCGTTGTCTCGGGGCTGCTTCAGCCATGAAGCCAGCAGCTGCCTCTGCAGGTCTTGAGTGGCTTGGCTGGCCCCGTCGGAACCAATGAGGACTGTGAGGAGCTCTTCCAGATGGGGGATCTGAAGGCCGGTCCCCGCGGAGCCTGGAGACGGTGGCAGAGCTGAAGGTCTCTCCTCACGGGAGGGAGGTTGTGTCTGTGGAGAACTTCTGCTTGGAGGAGCTGCCATGTCGGATGGCAGCTCAGGTGTCCCCAGGTCCTCACTGGAGCTGCTCTGGCCTTCCAGGGAGCGCTCGGCTTCTCCCATGGGGACACTCTTCTCCAGTGGCAGCTCTGGTGGTCCCATGTCCCCGTAGGAGATGCTGGGGCTCTCAGGCACCTGGCCTGATTGCTCCCAGGGAGCTTCCTCGCTCTGTGGTGGTGCCCACTCGGCCTGGCCAGAAGGGGAAGGACTGCGCACATCCCCTTGTGTCCCTGGGCCCTGCTCCCTCCCATCGCTGCCCGGCAGGGCCTCCTTGCTGGCCATGCTG
This sequence comes from Nipponia nippon, assembly GCF_047370975.1. Classification (NCBI taxonomy): domain Eukaryota; kingdom Metazoa; phylum Chordata; class Aves; order Pelecaniformes; family Threskiornithidae; genus Nipponia; species Nipponia nippon. Next base: position 115,888,914 of record NW_028262358.1, on the reverse strand, counting down.
CTGCTGGCTGTTCCTCCATGCTCTCTTTTGCATGGGGGTGTCTCCCCATCCTCCTCAGGCACCTCTTGTGCCGCTCCCAGGAAGGCTGCTGGCCCAGAGTGGACTGAAGCCTGTGTCCCTCGTGAGCCTCTGTCCACAGGAACTGCAGACTCTTCCTGCGGGACAGAGGGCTGTCCTGCCGCCTTCCTGGTCCGAGCATGCCTGTCCCAGTGCCGGAAGGGGGAGCGGTAGGGCAGCCCAGTGCCCCTCTGCGGAGGGGGTGGCTGAGCGGCTTTGTGCCCCACGACGAGCTCTTCAACGCTCTTCTCATATTCCAGGACCTTGGTTGGCAGCCCGTAGCGCCGTTGTATCTTCATTTTTACAATGTGACGCTCCAACTGCTTTTTCACAGCCTCATCCAGGAAGGGCAGGTCCTGCACCATGGGAACCACCTTTACATCATGTTCTTCTCGTCGCTGACGTGTTGGAGGAGCTGATGGAGCCTGCATCCTTAGCAGGCCTGTGTCCACAGAGTCTGGGAATTCTTCCTGCGGACCAGGGGGCTGTCTTGCCGCCTTCCTGGTCCGAGCATGCCTGTCCCAGTGCCGGAAGGGGGAGCGGTAGGGCAGCCCAGTGCCCCTCTGCGGAGGGGGTGGCTGAGCGGCTTTGTGCCCCACGACGAGCTCTTCAACGCTCTTCTCATATTCCAGGACCTTGGTTGGCAGCCCGTAGCGCCGTTGTATCTTCATTTTTACAATGTGACGCTCCAACTGCTTTTTCACAGCCTCATCCAGGAAGGGCAGGTCCTGCACCATGGGAACCACCTTTACATCATGTTCTTCTCGTCGCTGACGTGTTGGAGGAGCTGATGGAGCCTGCATCCTTAGCAGGCCTGTGTCCACAGAGTCTGGGAATTCTTCCTGCGGACCAGGGGGCTGTCTTGCTGGCTTCCTGGTCCGAGCATGCCTGTCCCAGTGCCGGAAGGGGGAGCGGTAGGGCAGCCCAGTGCCCCTCTGCGGAGGGGGTTGCTGAGCGGCTTTGTGCCCCACGACGAGCTCTTCAACGCTCTTCTCATATTCCAGGACCTTGGTTGGCAGCCCGTAGCGCCGTTGTATCTTCATTTTTACAATGTGACGCTCCAACTGCTTTTTCACAGCCTCATCCAGGAAGGGCAGGTCCTGCACCATGGGAACCACCGTCACGTCACGCTCTTCTGGTCGCTGACGTGTTGGAGGAACTGATGGAGCCTGCATCCTTAGCAGGCCTGTGTCCACAGGGTCTGGGAACTCTTCCTGCGGACCAGGGGGCTGTCCTGCCGCCTTCCTGGTCCGAGCATGCCTGTCCCAGTGCCGGAAGGGGGAGCGGTAGGGCAGCCCAGTGCCCCTCTGCGGAGGGGGAGGCTGAGCGGCTTTGTGCCCCACGACGAGCTCTTCAACGCTCTTCTCATATTCCAGGACCTTGGTTGGCAGCCCGTAGCGCCGTTGTATCTTCATTTTTACAATGTGACGCTCCAACTGCTTTTTCACAGCCTCATCCAGGAAGGGCAGGTCCTGCACCATGGGAACCACCTTTACATCATGTTCTTCTCGTCGCTGACGTGTTGGAGGAGCTGATGGAGCCTGCATCCTTAGCAGGCCTGTGTCCACAGGGACTGCAGACTCTTCCTGCGGGACAGGGGGCAGTCCTGCCACCTTCCTGGTCCGAGCATGCCTGTCCCAGTGCCGGAAGGGGGAGCGGTAGGGCAGCCCAGTGCCCCTCTGCGGAGCGGAAGGCTGAGTGGCTTTGTGCCCCACGACGAGCTCTTCAACGCTCTTCTCATATTCCAGGACCTTGGTTGGCAGCCCGTAGCGCCGTTGTATCTTCATTTTTACAATGTGACGCTCCAACTGCTTTTTCACAGCCTCATCCAGGAAGGGCAGGTCCTGCACCATGGGAACCACCGTCACATCACGCTCTTCTGGTCGCTGACGTCTTGGAGGAGCTGATGGAGCCTGCATCCTTAGCAGGCCTGTGTCCACAGGGACTGCAGACTCTTCCTGCGGATGAGGGGGCTGTCTTGCTGGCTTCCTGGTCCGAGCATGCCTGTCCCAGTGCCGGAAGGGGGAGCGGTAGGGCAGCCCAGTGCCCCTCTGCGGAGGGGGAGGCTGAGCGGCTTTGTGCCCCACGACGAGCTCTTCAACGCTCTTCTCATATTCCAGGACCTTGGTTGGCAGCCCATAGATTCGTTCTAACTTCATTTTTAAAATGTGACGCTCCAGCTGCTTTTTCACAGCTTCCTCCAGGAAGGGCAGGTCCTGCACCATGGGAACCACCATCACGTCATGCTCTTCTGGTCGCTGAGGTGATGGAGGAGCTGAGGCTGGGACATCCTGCAGAGTCTCATTCACATCGGGTTGCAGGCTCGGTTCCTGCTCCAGTTCCGTGTCTGGGATGAGGTCCTCCAAGGTGTCCTGGCCTATGTGGTGTGTGATGGACATCTCCATTTCCCTGGAGTGGACGTCGGGCACCTCTGGAGGTGGAGTGGGAGCAGCCAGCTGGATCTCAAGATCTTGCTGGTGCTGCTGCACGCTGCTGGCCTTGAGGTAGCTGGCCACTTCCTCCCTGCAGGGTGGGCAAGTTCCTGGGCCACGCTGTTCCTCCAGGTCAGTCCTGGGATGCCCCAGGCGAGGCTGGATGCGGGAGGCACGAGCCATGCCTGCTCCATCCACAAGAGTGGGGAGAGACGCCTGTGAAGAGCAGCCGATGTGGCTCGCCGTGATGGAAGTCCAGGAGTCATCACTCCAGGGGGACAGAGACATCTCTGTAGAGGAGCTGGCTTCACTCGCCATGATGCAAGAGTGGAGGTCTTCTCTCGAAGAGGACAGAGAGACACTTGGAGAGGACTCAACTTCACTGTCCGTGATGGAAGTCCAGGAGTCGTCACTCCAAGCAGAAGGAGACACTTCCATAGCGGAGATGGCTTCGCTCGCCATGAGGGAAGTGCGGGAGTCTTCTCTTGAAGGGGACAGAGAGACACGTGAAGAGGACTCGACTTCACTGTCTGTGATGGAAGTCCAGGAGCTGTCGCTGCCCTCAGGTGTCTCCCAGTTGCGCCTGTAAGAGGAGGAGGAGGAGTGGAAGCCTGAGCCCAGCACTCCCGAGCACCCTGGAGCTCTCTCTCCCACTCTGCAGGAGTCGGCAGGCTGCGTCATTGCCGTGGGGTCCCACCCAGTGTGTGCCTGAGGGCCCCTCCTGGCCTGCTGGCCACAGCATCTCCCTCTGCCCCAGGAAAAAGGCGGGACACCGTCAGCTCTGCGCCACGGAGGTCATTGCCTCCAGAAGGGCATCGCCCCTCACGTTTTACACCCATGGATTTCCCCATGCCCTTCCCAGGTGGTTGCCCCCAGCCCTGCCCCTCGTCCCTGTCCCCATCCCCTCCTCAGTGGCCTCACATGTCCGCGTATCGGTTTAGGTTCTCGAGGATCATGTTGAAATGATGTGATAATTCGTTCACGGCATCCATCCCCAGCTGTACGGGGCAGCTGCAGAGGGGCAGAGGGCAGTGTTAGCGGGACCTCCCTTGGTGGGGGGCTGCCGGAGGGGGCTATCGCGCTCCAGGGGGGCCGGCTGCACTTACTGTGTCCTCGAGTGCTGTGAAGACCCCAGGAGGACAAAGGCTGCAGGCAGAGGAGACAGAGTGAGTGGATGGGGCACCCCTGGATGGGGTGCTGGGCACGTGGGGCCAGGGGGTGTCTTTGCAGGGCACCGGCCCTTGCCCAGGGGCTGCTCACCTCTGGCATTCCCCTTGTTGCCTCTGCGCCGGCGCTTCCTCCGCCTCCCTTCCTACACAGGCACGGAAAGCAGCGCGTGAGACAGGAACGTTCCCTGCCGCCCCAGCCAAACCATCAAACACCCGAGTGGCCGTGGCCGAACCTGTGCCTGCCCCGAGCCTCCTGGCCCAGGCTGGCCAGGGCCCGGCTGGGAAACGGCCTCCCCTGCCGGGCAGGGCCCCTCCAGCCCACCCCTGGGGCTGCTCCCGGGCCCCTGCTGACCCCCCACCCTGCCGGCCAGGGCTCGGATCAGCACCAGCACTGACTCCTACCTGGGGCTTGGGCCTGGTCACCGCGAGGCGGTAGACAAACACCAACAGCAGCAACCACAGCAAAGCAGAGAAGGCGATGAAGGCCGCTAGGCTGGGGAACCAGCTCATTTCCCAAGGCATGCCAGACATGCCTGTAGCGTGCCAGAGAGAGCCAAGGAGAGCTTGAGGAGGAGCAGCTGCACCCAGCCCGCTGTCCACTTGCTCTTCCTGCCCAGCTCGAGCGTCTCTCCCTTCACCCGTCAGGTCACAGGCAAAGTGCCGCCCGTCCTCGCTCAGCCCCACGTACAAATTCCGCCCGTGTTTGTGACGCAGGCGTGACACGGGGCTGTCAGCCTTTCACCAGCTCTGGTGTCACCAGCACTCAGCTATGGCAACGTTTGTGATGCAGGGACAACGGGGGCCAAAGACCCTCCCCGAGCTGAGCCGAACCGAGGGAGGCGACAGTCACCCCAGCGCTGGACAATGGCCAGCACAGCTGGAGCAAGCTCAGCACAGCTGGACCATGGCCAACCCACCCCATCCCGAGACCTGGCCCTGTGCAGGGCCCTACAAAGCCTCTGGCCTCTCACTAGGAAGGGCCAAAGCCCAGGTCCTGGCCTGCGCGGCCCCTCCCAGAGCCCCTGAACTGCCTGCTGGCCCTCTTGAGTCCCACCCGGCCTCAGCCTGTCCCCATCCCCAGGGTCGTGTCCAGTGTCTGGGGCTGGGGCTGCCCCCACCAGCCCCACGCTTGCCCTGATCCCTTGCTGCGGCTTTGGGACAGGCCCTGCGTGCCGGGCCCTGCCCTTCCTCCCCCGGCTCTGCCAGCCCTCGCTGCTGTCTACTGCCTGCTTGGAGATCCTGCTCACCTCCTCTTCCTCCTCTGCAGACCTGCACTGCTCCCAGCCCAGGAACGCAGCTGCACTGGGCAGGGGACCTCCAGGAAGCTGGGCAGCCCATGCTGCCTCTGGAAGCCTGAAGCAGAAGACCAGTCCCAGGTCCCCCTCCTTAGGAACCTGGAGGGCCATTGTGGTCCTCTCTACAGAAGCTGCCAACAGAGCTGCTGCCCGATTTGCCCATGCAAGGAGGGACGAGAAGTCCCAGCACCGTCTCTCCACTGGCTGCAGCTTCCTTCAGGGCACATCCATCTGCTGCAGCGTGGGGTCCTCCACGGGCTGGTGTGGCTATCTGCTCAGGCATGGTCGTCCATGGGCTGCGGGGGGACAACCTGCTTCACCACAGTCTTCTTCAAGGGCTGCAGGGGAATCTCTGCTCCGGCACCTGGAGCACCTCCTCCCTCTCCTGCTTCATCAACCTTGGTGTCTGCAGCACTGTTTCTCTCACGTTCTTCTCACTCCTCTCTCTCACAGCTGCTGGGCAGCATTTCTTACCCCTTCTTAGCACAGAAGCACCACCGCTGTCGCTGACGGGCTCAGCTTTGGCCAGGGGTGGGTCTATTTTGGAGCCAGCAGGAACTGGCTTTGTCCAGCTCCTGTCCAGGGGCCAGCTCCTGGCCTCTTCTCACAGAAGCCACTCCTGCAGCCCCCCAGCTCCCAAAACCTTGCCACCTAAACCCAATACACCAGGAAAGAAGAGACGCCCATGAGTTCATCTCAAGAGAAACACGTTTATTGGGAGAGCTCCTGCTGCCTCGTAAGGCCTGGCAGAGATCTGCTGCTCACTGGGTCCATGCCGCACTGGGCTCTCTGCCCATGGGCACCTGAAAGGGGAAGAGCATGGTCAGGCACCCAAAGAGCATGGTGCCCTCAGCCTGGTGCCTGGTGGGCGCTGAGGCCCTGCTTCCCATCCCCTCTGTCCTCTTGCCCTGGGGCTCCTCACCTCTCCTCTCCTTTCTGCTGCTGCCAAATTGGGCCTTGCCTGTGCCGACGAGCTTGGTGCAGGCACTCCAACAGCAAACGAGGATGAGGGCGAGCACACAGCAGCTGCTGCCGGGCAGAGGTGGTGTCTCTGCCCCAGGACTCCTGTGTGTGGCTGCTCTCATGGCGGCGCGAGCCTGGCGGGAGCACACTGCGGCAGAAGCCACCCCTGCCGAAAGAGAGGGATCCGTACCGTGGACCCGCACACATGGACCCGCTGTGTTTGCTGGGCAGCAGCAGCCCTCGTCTGGCCCTGCTGCCTCTTGGCCCTGTCCTCGGGTGGACGCCTTTCTCCCACTGTCCCTTCCCTTGCTGCGCACGGGGCTGCAGCATCAGATGGAGCCCAAGTCTGGGAGCCTCCACTGCCAGGCAGGCTGTGGCGGGGGCTTTGCTGCACTCGGGGCAGAGTCTCCTGGAGCCAGCTCTGTCCTGGGCGCTTCCCTTGCCCTTCTCTGCTCCTCTATGGCCGCAGCTCTGCAAGGCACAGGGGAGATCCGCTGCCGGGTCTGCCTTTGCGCGCCCCGCGTTGTCTCGGGGCTGCTTCAGCCATGAAGCCAGCAGCTGCCTCTGCAGGTCTTGAGTGGCTTGGCTGGCCCCGTCGGAACCAATGAGGACTGTGAGGAGCTCTTCCAGATGGGGGATCTGAAGGCCGGTCCCCGCGGAGCCTGGAGACGGTGGCAGAGCTGAAGGTCTCTCCTCACGGGAGGGAGGTTGTGTCTGTGGAGAACTTCTGCTTGGAGGAGCTGCCATGTCGGATGGCAGCTCAGGTGTCCCCAGGTCCTCACTGGAGCTGCTCTGGCCTTCCAGGGAGCGCTCGGCTTCTCCCATGGGGACACTCTTCTCCAGTGGCAGCTCTGGTGGTCCCATGTCCCCGTAGGAGATGCTGGGGCTCTCAGGCACCTGGCCTGATTGCTCCCAGGGAGCTTCCTCGCTCTGTGGTGGTGCCCACTCGGCCTGGCCAGAAGGGGAAGGACTGCGCACATCCCCTTGTGTCCCTGGGCCCTGCTCCCTCCCATCGCTGCCCGGCAGGGCCTCCTTGCTGGCCATGCTGCTGCTGGCTGTTCCTCCATGCTCTCTTTTGCATGGGGGTGTCTCCCCATCCTCCTCAGGCACCTCTTGTGCCGCTCCCAGGAAGGCTGCTGGCCCAGAGTGGACTGAAGCCTGTGTCCCTCGTGAGCCTCTGTCCACAGGGACTGCAGACTCTTCCTGCGGGACAGGGGGCAGTCCTGCCGCCTTCCTGGTCCGAGCATGCCTGTCCCAGTGCCGGAAGGGGGAGCGGTAGGGCAGCCCAGTGCCCCTCTGCGGAGGGGGTGGCTGAGCGGCTTTGTGCCCCACGACGAGCTCTTCAACGCTCTTCTCATATTCCAGGACCTTGGTTGGCAGCCCGTAGCGCCGTTGTATCTTCATTTTTACAATGTGACGCTCCAACTGCTTTTTCACAGCCTCATCCAGGAAGGGCAGGTCCTGCACCATGGGAACCACCTTTACATCATGTTCTTCTCGTCGCTGACGTGTTGGAGGAGCTGATGGAGCCTGCATCCTTAGCAGGCCTGTGTCCACAGGGACTGCAGACTCTTCCTGCGGACCAGGGGGCTGTCCTGCCGCCTTCCTGGTCCGAGCATGCCTGTCCCAGTGCCGGAAGGGGGAGCGGTAGGGCAGCCTAATGCCCCTCTGCGGAGGGGGAGGCTGAGCGGCTTTTTGGCCCATGACGAGCTCTTCAACACTCTTCTCATATTCCAGGACCTTGGTTGGCAGCCCGTAGCGCCGTTGTATCTTCATTTTTACAATGTGACGCTCCAGCTGCTTTTTCACAGCTTCCTCCAGGAAGGGCGGGTCCTGCACCATGGGAACTACCATCACGTCATGCTCTTCTGGTCGCTGACGTCTTGGAGGAACTGATGGAGCCTGCATCCTTAGCAGGCCTGTGTCCACAGAGCCTGGGAATTCTTCCTGCGGACCAGGGTCGGGGGAGGCGACAGTCACCCCAGCGCTGGACAATGGCCAGCACAGCTGGAGCAAGCTCAGCACAGCTGGACCATGGCCAACCCACCCCATCCCGAGACCTGGCCCTGTGCAGGGCCCTACAAAGCCTCTGGCCTCTCACTAGGAAGGGCCAAAGCCCAGGTCCTGGCCTGCGCGGCCCCTCCCAGAGCCCCTGAACTGCCTGCTGGCCCTCTTGAGTCCCACCCGGCCTCAGCCTGTCCCCATCCCCAGGGTCGTGTCCAGTGTCTGGGGCTGGGGCTGCCCCCACCAGCCCCACGCTTGCCCTGATCCCTTGCTGCGGCTTTGGGACAGGCCCTGCGTGCCGGGCCCTGCCCTTCCTGCCCCCCGGCTCTGCCAGCCCTCGCTGCTGTCTACTGCCTGCTTGGAGATCCTGCTCACCTCCTCTTCCTCCTCTGCAGACCTGCACTGCTCCCAGCCCAGGAACGCAGCTGCACTGGGCAGGGGACCTCCAGGAAGCTGGGCAGCCCATGCTGCCTCTGGAAGCCTGAAGCAGAAGACCAGTCCCAGGTCCCCCTCCTTAGGAACCTGGAGGGCCATTGTAGTCCTCTCTACAGAAGCTGCCAACAGAGCTGCTGCCCGACTTGCCCATGCAAGGAGGGACGAGAAGTGAGCAGGAGCCACTGCTCCTCCTCAGGTGTGGTGGGTTAGCCTTGGCTGGCTGGCTGCCAGGTGCCCAGCAGGCTGCTCTCTCACTCCCACTCCTCTACAGGATAGAGGGAGAAATGAAATTAAAAATACCTGGGTCAAAATAAGGACGGGGAGATCTCTCAGCAACTACTGTCAAGGGCAAAACAGACCTGACTTGGGGAAGATTAATTTTTTTTTTGCCAATTACTAAGAGAACAGGATAGTGAGAAATAAAAACAAAACAAAAACCACCTTCCCCCTGCTCCCCCTTCTTCCCAGGCTCAGCTGCACTCCTGACTCTTCCATCTCGGCACTGGTGAGGCCTCACCTCGAGTACTGTGTTCAGTTTTGGGCCCCTCACTACAAGAAGGACATTGAGATGCTGGAGCGTGTCCAGAGACGGGCAACGAAGCTGGTGAAGGGTCTAGAGAACAGGTCATACGAGGAGCGGTTGAGGGAGCTGGGGTTGTTTAGTCTGGAGAAGAGGAGGCTGCGGGAGACCTTCTCGCTCTCTACAACTACCTGAAAGGAGGTTGTAGCGAGGTGGGGGTCGGTCTTTTCTCCCAAGTAACAAGGGATAGGACTAGAGGAAACGGCCTCAAGTTGTGCAGACAGTATTTGCACAGTGGTCGTGGCGTATCCAAGGGGCAGAAACGTCTTAAAGCAGCTCAGAATTACTGCCCATAGCCTTTGGTTTCCCCTTGAGAAAACAGGGATGGTAAACTTTCTTTTCTGTCTTGATCTATAGCTTCTCTTGGAAACCTGACTCCTGTTTCCCTCTTTGGCAGGTAGAAGTACCATTTGTGTAAGCCACCTCCAAACGCTTTATAGTGCAGAGCAAGAACGACTCAAGTCATAGACAGACTACTGGTGCCAAGTCTGGACTTATAGGTTTTATTCTCTTTTAGATTAGCTGTATGAGCTCAGGAAATCAACAAACTTAGCACATTCTTGAACAGCAAATACTCTCCGCTTTGTGGCAGTGCCCACTCGGCCTGGCCAGAAGGGGAAGGACCGTGCACATCCCATTATATCCCAGGGCCCTGTTCCTTTCCTGTTCCCTGTTCCTGGTAGGGTGTCCTTGCTGGCTGTGCCTCTGCTGGCTGTTCCCCCATGCTTCCTTTTCTTCCCCCACGCTGCTGGCCCACAGTGGACCAGAGCCTGCATCCTTAGCAGGCATTCATCCACAAGCACTGTGGCCTCTTCTTGCAGTCCAGGGGGCTGTTGTGCCGACTTCCTGGTCCAAGCGTGCATGTTCCAGTGCTGGAAGGGGCAGCGGTAGGGAAGCCCAGGGTGCCTCTGCGGAGGGAAAGGCTGAGAGGCTTTTTATCTCAAAATGAGGTTTTCAAAGCTCTGCTCACATTCCAGGATCCTCATTTGCAGCTGTCCTGGTTTCAGCTGGGATAGAGTTAGTTTTCTTCTTAGTAGCTGGTAGAGCGCTGTGTTTTGGATTTAGGATGAGAATAATGTTGATAACGCACTGATGTTTTGGTTCTTGCTGAGCAGAGTTTACACTAGTCAAGGACTTTTCAGCTTCTTGTGCTCTGCCAGGTGCACAAGAAGCTGGGAGGGAGCATAGCTAGGACAGCTGACCCAGACTGGCCAAAGGGCTATTCCATACCATATGACGTCATGCTCAGTATATAAGCTGGGGGAAGAAGAAGGAAGGGGGGGACGTTCAGCGTGATGGCGTTTGTCTTCCCAAGTAACCGTTACGCGTGATGGAGCCCTGCTTTCCTGAGGATGGCTGAACACCTGCCTGCCCATGGGAAGTAGTGAATGAATTCCTTGCTTTGCTTTGCTTGCGCGCGCGGCTTTTGCTTTACCCATTAAACTGTCTTTATCTCAACCCATGAGTTTTCTCACTTTTACTCTTCCGATTCTCTCCCCCATCCCACCGGGGGGGAGTGATCGAGCGGCTGTGTGGTGCTTAGTTGCTGGCTGGGGTTAAACCACAACAGCAGCCCATAGCGCCTCTGGATCTTCATTTTAACAATGTGATACTCTAGTTCCCTTTTCACAGCCTCATCCAGGAAGGGCAGGTCCGGCACAATGGGAACCACCATCACGTCACGCTCTTCTGGTCGCTGAGGTGATGGAGGAGCTGAGGCTGGGACATCCTGCAGAGTCTCATCCACGTTGGCTCGCAGGCCTGGTTCCTGCTCCAGTTTGGATTCTGGGATGAGTCTCTCCAAGTTCTCCTGGCCTTTGTGGTATGTGATAGGCGTCTCTGTTTCCCTGGAGTGGATGTTGGACACCTCTGGAGGTGGAGTGGCAGCAGCCAGCTGGATCTCGAGATCCAGATCCAGGCATGCTGCCGTCCTCAAGGCGGCTGGCCACCCCTTCCCCACAGGGTGGGTGAGTTGCTGGGCAAGGCTGCTCCTGGGATGACCCAGGAGAGGCTGGATGCTGGAGGCATGAGCCATATCTGCTTCATCCAAAAGAGAGGGGAGAGATGCCCGTGAAGAGCAGCCGATGTGGCTCGCCATGATGGAAATCCAGGAGTTGTCACTTGAAGGGGACAGAGACATCTCTGTAGAGGAGCTGGCTTCTCTAGTCATGATGGAATTGGGGGGGTCTTCTCTCGAAGGGGACAGAGAAACACTTGAAGAGGATCTCACTTTATTGGCCATGATGGAAGTCCAGGAGTTGTTGCTGCCCTCAGGCGTCTCCCAGTTGAGCCTGTGAGAGTAGGAGGAAGAGAAAGGGAAGACTGAGCCCAGCATTTGCGAGCACCCTGGAGCTCTCACTCCCACTCTGCAGGAGGCAGCAGGCTGCGTCATTGCCATGGGGTCCCACCCACTGATGTTTGAAGCTTTGGTCTTAAAAACCTCGGAGTGGATCCTGGCCATGCTCTGGGGAGGACTGTGAGACTTTGATCCTTGATATTCAATCACGTGTCTCAGATGCCTCATCCTGTGTGTCCTCAGAGCATGAAAGTTTCTAAGGGGCTTGAACATCATACTTCTTTTGAAAAAGAAGTTCAGCTATACCCTGCCTGGTGTTTACATGAGGCACATCATAGAAAACAAACAAGATGCTATAAATGCATAGATGGAGGTATCCACACCAGGACAAAAGTTTTATGGAACTTACTGAACCTGAACCAAATGATGTTTTCTTTTCTTGAGAAATAAGCAAATAATGATTGTGATGGGACATAACCAAGAGAAAGGAATGCAAAACCTCAAACCAGTCATGCTTTGCTTGCATTGTCTTTTCCTTTGGCTTGTTTGGTTGAAGTCTTGTGCTGTTTCATGCACCCGGTGTGCATCACCTGTGGTGTGAGGTCTGACCCCATTCAGATGTAGCAAATGCTCACTTCTCAGGAAGCATCACATGCCACTGTGATGTACAACAAATCTGCCAGTGCTTGCTGACTTTGTTGCTAGAAACTGAAGCATTTTTACAATAGCCTTTGCAAAACAAAGTGTATCTGATTAGAAAGAAAGAGAAAAGAAAAAAAATAATTGAAGTTCAGGATGGAACTCCTCCCCTGGAATAAGCTAAGCAGGGCCACGAAGCAGGACAGCACATGAAGATGTGAGCAGCGGATGGTGATGAATCAGAAAAAGGCAGTAAAGAATCTGCTGAGGGAGCAGGAGAGCAGCCCCACGTCAGCAGCCACCATACTTGGTAGTATTTCCCATCTGTCTGTCCTGCGGTTGCTGTGTAGCGCATGGCTTTTGAAGTCCAGAGAATTCAGACTGAAGGAGCCCATCCTAAGCAGGTTCTCATGTTCCTGTTATTCTTGCATAGAGTTCTGCTTATGCTATTGAAGAAGGCCAAAAGGTTGTCCAAGGTCCTTCAGGAACAAGAATCATGGTGAAATAAAACACCAGTGCTGAATGTCTTAATTGCTGAAACCTGTGCCTTTTTATGCTTCCTTGGGAACAGAGCTCTGGAGGCAAAACCTGGATAATGGAGCCACGTGCGTGTCTTCCTTCCTTCCTTCTTGCTGGAAAGCCAGTCCAGGGGGAAGAACCAGCTGGACTGTGAGCATGTGCGAAATAGGGTGTATTTTTTATTATTGACACAACCAAATTTCAGCTGCATTGATTTGCAGGACAGCTGTAACCATTTCAGGATTCTAGTATGGTTTAGCAGCTCTTCTATATACTCCTGGCTGCTAACATCAGATGAACACTGTGCATGCTTGTTACGTACAGGAGACCTTTGGGAGGTCCTCCTACACTGACTAAGATTAGAAGTACGGCAAAATGTATTAAATTAACAGGATTAAGAAATACTCTCTTCCTAGGGAATATACCCTGACTGTTGTGGTAACCTAGTGTTGATACTGAGTCAAGTACAATACCTACACAAAACCCTGCATTCATATGGACAGTTAGGAGCCAGTAGTAGGCAGCAGTTGCAAAGCTCTTTATTTCCCATGGGTTTCATAGCAATAGGAAAAGAAAGCAGACCCCATTAGTGTCTGTGCTGAGGGAGAGGCCTACAGTCTGAGTTCAGCCCATATTAGATAACTGGATGAAGAGAGAAAGAGCTTAGTAATGAATGCTTCAAACATGGGAAAAAAACAATCAATCCCACTGCTCACAGGATGACTTGTTTTTCCTGTCAACGCTCAGAAGACTTCTGACACAGAGACACAGGAATGGTTTGTGGAGATCAGATAAACCCAGCAGGCAGGTTAGACTCTAGCAACAGACCTAGCTCCGCTGCAGACCTGGTGAGGGGCAGCATCGATGCGCACGGTCCCAGGTAAGTCCTGCGCTGTGTTTTGCAGAGGCAGCCCAGAGGTGACATGGTCTCCAACACCAGTGAGCCGAGTAAGCAGCTGTGTTTATGGCAGATTATGGCAGCACACAGAGCTCCTGAAGCCTCCAGCTATTTTCTGCTGGTAGGGAAAGCAGGAGCTCAACAGGGGATGCGACTCCTGGGGAACCCATATGGGGAACTGAGGGGCAGCTTATCTCTCAGCTCCTTTGGCAGATGTGATAGGTGCCATTTTAGCTAATACAAAAGAAGTTTAAAAGTTGGCTTCCAGGGCTAAAATCATAACATCCTGCAGTTCAAGCTAGTATGACCAGGCTAGAGATGCTCCTATTTTTCCTTGGCACAGGGAGGGCCTTGTGTGAGATGCTCAGAAATTAATGTCATAGGCTGTGAATTACATGAACTGTAATCTGGCTCTTCATTCTTTTTGCCAATTAAATAAATAAACTACTTTAAAACCTGCTTCCGCCACCAGTGTATAATCCATTCACTATGTGGGATGGCAGCCATATTATAACTATGTAAATTCAATAAGGCTTCTTTTTTTTTTTTGTGAATGAGAATTATGCAAGTAACGACAGATAATACATCTACAAGATTTCAGCCCTAGTAATTCCCGAGTCCTAAAAATGGTTGCAGCTAAGAACAATAGAGATACACTCAAGACTTCAAGTATCTATCATTTGCCTCAGGAATAATGCAGCTTGTTAATTGCTTGCCAGGCTACAGGTGAATAAATCCTGTGGAAAAGCTTTTAAGCAAAGTAGCATTTCATTCCTGCTTTGCCAAGTGCTTCTTGAGAGCCAGGCAAAAAGCCTTACCGTGCTCAGTCACCTCAGGAACCTGCCCATGGGCTTCAGCTGTGCCAGGTTGCCTGGCAAAACCTGGCCAACATCACTTGCCCACACTCTGACTCACACTATGGCTGAAGCTATCCAACACATGAAGGTGTTTAATTAAGAATAAATAGCAAAATAATGGTCTCTGTGGGCTTTATTTCTTCCTGACCATTTATCAAGCTTATCCAGTCCTGTTAAAGAAACCCTTCTGGTCCTTGACCATTGGAGGATGCTGATTAGCTTTCTTGTGCTCGAGGATGCTGACATGATCACTGATGAAAATTAAAAATAATAGTTTATGATTCTGTAGGGTAAAAGCATCAGTGGCTGTGTGGGTGTTAAATTTCAGGATGACTTGTATTTGGTCAGGTTTTCCTAGACCTTCTACTCTGAATGTGCTCTGTCCCCTAAGCCATCTGCCTATGTATTTCTTCTGGTCTTTCTCACCTTTGCAGATGCAGTTCTTAAGCTTTTTCAGGCCAAGTTTGCACAGCTTGACACCCTGCTTGTCCATAGCCATGAAGTACATAAGTTGAAAATTAATCAGATAAATTGTGATATAAATTAAATAAAAATACCTTTTTCCATCCATGCTACCTAGGAACATATACTAGAAGTATCTAGAAGGCGGCAGGATTTAGAGAACTAAAACTGGACAAAGTAATTCTCACCAAGTACAGCTATACTGGTAAATAAAATGAGGCTGGAGCGGGGGTTCAGCCATGGGCACACAATTGCAGGCATGTTCAGTCGTTAACATGCACCCCATTATTGTTGGCTTGTACCAACCAGCACTGTCCCAACAACACCCCAGCACCACCTGGGGAACACCACAGGCCAATGACTGTTCCCAGTGGTTAGTTTTCACTCAGCCACAGCGCACAGGGGCAGAAAGAGAGTTCAGCCATATGGATATGTGTTGCGCTGTGCCACTTTGCCTCGGGGCTAGCAAATGGTCCCTGGCCTATTTTATTTATTAATAAAGATTGAAGAGATAAGCCAAAACTGGATGCAATCTGTTAAGTGATTTTAAAAATTGAAGTAATTTGTAAACATGAAATTGGGCATTTAAAAAATATTAAGTGTAAATTATTTCTGTCCTATAGACATGATGAAGGAACTGGGGTGGACACACTTGTGCACATGTTTTAGCAAAGGACAAGCACAGCAGGGATAAAAGTTAAGAATGTGTAAAGGACCGATAGAAAAATGTGGTTTTTGTCTCGACATTGCCGCCGTAGCGCCATCCAGCATCGCGCTTCAAAAAGACCACCTTCTCCACAGCTTTAAGAAAAACAACCTCGTGCGCCTGCGCGCAGACTAAAGGCGCGAAAAGAGCCGAGGCGGGGACAAAAAGGCGCGAAAAGAGCAGAGGCGGGGACAGCACATCCGTGGCGAGCCGCACGTACGCATTTGTGATCCGCGCATGCGTGAGCCCCTATATAAGGAGCACACGTGGCCCTCGGGCAGGGCGGCAGCGGCGGCGCGTGAGAGACCACTCCTTCTGTTCCTGCACCCTCAAGCCTCCCCCCCCCCCGCTTCGGTCCCCGACGACGCCCGAGGCCACCGGAGACCCAGCAGAAGATCGTCAGGACTCGAGGTGGTGGCGATAAACTCCTCCTTTTCCTTCTCTTTCTTTCTCTCTCTCTCTCCCCTATTCTTTTCCCCTCCTCCCTTGCCCTCCCTCCTCCCTCCGTTCCCTTCTCCCCTCAAATAAAAGTAAAAGGTTGTATGACATTTGACCGATTCCAGCGTCTTAATCTCGTCCTTGGGATCGTATCGAAACCTCCCCCGCCATTGGATCGGGACATTTAATTGGCGTCATGGACAGGATCCCTTGAGATGAGAGTGTCATACAACCTTATGGTGTGCTGAGCGATTGTGTGTGAACAAGACGTACAAATCAGTACGAAGCGAGTGCGGAGTTCCGATCCGCGGTTCTGCTCTCCCGCGAGGGAAGCAGCCGGAGACGAACGAAGCGTAAGGAAGGAGCGGGTGTTGAGACCTTTGCACTGAAGCGCGCGTACTACTTCGTGATTTGAGCTCCTGAGGGAGGATAGGGGAAACTTGAATTTTATGTTGTGACTCCCTCAGGATGATATCCCCTTTGTAGGCTCTTCTCTGTCTCATAGTAGCTGATGGTCTGGCCTCCTGGGGGAGTATAGGGGAAGCTTGAATTTTACGGTGTGACCCCCTCAGGACGATATCCCCTTTGTAGGCTTGTCTTTGTCTCGTGATAGTGTGTGGATTGGCCTCCTGGGAGCGTATAGGGGAAACTTGGTCTTTTTAAGGTTTGATCCTCCCGGGACGAATTCCCCTTTGTAGGACATGGCCGCCCAAAAGGCAGGCGATTTTTGTGAAGAGACGGAGAGATTATATGAGTTTTAGAAACGTACCGCTCTCGCCCCTCACCCCCAGGACAAGATTGGGCTCGGGACCACTGGTTCCAACTGCAAAGTGTTATGGACCGAATAGCGGTCTTACATAGAGAAGCTAGAGTAAAGAAAGGGAAAGGGAAAGCCATCGTATGTGCTGTGTTAGGAGCGTGTCTGGCAGCGGCGGTGGAGGATAAGAAACGAGCGCCCTGTCCATCCGAGGCTCTGGCCGCTTCGTTGCAAGCAGCAATACCACCGCTGCGAGAGCAACTACTAGAAACCAAACTGGCGCTAGAGGAGGAGAAGCGCCAGAATATGATTCTGAAGGAGGAGCTGAGGGTTCAGCTCCTGAGGGAGGCAGACACCCCCACTGAGGCGGAGGTAATGCTGGAGGAGAAAGGGGTACGCCAAATTTACCCCCAGAAAGATCTAAAGCGATTAAGGGAGACTGTGGATAACCGCCCCATATGTGCCCGCTGGTAAAGACGGAATACATATACGAGGACGATAGTGACAGCCGTCCCCAAGTTGTAATGAAAGAAATCCCTTTTACCGCCACCGAATTGGCTAAGCTCCGAAAGGACTTTGCTAGAACAGCAAGGCAGTCCGAAACCGAATACGTGTGGAGGGTATCCCTGTCGGGGGGGGACGGGATCATGCTATCAGAAAAGGAAGCAGAGGGGTATTGGGGCCCCGGCGTCTTTCTCACAACGGGCGATCACCGAGCCCCATGGTCTCTGACCCAGAGGGCTGCATATTGGGCAGGGGGGCTGAACCCATTGGAGAGGGGGGATCCCCTAGCTATAACTGGCTCGGTCAAGCAACTACTAGAAAATGTACAAAAGGCGGCTTGCCTACAAATGATGTACGACCGGGAGCTGAAACCAAATCTAAGCTCTCCAATGTTGCTACCTGTAGACCCCGAGCGGCTGACGCCGCTAATAAGAGGACTCCCTGACTCGCTAAAACCTATC
Organism: Nipponia nippon; assembly: GCF_047370975.1. Classification (NCBI taxonomy): domain Eukaryota; kingdom Metazoa; phylum Chordata; class Aves; order Pelecaniformes; family Threskiornithidae; genus Nipponia; species Nipponia nippon. The sequence continues at coordinate 115,871,442 of NW_028262358.1, read as the reverse complement.
GGGATCCAGTTACAGGGGAGAATTCAAAACGTGCCTCGCGAGGAGCGAATCGCAGCTGCCCTGGAAGGAACGGTAACCCCCGAACAGCGGCAGTGGGGGAGAAAGGTGTGGACCTGGGGGGAGATAGCCCAGGCCAGTAGGCAGAACTTACAATAAAGTGGAAACTAGGGCCGTGCGGACAGCGGAGCCGGCAAACAAACTGCTGGATCCTTCAGGGGGAAGCCCCGACCCAATAAAAAGGGAGAAACCCCCATTCCGACAAGAATTGTGGCAGAAGGGACTGCAAAAGGGTGTGCCCCGAGACCTAATGGACGGGCTCCCCACCAAGAAGTTGGAGCTCCTGGTGCGGAGGTGGTCTGGGCAAGGACCCCCTCCCAAACTGAACCCGCCTCCCGCACCGGCATTGGACAGGGAGGAGGGGTTCAGAGGGGACGAAAGGGTGGCGGGAAACTAAAACCTCTGCCCCCTCAGGGTGAGGGGGGAGGCGGAGGGTGGATGTTCATTAGACAACTCACCTGCAACAATAAGGGGGACCTCCTCATTACCGTCGCAGTAGGGCCGAGGAAGAGGCCCGTGACCTTTTTAATTGATACAGGGGCCCAAATTGCAGCAATAAAACGGAGCGAGGCAGAACGGTGTGGCATTTCAACCCCTTCTAAGCACCTGATAGTATTAAATGCCCTAGGGAAAACCCAATCTGTGCCCATGACCCCAGTAACCTTATGGCTACCAGGAGATGAGAGTCCGGTGAAGACCATGGCAGCCATAGGACCTTTTCAAATGAATCTCCTGGGAATAGATGTTTTAAAAGGGAAACAGTGGCGGGACACCCAAGGGAACTCGTGGTCCTTCGGTGTTCCCCAGGTCAGAAGATTAGCCAGGAGCCCTAGTGCAGAAATGCGCCTGTTGCAAGCAGCGCCTCCCCTTCCTCCTTCCCGGCTGACCAATGTGAAACCTTACCCGTTACCCTTGGGAGCAAGGGAAGGCATCACCCCTGTAGTAGAGGACCTTAAACGGCAAGGGGTCGTAATTCCCATACAATCCCCCTTTAACTCTCCTGTGTGGCCTGTTAGAAAACCCAATGGTAAATGGAGATTAACCGTAGATTACCGGCACCTCAATAGCAATACCGGCCCTTTAACAGCTGCCGTGCCAAATATTGCTGAATTAATTGCAACCATTCAGGAACAAGCCCATCCAGTGATGGCTACCATTGATGTTAAAGACATGTTTTTTATGGTCCCGCTGCAGCCTGGGGACCAGGAACGCTTTGCTTTCACGTGGGAGGGACAGCAATATACATTCACTCGACTGCCCCAAGGATACAAACACTCCTCTACGTTGGCCCACCATGCACTGGCACAAGAACTTGAAATTATCCCTATACAAGCAGGAGTCAAAATTTATCAGTATATAGATGATGTGCTTATAGGAGGAACCCAGGTAGAGGACACTGGAAAAACACAATGTGATATTGTCACCCACCTGGAACGGATGGGATTGACAATCCCACCCGAAAAGGTCCAAACTCCTTCCAGTGAGGTAAAATTTCTAGGAATCTGGTGGAGGGGGGGAATGGCCTGTATTCCTCCAGATACCCTATCCTCGTTAGACTCCCTCAAAATGCCCGAATCCAAAAAAGACTTGCAACACGCTCTAGGGCTACTTGTATTTTGGAGAAAACATATTCCTGACTTTTCGATTATTGCTAGGCCACTATACGACCTACTAAGGAAAAAGGCTCAGTGGGAGTGGACCCCAATCCACGAGGAAGCCTTGCAGTTACTAATTTTTGAGGCAAACGCCCATCAAGCCCTAGGGCCAATTCACCCCACCGATCCGGTTCAGATCGAATGGGGATTTGCCCGTACTGGGCTCTCCATCCACCTGTGGCAAAAGGGACCCGAAGGGCCCACCCGGCCCATTGGATTCTATTCAAGCAGCTTCAAGGATGCTGAAAAGCGATACACTACTTGGGAGAAGGGGTTGTTTGTAGTTAGCCAGCTTTACGGGAGGCCGAACGAACTATTCGGAAACAGCCGATAGTCCTTCGGGGCCTGTTTAAGGTGACTAAGGCAGTCTTGGCAGGGACCCCACCCCCCGATGGGGTGGCTCAGCGAGCGTCCGTAAGGAAATGGTATGCTCAGATAGAACACTATTGTGAGGTCTTTTCTGTTACCGAAGGGGCTGCTAAAATGCTAACTATACAAGACGAGGCAGACTTAAATAAAGAAAACCCTCCACTGCCCCCCGTGGTCAAAGTAGCTCCCCCGTTTTCAGAGCAGGTCCTAAACGCATGGTTCACTGACGCTTCCTCGAAGCGGGAAGGGAAGGTTTGGAGATACCGGGCTGTAGCCCTTCAAGTAACAACTAAGGAGAAAATAATTACGGAGGGAGAAGGCAGTGCACAGGTAGGGGAGCTGGTCGCAGTGTGGAGCATTTTTAAACGCGAAAGCCAGACCACCTCCCCTGTGCACATTTATACAGACTCCTATGCCGTATTCAAGGGCTGCACGGAGTGGCTCCCGTTTTGGGAGCAGAATGGCTGGGAAGTCAACAGACTACCAATCTGGCAGAAAGAGAAGTGGCAGGATATTCTCGAAATTGCAAAACGGGGGACATTTGCGGTGGCGTGGGTAGCTTCCCACCAACAAATCGATACCCCAGCGGGCCGGTGGAATGCAGAGGCGGATGAGTTGGCCCGACTAGCCCTGCTACAGAGCACCCAAGTGCAGGAAAATTGGGAACACCTACTAGAGTGGCTACATGTAAAGCGGAGGCACTCGGGGATCAATGATTTGTACCGGGAAGCACAAGCTCGGGGATGGCCAGTCACTAGGGAGGAGTGCAAGACTTGCATATCCTCCTGTGAACAATGCCGTGTCTGTTTGGACAGACACCCCCTGGAAAACGAGCCCCTGCACCTCAGGGAAGGGAAGGGTTTGTGGGAGGCCTGGCAGATCGACTATATCGGGCCCTTCCAAAAATCCACAGGGAAACGATACATATTGGTGGGGGTTGAGATAGTCTCTGGACTCGTACAAGCCCGGGCTTGTGCAAAAGCAACTGGGGAAAATACTGTAAAGGCCCTCAAAGAATGGTTTGGGACCTTCCCTAAACCACGGACCATCCAGTCAGACAACGGCACGCACTTCACCGCCAAAATAGTCCAGGAATGGGCAGCTCGGGAAGGGATTTCGTGGGTGTTCCACACTCCGTATTACCCGCAGGCAAACGGAATTGTGGAACGGACCAACGGGCTGCTTAAGCGCTTTTTAAAACCCCACCAACCGGGATGGGCCGAGCGGGTGGGGGAGGCGGTGACCAATATCAATAATCGCTGGGGTACAAACGGGTGCCCGAAAATTGCAGCATTTTGCCCGCAAGCCCCAACCATGGTACCTGTTTCTCGAAACCCCAACTTCCCCAGTGCATCATTTTTCTCTCCTGGCCAGCCGGTCCTGGTTGAGCTTCCCACCATGGGGGCTGTGCCTCTTGTATTAGATACCCCCCTAAACAAACATACATGGAGAGCGAAAGATACCGGTGGGAGAACCCACAAAATCCACACCAAATGGATTATTCCCTCCTTCTAACCCAAGGAGCGAGTTTTGTTCCTGTTTCTGTTTTTAAGGGCGACGATATGATCACGATGCACCTGCTACTTTGGATCATTTTAACTCAGGGACACTTCCATGAAAGTGATGAACGACCACTCCCTCTACCTTCCCCTCCTCCATACAACCCCTTCGAGAACAATGAGTTTGTGTTATTAGCAAAAGCCGTGAGTCAAACTTTCAATCTGAGCCACTGTTGGGTTTGCGGCGGACCCCTAGGGCTATCAAGTTGGCCGTGGACATCCGCACCTCTCACCCCAGACCAAATTGTAAGCAAATATAGCGAAGCCGCAGACGATCCATGGGATGACAGTGGCACCTGGCCAATTCAGTTTCCAACGAAGGGGCAATACTGTTTGAATCGCACCCAGAAAGGAGGGGTCGAAGCGGGAGAAAGCAAATGTCAATGGACTCTCACACGTAAGCCCCTCGACAAGGAAAAGGACCTGTGGCTGTGGCTTAATGAAACAGGGCGTCACCAGGGGTTTAAGGGATATTGGTCAAGCAAAAATGAAACCTTGATTCTCCAACATTACAAACAAACTTGTAAATGGAGGGGTACTTATGGGGCTTGGTATTGTACTGGCCGAATAAGGGATGGGGCAACCACCTTTTTCAGCCCTCTGGGTGACAAAGACACAACTTATTTTCAGTTTCCACCGGGGAAAGATGGGCCATTTGCTCAGGGAAATAAAGCCAAAAAGGGGCATTATTGGATTTGTGGGAACACAGCATATAAGTTCTTACCCGCGGGGTGGTCGGGAGTTTGTTATATAGGGATTATAAGGCCCCTCTTTTTCCTCCTGCCAGAAACTGGTGGACCCCAACTAGGCATAAAAGTGTATGATAACCTCGGGGATAGAAGGATTGCCCGTAAGACGCGATCTACCAAGATAAATTTAGGTGGGACACAAAAATGGGGAAATGACGAATGGCCCCCTGAGCGAATAATTGAACACTATGGGCCAGCAACCTGGAATCCTAACGAGCCCATTGCAGGGGCAAGAGAACTGATTTATAACCTAAATCAAATAATTAGACTACAAGCAGCCCTAGAAATTATCACCAACAAAACTGCTGATGCCATAGACCTATTAACTCGACAATCGCAACAAATGCGCACGGCAATCCTTCAACACCGTATGGTTTTAGATTATTTATTGGCTGAGGAGGGAGGGGTGTGTGGAAAATTAAATATCTCTAACTGCTGCTTAGAAATTGATGATGTGGGAGAAGTAGTTCTCCAGTTGACCCAAGATATCAGGAAAATAGCCCATGTCCCTGTTCAAACCTGGAGTGGTTGGAACGGCGATTTGTGGTCCTGGTTACCAGGGGCACCCTGGGTGAAACAATTAATACTGTATCTATTATGTGCAACCGCCACCTTACTGTTCCTACCCTGCATAATTCCCTGTTTTATTCAATTAATTCGACATGTTGTGTCAAATATGCAATTTGTTCCCAGCCCTCCACCTGATGGTGCAACAAAAATCCGTACCATCTCTCAGCCACAACCTACCTCCGTACCAATCATTTAAACCCATTCCCAATTCCTCCTGAAGGAAGAAATTGCATATTGCCAGTTACTGTTAACCCCATTCCTAATGTTTGTCCTCCAAAGTTGAAGAATTGTTGAAGTTGTTTGAGAATGAGATTGCATTGAGCAGCACCTCAGTTCATCTGTGTTAAGATGTTCCTTCACCTAAACCAATGTTGTTCCCTTCTTCCTTCCCACAATTTTCCTCCACCCTTATCCCCAACTCCCTCAACTCCCGTTTTCTTCCTTTCCCCCTTCTTTCCTCTCTCTTTCTTTCTCTTCCTCCTATGCCACCAAGCTGCAATGTCGAGCCACGGGGTGGTGTAAAGGACCGATAGAAAAATGTGGTTTTTGTCTCGACATTGCCGCCGTAGCGCCATCCAGCATCGCGCTTCGAAAAGACCACCTTCTCCACAGCTTTAAGAAAAACAACCTCGTGCGCCTGCGCGCAGACTAAAGGCGCGAAAAGAGCCGAGGCGGGGACAAAAAGGCGCGAAAAGAGCAGAGGCGGGGACAGCACATCCGTGGCGAGCCGCACGCACGCATTTGTGATCCGCGCATGCGTGAGCCCCTATATAAGGAGCACACGTGGCCATCGGGCGGGGCGGCAGCGGCGGCGCGTGAGAGACCACTCCTTCTGTTCCTGCACCCTCAAGCCCCTCCCCTCCCCTCCCCTCCCCTCCCCTCCCCTCCCCTCCCCTCCCCTCCCCGCTTCGGTCCCCGACGACGCCCGAGGCCACCGGAGACCCAGCAGAAGATCGTCAGGACTCGAGGTGGTGGCGATGAACTCCTCCTTTTCTTTCTCTCTCTCTCTCCCCTATTCTTTTCCCCTCCTCCCTTGCCCTCCCTCCTCCCTCCGTTCCCTTCTCCCCTCGAATAAAAGTAAAAGGTTGTATGACATCTGACCGATTCCAGCGTCTTAATCTCGTCCTTGGGATCGTATCGAAACCTCCCCCGCCATTGGATCGGGACAGAATGCAAAGCTCCAGAGTCATCCTTTCATTTTGTGGTGGGATTCATGCAAGCTGTGTACCTGGTGGAGCAGGTCCTGGTGCACTGAAGTGTCCTGTCCCCTGCTGTGATGATGGGGCAGCAGCTGGATGGTGGCACAGCTCCCCACTGGGGTCCCCGCTGCCCTTCCTTCCTCTGGAAACCAGGATATTTCCAGGACACATCCACCTGGCCCCAGGAGTTCAGGGGCATTGCGAGCTTCACCAGCCTACCTGAAGCCAGAGTGACCAAGGGAGCATTGATTTTTTTTTTTTAAAAAAAGACAGATTTTCCTTTTTAAAAAACGTTGTCCACTGGCTTTTGTGGTGCCTGTTGAGGGGCTTTTTTGTCATATTTTAATATGTAGCCAGGCTGCAAAAAACATGCTGGGCCTGCTTATCTGCTCTTATGTCTTCTGTAATAAATGCAAGCCTCACCTTTCCAGCAGCATTGTTCGGAAGAGGATTTTCTTTCACAAAACTCAGTTAAACATCTTTCAGTTAAACATTTTTCAACAAACTGAGTTTTTTTCCTCAGTATGAGCAACTACAAAAAGATGTGCTATCAGTCTGCAATGTGCCAGCAGATAGATAGGTGTTTAGCAGGTGGGAACACTAAGAAAATCAGAAAAGGAGTGACAAAAAGCCTGAGGGATGAAACGTTAGCCCAGGCAATTTTACTGAGGCATTAAAGAGGGGAGAAAATAATTTGCTCTTTTTTCATGCACTTCCATCCCTCCACAATTCCCTCTCTGCAGCACCTGCTTGAAGTGTGCCCCGGTGAGGAACGGTTTCCTGGGACCGCTGCTCCCCCTTTATCTCCTGCTGGGACCTCAGCCATGAGGATGGGGTGGTGCCCCAGGGCAGGAGAGGGGAAGCTGGTTCCCCAAGGGGGTTTCCATGGTCCATGCAGCGAGGAATAAGAAGGCTTGGGGCAGGCAATGGGCTCTATGGGTTGCTGCATGTGAAGTAGTGGGGCCTGGGCATCGGGGTATCAATATGCAGGAGTATTTGTGGAAAAGTCCAGACTGGGGTTCCAAACCGCCATGCAGAAGAAGGGATGGAGATTGGAGATCTGCGATCACCTTGGGCATCATGTCTTGTGCTATTTATTTCCTGGGTCAAATCATGGATCTTTTTCTAATCCCGGTGGGGTTCAGGCCCCTGGGGTGCTTGCGCTGCAGCCAGCCCAGTTTGCACAAATACAGCCCAAAGGGCTTCCAAAGTGGATGTTAATAACCATCCAGTCTTGTCAGAGTTTTGTTCCCAAGAAGCTGCAAAACCTGCCTGAGAAGACGGGTGAGTGCCCAGGCCCCAGGCAGCCCAAGTGCTTCCTTAAAAGGCTTTTGGAGAGGATTCATGAGCAGTGTAACACATGGGTATTTGCAAAGCGCTCACCTCCATCCTTAAGTCTGCTCCTTTTGCGGCCCCTGGTGAGTTTTCACTGATGGTATGGCAACACCCAAGAGTGAATCACACAAAAACCCTATACCTAAAACTTCACAGCCTATGAGCTATTATCTCAGGAATGCTGTGCCATTGCTGCCAGCCCAGACGTTCCAGCAGCCTGAAGCAGCCTCACAGCTCCCTGGAAGGCTCCTTGCCTCCACACTCGAAAGCAGAGCAGAGGGCAAGTCCTACTCCTCCTCCTCCTTGTGTCTAATGCGCTGAGCATGGTGTGGGGTGAACACCTCTCAGATATGACATCTGGTGTCAAAACAGCAAATAACAACCTATTATTTATTATGTATTTATTGCTAACCTACTGTTTGTCTGGGATAGTGGGATAATGAGCTGCTAACAGACTTGGTCAGTGATTTTCAGTTAGCACAGGTTTACACAGTGATTTTTTTTTTTAAGACCTCAGAGAGTAAAGGGTGCTAGGTATATAATTAATGGCATTCTGTCAATGTACAGACTGCATTATTTTATATACCATATAACAGAATCTAAAGGATACTATATTTTATGGTATGTGTGGAGGCAGGATTGAGGTAGGACTTCCAAGCTCACCATCTCATTTTCAGATCAAGAAATCTTTACCTCACTGCTGTATTGTTTCTAGCTGTGTATATAGATTGACAGCAGAAATCATTTTGACCATTAAGAAGCAGCATCTCTTTCTGAAATGCAGCCAAGTCCTGAAATGAAAGACCAAACATTAGCAGCGTATAATCAGGCTCCCAGCAGTTGAAGAGAGGAAGTAATAAATATCTCATTTACCTGGAACTGCAGGAGAAACAGAGCTTGCTGCATGTAAGGACCCATCTGGGCACTGGGAAGGAACCTTGAGCAAGTTCTCCCAGCGCAAAAGATAGGCATTCGTGCTCCTACAACCACAGCACTTGGGCATAATTTTCATGTTTCATTCCTACAACTTTCCCTTTGGCCAAACAGTGCATTTTCATGGTTTATGAGTTCATTAGTGACAAAGACAAACTGTTACCAGCTGAATTCCCCCACTGCAGCTATCCCTGACTGGTCTGTGAAGCCAGGGTTACTTCGTTAAGTTTTGCTGAAATCAAGCAGATATTTTTTCCCAAGAATCATTCACCAAGAAGAGCTGTGCTGAGTCCAGGTGTGGAAGGAGCCACATGACGCATGTGCCTATTGACCCTTTAGAGTCTAGTAAAAAGGCTGGGATCTCTTACAGGAGCATAGGTGATGCCATGTCCCAGACCATACTGGAAATCAGGCTCCGAATCCAGTCCAAATCTGCTATTTGATAGCTTTGATTATCTCGGGAAATCTCACACCCCAGGACTGTGTACCTGAACTACATCTTTTAAAAAGACTTTACTGCCTACCTAATGGTGTTAGAAACTCAACAATGGGAGTTAGCCACTCCCAAAACCACATTCCAGCTTTATAGTATATAAATGTGCCTCAGTTTAATTCTCAGTTTAATGTGGTACGCTTCTTTGTTGCTTCAACTTTAATAAAATATTTATTGCCTATAATAATATTGAGTCTGTAACGTAAATGAGCACTACGTGACTTCTATTTCTAACTTTAAATAATACCGAAACATCTTTAATAATTACATTCCCATATACTGTATACACCATGCTCACCTTTAAAATGCGTTTTAATGTATTAGTATGCACATTTTATGATGGAAATTGTATCGTGGACAATTATTAAAGATGGTGCAGATCTGTAGTTGCCACTAATTGGTAGAATCACTTGTGTTCAATGTCTCTTAGGACTTGGTCTTCAGAGATCATGCAGTGCATTAGTGAAATGATCATCAAATATTGGCCTGCTCTTATTCCTTTTAACTTCAGTGGAAATATGACTGACATCAATATAGTCATGTGTCAATACATTTCATTGATAAAGAATATTATGTTCAAAATTCGTTCCTTATTTTTGGCTAGGAACTCAGTTTTTATATTGTTTGCATAGCTGAGAAGCAGTATAGTGTCAGAGTGACTCATGAATGGAAGTTAAATACATTACAGTGGGTGATAATGAAACCTGAAAAGGTTGGGTAAATATAACCCCTAGAAGGGAAATTTACTATATTTTTTTCCATGAAAGATCAGCTGAACTTGGTGTTTACCGGTCAGGAACGTAACAAGTTCTGGCTAGTTCCTGTGATTTAGAAACTTTTCACCCTGCAATTTTGATGTTTTATTTCCGAGCTCCCTGGGAGAATTTCATTTAAAGTTTGACTTAATCTGGATTCTATTATAATTTTTTCAGATAAAACAAAAGCAGAACTTTTATTTCAATGTGGCATGTTTTTAGGTTTTTTTCATGAAGAAATCACATGATGAAAGTGCAACTCCAAAGTATTGCTTCTTAAAGCTGTGCAGCACTTCACATCTGTCCTGACTTGCATAACCTACTCTATGCATTGAACAACCATCTTTAATGAGGGAGCTGCTAAAATGTGCTGTGTTCCCATAGTAAGATGTGTGGTCAAGACAAGGAAAGATTTTCAATTGTCATTAAGAGAATTCTGACTTCCTGTGACATATTGTCTGTCTTTATCTTTTAAATTTCATATAATAAACCCCTTTGGCTGCTTTTAGGAAAACAGATCACATACCCATCCCCTTCTTTTTATTTCTGCACGTCTCTATGACTACCTGCTTACAAACATCCTCTGTAGGGGGGAACAAAAGAAACAAGTAGATTCCTGCACTACGGTCACTTTTGATTTGTGCTCTAACCAGAATATATCCGCACATATTTATTTTCCTGCATGTGCTGTGGTACTATGTGTGTTTATTCAGGTATGTCATCCACAGAAACACTTTTCCCAGGGGGAGGTTTTCACTCTTCAGAGTAAAAGGACACCTGGATTATCTATGTGCATCTGTGAAAGCTGTTGCATTTATTCTCCCTTTCTGTTGCAGTCAGCCTTGTGTAATAGCGCTTGCATCCTCTGTGGGTGGAGGGGTGAAGAACCTTAACCTGGCAGCATGGAAGAGGCTGGGAAACTGATGCCATTTGCAACTTGCCAGACGATATGCACAAGAAAATGTAAAAAGCAAAAAAACCCTGTAATGGGCAAATAATTACACTTGTCCCTCCTGTACAGTTAACTGCAAATAATAAAATTGCCTATAAATGAGTAGTCACACCCAGGGAAAGTAAAATGCTACTGTTTGTCCTTCCTCATGCATTTCATTGAGCTTTACATAAGTACAGGTGTAATAGCCACAATTCACATTCCAAAAGGCTTTTTTTCCCCTTTCGGGGGGAAATAAACCAATTAAAGGTATTCAAGGGTCTTCGTGGTATAACAGAGCACACTATATATTGTGGCATGAATGTTGTCTTCTGTGGTGCATCAGATGTCACTTCAGCAATCAGATTTTCATGGAATTATAGAAAAAAATATTTTGGAAGCAAGTTCTGGAGATATGTAGCCCGACCCCTGCTCAGGGCAGGGCTAGCTTCAGAGTTAGCTGAGATTGCTCTGAGGATTTGTCCAGAGAAGTTTTGAAAAATCTCTAAGGATGGAGACTCCACAACACCTTCACATTATCCAGGTTGTAAGTTTTGGAGAAAAAACCAAAATCCTGAGATGATCCCAGAGAAATATGTGGAAAATATGTAATTAATTAACTCTCCTGTGTCCTAAGTGTGTATTTCTGGTATAGCGTGGGTTTTTTACTTTAAATTATTGTTATTGTGCCTTTACAGCAATGTGTTGTGTTGCACTCCATTGACGCTGCGTAAAGGTGAATGCATGAAAAACATGAAGAGGTGTGATGAGTGCTTGAGATAAGCTGGGAGATCAGGAGACACCTGAGAACTTCACCCCCACCCAGCAGATGGGTGATGTTTTGCAGGAGAGAGGTCTATTTCTTCTTCCTTTCCTCTCTGCTGAGCAAGGTTAGATTTAGATCTTGCCTGAATGCAGACTCCGTATTGCTTTAACGACGGGCACAATCCCTGGGCTGTGAACACAGTTATAAAAGAGTTTATTTCTTTGTACATTAAAAATCAGCAGGGAAGGGAATAAAGTCTGCTGCTGTACAGTATTTCGATACTGGGGATAATATAGGTATACTGATGAAAAATAATACATATGTAAGTGGCATTATGACGGCAGTATGAAAAGAAATACTGGATGAGAATACAGGTATATAATTATTCATCATACCGAAGCAAGTAGAGATCTAAATTATTCATCATACCGAAGCAAGTAGAGATCTACACTTCATTATTTCATGGATGACAGAACAGTTTCAGCCAGAAAGCTTGAGGGAAGGTTATTCTGACCATATACCCCGATGGTGCATTTACCTGAGGGGAAGAGAATAGAGGAAAGATATTTTCCTATGGAAAAAGTTTGCCTATTCCTTGAAGAGGGACAATTCCCCCATCACTGCACAAGAGGCAGGCACAGCGCTGTTTGGAGAGCTTGGGAAAAGCAGTAAACTGCTGCCACCTCAGCAATCCTACAAAGAGTGCACCTCCAATCCAATCCATCCATCCATCCATCCATATATAAATAGATATGTAAATACACACATATATAAAATATAGAAATAATAATATATAAATATATAAAATATATAAATATAACTTTATATGCATATATATTATATACATACATATATTATATACATACATATATTTACATATATATTTATATGTATATATATGCTTTCCAACTAGACTTGACAGCCTCCCTTTCACAGGAGTCCATCAAGGGTTACTTTGGAAATAATCTTGATATCTTCCATGATAACAAAAAATTCCATTTGTTACCAGATCCCAATTCACTGCAAACACTTCTCACAATCTCTGAGTACTCAAAACCCTTTCAGTACTTAAAGTACATACCAGCCACTGTAAGTTATCCTTAAATATCACATGGAAATGTTTACATTTGTGGAAACTAAGTTTCTGCTTCTTCTTTCTTCCTGTCTTGGTCTCACAGCCACCAAATACTTGTGCAGTTATTGACAGCTCTCATTAACATCAACAGTTTTATTGTGAGCCCATGGCTAGAAAACCTGTGATAAATACTATGCTGATCTCTACCTGCTTTCTGTACTTCAACGTGGGCAAGAAATGTCAAGTTAAGCTCAGCCCACCTGCCCAAGCTGAGCAGGACATCTGTGGTTTTGTGTGGTTATTCATGGCGTGGGGTGCAGCTTCAGCGGGCAGCTTTTTTAATAATGTAATCCAAAAGTGAAAGGGTAATGTTTACCAAACCTGTTTCAAAATGGCTGATTAATCAGATTAATAGGTGTTTATTGAGGCTGTTGCTAGGTACTTACTGTTACTGAGATAATTGTATGACTCAGCTAAGCCAGACAAAGGCTCTACTGTTGCTCTGCAGTACTGACTGGCAAAGTCTGGATCATGACACCAGCGTAAGGGGAGAAACTTGGCTCTTTCTTCTCAGGTTTTTCACAAGGCTAATCACCTAGGTAATTTATCGTCACATCATCCACTTTTACAGCCAGCTTCAAATGCCTTCCTCCCATAAAACCAAGAAACAAACACTGACCCTTCTGCAGAACCCCTTCATCCGCAGCACAGTGGTGATGGGTTTTCATTACTGACCCCAAGGTTTGGGGACAGACCTTTCTTTTGTGTCTTTTTTATATTATTAAATTATTATACAATTATACTATTATATTATTATACTATTATATTATTATATTAATGCCTTTTCCTGTAAGCATCTGCTTAAACCGTAAGGTCGTAGCCATTCAAAGCACTTGTTTAGTAAATAATTGGGGCAAGTTTTGTGGGGAGAGGAAATCTTTTATAAGACCAAGTGATAAACATGGAAACAGCTGACAAGCTTTCATGCACACAAGCTCTTCTTCAGGTCAAACTTGTTGCTTGAAAGCCTCTCTTCTTTTCCAACTAGATGTGAGGTTTTTCCAATAAAAGCTACTGCCTCTCCCTGAAATTCTCGCTGCACATATTCTTAACTCTCACAGCTGCAAAGACAAGGCTACTAATAAACAACAAACAGTACTTGATTAAGCAGGCTATTAATGGAGATTTTTTATGATAGAAATTACATCGTACAACTCCTGCCTCATATTTTTCATCTAAAAAAAATGGGAGCATTTTAAAAAGACAGCTGCTAATGAGTATAATTATGGAAAACTCTCCTTGCTTCTCAGAGGAAAGCATGAAGTACATGGAGTCTGATGTACAGAAAGAGATTTATATCTGCAGATTGGGGGGAACACTAAGAACATATACCTGCCCTCCAATTAAATTCTGACTTGCTTATACGTTGGTTTTATTATTTTAATGTAACAGGCTTTTTTCATTCCAAAGTAGCATGTCTGTGTTCTGCTGATGTTAGTTTGCATAGCTGAGTGATAAAGGATATTTGAAATCATAGGGGCATGTTTACTTCAAATGTTTCCAGTCCATCAGTCTCAGGTTGTACCAGTCCAAATTTGGAGTAACGCTATCAGCAGTAGTGTTATAATCAGATTTACACCAATATATCTGAGAGTAGAGTTTAACCCTGGCTAGTCATAGTCTGTAGCAGGTTTTTTTTGTTTTAATCTTCAACAAAAGAAGTGATATATTGTAATGAAGCAGAATTTCACTTGCTCAGGATTGTATTTTGATTAGAAAATCTTCTGGTATATGTCAGAGAGATTACTGCTTTTTAGCAACAGACACCTTCACTACCTGGAAATGAGCAACATTTATTCAAAACACTCCACCAACACTTTCTTTACTGTAACATCCAGTCATAACTGATAAAATAAAGTCTACCCTTTCAACAGTTCTGGAGGCTTATAGATCAAGGTCTGAACTAGGCTTTGAACCAGGAAGCGGGCTTTGTTTGAACTGCCTAACCCTTGCATTTGATTTCTTGAATTAATGTTTTACCTGTAACTAGAAGTGTTTCCACTGAAGGAAGAGAGCGATCCTGCTGCTGCTTTAACACCTGTTACAGTCCCAAATATGTTATTGAAAAAAATTGTAATGCCTAAGGTGTCTCTTTGCTTTTACTGGTCATGAGCATAAATCACATTAAGCATGTATTCAAGTCTGGAGCCAGCCTCATAGATATGATGGTTTATTAATGGGTCTTTGTGCATATCCAGAGTGAGAAAACTGGGAGAAATATCACCAGAACAAACCACTGTACAGAGGCAGGTTTATGAGTGATTTGTGAGTGTCAAAGGAAAGTAAGTGAAGGGTGGAGCAGAAATCCCCTCCCCAATTCTGCATGTGGCCCAGGGAGGAATAAATGACCCCAGGGATAGCATGACCCCAACCCTCTCTGTCCACCCCTCCAGCCTCTAGGATATAACCTCTAACTGTTATACTGGTACAATCAAAAGTCAGTATTTTTTCTCATATCATCACTTCATGAGGTTGGGGTGGTACCGCTCCACCCCTTGGGAAAGGGGAGGATTGTTTCGGCAGAGATTGTTGATGGCAGTGAGGCATGAAGCAAGGTGGGAAAACTAGGAGTGGGTCAAGATCCAAGGTTCAATATTTATCTGATTTTCTCTACAGGGCAGAAGGACTTTTCAGGCCATTAGCTGTCTCAAATGATTCAAGAGACTCTTTTGCAAGCATATGTAAAGTGGCCACCATTGGAAGATTATAATGGTGTTAATTTGAAAAGATGTTTTTAATACTGGAAAAGGTTAAGAGGCAGCAGCTCTTCATCGGCACGTCCCTTAACATGTCTCAGAATTGGGCCAGTTCAGCTCCCTGCTGAGACGGCAGCAAGAACCTTTTCAGGGTCCCTTATTCCACACCCCTGCTGTGGGGAGTAGCAACCATGAACATCTTTCTCCACTGCAGCTATGGGCAGGAGGGAAAATGGTCAGCTTTTTTGATACCAAATTATTTTACAGGCCAGATGCTAAATATATGAACCCTCCTCCCCCAGTGTCTGCTAACAACCTTTTTGACAATGTAATTTACTAGCAAGTTCAGTAGCAACAACTTCCCCTCAAAACACTTCCCCTTAGGTAGAAAATTGGATTTTTAACTAAATTATTATGTTGTTTTCTTTTTTTTTTTTAACCCTGATTTTGATTACATTGAATTTTCACTGAAAACAGTGGGAAACATATTTGGTGGAGGGGGTCTAAATATTGAAAATATTTAGCCTTTCAGCCCCTTGAGACTTGGAGAAAAATGACATCAATTTATAGCTGATTCTTGTTCTAAATTCCCATGGTAAGCTTTTTTTCTCTCCCCCCCCCCCCGCTTTTTTTTTTTTTTCTGTTTGCAAGCAAACAGAATGAAAGAAACCTTTTTTTAACAAAAAGTTTCAGTTCTCCCAGCTAAACCTATATGGCCCAGCCACACCTTGCCTACAGACTGGAAATCCTCAAGGGATTAATTCTACCAGAAGACACCAATTCCTTTCATTCCTTTTTCATTACCAGTTCCTTGGACAGTGCTAAACAGCGCAGGAATGTGGCTGCACACCCTTGGTCCTCCTGATCTACCATTTTCCCAACGGCAAAGCAGACTGTTTGCAAGTGGTAGAAACACTACCACCTTCAATATAAGCAGGCATGACTGGCTGAACTGGTGAAATGGTTTTGGATTCAGGCTGTCTTGTAGCAGCCTTGTTATGCCACACCTAGATCATCTACAATAGGAACTGTCTTGATGAAGGACAAATTGTTTATTTTTGTTTTAACCCTGTAATCCCTTAATGTATTTGCACAATTTCAAAAAGTAGGTGAGAAGGAGGGGGCGTATGAAGGCAAAGCTGTAGCAAAACTTTACCATTGCTGAATGACCTGTTTACTGAATGTATTCACCAGAAATAACAGGAGTCATAGGAAAACAAAAAACAAAGTACCTGGCATTTGGTGCCATCTGATCCATAACCTGAAGGTGGAAAGGTCATTTCCCAGTTTTCTCTCAAGGTAGTGTATGCATTCATATTGTTTGGATTACATTTGGACCATTAAGCATCCCATCCGGCAGCACAGACCCGCTCCCTGCTGACCCCCACCTCTTTAGGCACCTCTGTGCTGCAGGGAGCACCTACACATGCAATACATTTACCAGGGGCAGGATCGCTGCCTGGGAACAGCCTTGAGAAGGTCGAGGGTTGTGTGTTCAGTGTCTGCTCCAGTGACACTCCTGCAGCACCCAACCAGACTTGTGAGTGGAGACCTCCTGACCCTGGGTGATGAGCCTGTCCAGATCTTCCCCCAGACAGAGCAAATAAGTCAAGCACATGGCCCTGATGGCATTAGAGGGTTTCCTTCCCTGCAACAGTATTTTTGCATGTAATCCTCACTTACTGCAGTGCAAAGGGATGCACTGACCTAATGTACTTTGTAATATGCGTGTCCTTCACTGGGACAGTAACTTTGTTTACAGCTCTAAGCTGCTCTGTCTGGCTGTATCCTCATATGTCTCTCTGCAGTTGCATCAGTTTGTCTTTTTTAACCCTCACCTATGATTAACAGTCTGAGCTGCTGTGCATAATATACAGCACAGTGAACTGTGGGGTAGAGTTTGCAATATGTCCTCATTTCAACTTTGAAATATTAACCCCTTAAATAAAACCAGCTGCACAGAGCAATTAGCAAGCATGAAAAAAAAATGCTGAACAATTCGACTCAGAAAGCCTCTGAAGAGTGTCTGTGCTCGTCTCCCTGGGAAATACGGCCATTACAAGTTCAGTAAATAAATGACCCCTTTTTTTTCACATCCAGGCACAAAAGAAATTTTCTTTCATATAGGAAGATTTAAAAATAAATTTTAGAGACTCATGTATGCACGCACAAAACTACACATGCGTACACGCATCCTAATTAAGCTTCTACAGCTGTAGCTATAGGAAGCCACATTTAGAAAACAGAGAGTCTGTTTTGCTTAAGAGTTATGCTTTGGCAAAGTGTTAAACAGTGCATACGTTGCATGCTGGAGCAATGTAATGCCAAGGTGCTGTTCCTGTAGCAGAATTAGTGACACTTTTATTTATAATGGCAGTGCTTGCAGCTTCCATTAAAGAGACCGGGGTTTTTTAGGTAAATTGCAGAAGTAATGAAAAGGGAATCCTCCTTGGGAATTTCACTAGATTTCTTTTTCCCATCCAGAGGGAAACACCATCCCCTGGTGCCTCTAGTTAGCGATGAAGGAGCATGCTGAGACGTCCTTAGCACCTTTCAATTGACCACAGGTGTTTTCTAGATCCAGCTAGGCCTTGACACTGCTGCCGGGAGCCCTGCTGCTTCTGCACCTCCTTTGCTGTCAGTGTGGAGGTGTCACCACCATCCCCACCACCACAGCCCGGCCAAGGACCCTGGGGCCAAGGCCGTCCCCCGGTTTTCCACCACACCTCACTGTGTGTCCCATGATGGAGGACTTTGGGGGTGGATATGGGGCCAGACTGGTGGTCTTGCTTCACCCCCTCTGCTGCCTGCCTCCCCCCTCCGTCCTCACTTTTTCATTTTCTTAAATTAAAAATAAGAATGGTGGTCTTAAGCAGACACCTAGGGAAGAACAAAAACTGGGTGAGTGTATACAACGTTTCTCCAAGTACTTTCCTGTCCTCCAGCTACTCCAAAATCAGGGATTTTCTGAGCCCGTTCAGCAAAGCTCTTTCTTTTTCTAGGCTCTCCATGAAGCCCTGCAACCTCCCTGAATCCACAGCACCTTTGGCCAAGGGGTGCCACACATCTGCTCTTCGCTGAGTCCAAAAAATGCCTCATTTTACCTGTTTTGAACCTGGCTATGTATTAGGTGCCCCACCTGTGCTCAAAGACACAGCCAGCAATCCATCCCTGCCTGCCCCATAAGCCATGCATGACTTTGCAAACCTCCAGTATGTCCCATTCCATAATGAAGAGTTAGGAGCACTTTAGAGTCCCTGTCTCACTGGGCAGCCTGGGGACCATGCCACCCCCTGGAGAGCCATTTGAGAACTGCCTGGCCCCTTTCTGGAAAAGCAGGCCACGCCAGCTGATGACACCAGCCCATCACCGAGCCCACACATTTGGGGAGCTCAGGGGACTACACGTGCCAGCAGCCCAACAGAAGCCATGATGTCCGGCCGTGGGAGCAGTGTGAACTGTCAGGGACAGTGCCAGCCTCCCCAGAAGAGCTGCTTGCAAAAGGAGCATGTGTCTGAGGTTTCATTGCTAAAATGGAAAGGGCTGAAATGCAACAGCGCGGCACATCAGCACATCAAACTAACTCAAAATGATGAAATCCTCCTGGCAAGGACTGTTTCCCAATCCAGACAGGCCAGGCTCAACCACCTAGACATTCCTCACAAAAATATGCAGACATCCGGGAAACCAAATGACATGTCCATCTTAGTGGCGATTGGCACTTATCAACATGCATACAGTGAGCCTGAAGGTTGAAAACAAGCTGAAATTTGGTGGGGAATGTCCAGTCCACTGCCTGGCCCCAGCAAGGGCACCATGGCTTTACCTCTGCCCAAGCAAAAGCAACCAGAGAAGGCTCTCAGCTGCTCCTCCCACAGGTCTGAGCTCTCTGAGCTCTCCGAGCTCTCCGAGCTCTCCAAAGCTGCCATGTACTCTCCTAAACTACCTCCACCATCTCAGTTTACTCTTGGTGGCTTATGGTGAACCTGCATCACCTCGGTCCCTCCTGCCAGTCTGGTGGTGTCAGCTCCAGGCACAACTGCAGCTCAGTCTGCAATGTCCTCGCTCTGCAGAGAGGGATGAGCCACGTTTCGGCAGAGGCCACATTGCAGCAGACCCTCCCGAGCAGAGCCCTTCTCTCTCTTCACTAGTTTTATTCAAAACCTCTTCACAAGTTTTATTCCTCCCCTGTGCTCCCTTGCCCCATAGCTGCAGGCTACAATTACTAATACTAACTAATAAAGAGGCAGTACAGCACCAGATGAACCTGGAGAGGTCAACCTAAAAGCAACAGTTTAAGGGCAGCCAAAAAGCGATTGTCCAAAAGCAGTCTGAAAGCAATTATTCTCCAGCTAACATTACCCCTCAGCATAAATAACTCCTGCTGACCTCTCCAAGCCTTTGATTTGCTCCATTTGGGAAGCTCTGCTGTTGCCGTCCGTCCAGCAGGTCTCACCTTTCTCCGAGCAGCCGTCCAGGCTGGCGCTGCAGCTCTGCCAGCACCAGCTCACCCAGAGCGGTGACCTGACCGGTGTCTGCTCTTCTATGAGCTCCTGGCAGCTTCATGTGATGGCATCTAGCGGGCTCCTCACAGTGCTCTGCAGTCTCCCTCCAATACTCTTTGGATTATTTTTGCCTTGTCCATGGGGCTCATAAATGTACAAATCATGGCCTGAAGCTTTAAAAATTCCCTTTTGATATCCACAAAGAAGAGCTTTCCCAATTTTTTCCAAGAACACTGTAGAAGTGGAAGGAGCCCCTCAGCAGGTAGTTGAACAAGGTGCATTTAAGCCAAAAAAAAACCCTTTCCATGGAACCTTATGGATGCTAAGCCTTTACATAATTTCAAAAAAGTAGCTGAACCAATTCATACAAGAAAAAAGTCCGCAGTGGGCATTAAATGCACAGTCACTACCTCTGGCGCAGGAGGCCCCGTGCCATGAGCAAGAGCGGCTGGGAGACCACTGTGGGGCAGGGTGGCTGCATGTTTGCCCTGGTCCCACTGCCTGCCTGGACCAGACGGGGACAGTGACAGCAACGGGACACTGCACTGAGTGGATGTCTGATCTGATCTGGTTGTGTGCAGCCAGCCTTACGCTCTCTTGTAGTGTGCCAGTAGGACTGCGGGGGCAAAAAGTTTAGCTGATTTTAACATGATAATGAATACATTTGTAAGGGAAATTACATAATGTGGTGACTACAATGCAGCGTCCTGGATTTGCTCATCTTTTAGACTCCTTCCAGCCCTTTTCTTCTCACTTCAGCCGGAGCCCTTTTTCCAAGTGTCAGATTTGAAGGTGTGATCCATGTCATATCAAATAAAAGCTCAAATCCCTCGTTTTTCCAGGAGCAGGGCCAAAAGTGAAACTCCTGTGCTTTGTGTGGATTCAGCCCCAGTCTCTCACTGAGATTAGAGATACCTTAAATTTGGCCCACGCTTGTCCACGCAGTTTACAAATCTCAGGAGCCTTGAAGCAAGTGGGTAGGCAATGTCTGTTTTTTGACAAAAGCCTATGCTAGGGAAAAACCACCTGGTTTGAGTTTAAGTCCATGCAGTTATCCCTACTCTGGATGAATCATAATGAATCCTTTTTCTTAATTGTACTAAGGATTTCATCACAGAGCTCTCTGCAGAGATTATGACATAAGAAGAGGAAAAGAAAGGGGTTGCAAAATATGGGAAATGCAAAAGGGACTTTTACATATGCTTATGCTCTGTAACAATGGACTGTCATTGTCCAGGTCCTCAGTAAATATTCAGTGAAGTATTTGTCTGCATTTCATAAGAACAAGAAGGTTAGAGAATTGATGAGAACACAAGAGCTGGGAATTGCAAAGCATTTGTGCTAATTAGATGAGCATCCTCTACACAAACACAAGGATGAAATGTCACGTAAGGGAAGTAGCAATGAAAATTTTCCAAATGAATGCTTAAATATAGGTTTTTGGTCTACAGTGAGAACCTAAGTCTGTCGTTTGATCTTCAGAAAAGATGTCAATAAGAACTGCTCTTGTTCAGCATTTTTGAAAATCAACTCACTGTTTAAATACCTCACTGTGGAATTAAGAGCCTATTTAAAGTCTTGTTCTTGATGCCTCACCTGGTAAATATTTGAGAAACTTGCTATAAATTTTTTTTTCTCATTTTTCTCAGTTGAGTATAAGTCAACAAGTCCCGTGAATTTTTAAAGACAGATGTGTGTTACTCCCTGCTGCGCAGTATATAGAAACTTCAGGTACTTTATAGAAATATTCAGAAACTATAGAGACTTGCATATGACTTGTTGCTATTTTTTCCTAAAACATTTTAGTTAGGTGTTAATGTTCTGATCTTGCAAATATTTACGCCAATAAATAACTCGAGTCAAAGGGGAAACATTGCTTACATGTGTAACATTAGTTACAATCACAAAAATGTGCAGGACTGGGGTTTCATCTTGTAAACATTCACTTGCTGAAATTAAAATCATAAGAAGTCACGATCCTATTAACAGTGTACATTTTGGCAATATCGTTTGGGATATTTTATCTCATAGGGCACCATCAATAATTTAATGGCTTATTATTGAAGTGGCTCTATTGCAACCAGGTGTCACGACTATTTGTACCTTCTACATGAAGGAATACAGGATAACCCGTCTGACTCGGTCTCCCTCATGTTCCACTGCAGTTGCCCAGAACCGATCTGAGATCTCAACAACAAAAGTCTGTTCACCAGGAAATGTCAAAACACAAAATCCATTATTTTTCAGAAATATGTTGGTTTTGATCAAACCCACTTTGACAGCTGCTTTTAACAGTAAAAGAAAATATTCTGATTAAATTTAGAGAGGCCCATTGCAGACTAGCAGAGCAGACAAGCATTTGCCAGCTTTCAGGAACCCTGTTTCCATTAACTGGTTTGGCTCGGGCACAGTATTCTTACATATACAGGGAGAACAGCCTGACTGTTCGGTTTACCTTACTCGTCACTTTCCACATTTTTTGGCTAGTCCCAAGGATAATGTGTACTCCTGACACATTAGTACATGTTGGAATTAAAGCAAAAGCATCCAGTACTGCAAGCTCTTCAGAAGGGCAGCAGCACTGCACCGCGACTACATCCATGCACTGGTATTGTATCTAACCTCTTAGCAGTAACATATCTAAAGAACAAAATTATGCAAAATGCAAGCAATCAATAAACATGCTTTCGTGCTAGGAACTCTTTGTGAAATGGTGACCTTTTTTTTTTAAAGGGAATTTATCCAGCTGCCTACCAGGTTATTACAGCATCAGAGTTGCATCATTCCTAAGTACACTACAAGAGAGCACCAATATAAAGGCATTAGAACAATGAAAATTGGCTGTGAAAATGATTATGTGGGATGTCGCTCTTGCCGTATTAAGCAATCTGTTTCCCACTCCTTTAGGGCAACCTGAGTATGCTGTCAGCGATCTGGCTTCATTACCTGGCAAGACAAAGATTACAAGGCTTTTAGAAAACAGCCTGAGATGGGAGAACCCTTTTTAAACTATTTAGGGATTATTTCAGTCCCTGGTGAAAATTTGTTTTAGGTAAAGACAACGTAAAACCAGATCAGCAGGAAATTCCTCACAAGGACTTAGAAACAAACAAGTGCTGCACAGAGCATACTAACTTCAAACACCTTAATGCAATAATTTGTTTTTAATCATCCATGAGATGGAAAATATGAGGAAAATGTAATATAAATGTCCAAGAATAACAGTGGTTAGTTGTTTGGATTTAAAATCAAAGAAAGTTTCCATGCTGTTGAAGGTTACCATACCAATGGGCCTGGGGGAACTCAGGGTGCGGTAGGTTTCCATTTGCTGAGAACAAGAATACGTTGCACTTGTCCTCCTAATATCCTCCTGCAGCTCTGTGCACCGGGACGGCACTGCAAGGAGCTGTGTTAATGGGACAGCGCGGCTTCGCACGCTGCGGCAGACGCTCCTCGGGGCGAGCGAGCCTGGTTTGAATCATTCATCCTGTTGAGATCCTTACCTACTGCCAAAGTTTCGCTCCAGCTGTGCCTTGCAGCAGACTTACCCATACCCTCGTAGGTGTCAGACAGGCACTGGCACGGTGCTACCCCGGCTGCAAGCGCCGGTACCCCACTGAGCGCTCAGAGAGGTAGTAAGTCTAGAAACAAAGTAGTTAGAGGTCCACCTTGGAAAAATATCTCTTATTTCCATGGTGATAAAAATAAAATGTCTCTCCCTGGTCACTTCGGGCCAGCAGTTTCTCCACCTTTGCAGGGACTCACAAGCCTGGTTTGGGATAGAAAGGAAATAAATTTTTATCGTGGGGAAATGGAACACAGAAAATCTCCTACGCACCTGTCTGCTTCTTTTGGTGCCTAAATACCTTTGAAAGTCCTGCCTTGAGTGCCAAAGCTATGATGGATCACACAGTATTTCCTTTTTATTATTGCACTGCATCCTTTGGGCCTCACATTAACATAATTAGGGCCATATGGCGCCAGAATCTCTGTTGGTTCAAACTGATGCAGCTCCTTTGAAGTCAAAGAGCCTGTGCCACTTTATACCTGCTGAAGATTTGGTTTATGGTATGGGAAATGGGGGGGGGGGGGGGGGGGGAAGGCACCCAGCCTCTTTTTGTAGTTAATTAAGAATTACGTAGATATATTTGTGCCCTGCTTCTGCTGCCCACCAGGAGCTGTGCCTAAAGTGCCTTCATGGTTGTAATATCCTTTGCATGATTACCCCTCATTGTCAGCTGCTATGCCTCTCCTTGTGACTCAGAGTATTTCAGTGGCTGCAGGTAAAACTGCATGCAGTGAGTCAGAGCCAGCCAGCCACCTCTGGGTAGCAATCAAAAACATCCCATTCCCATTCACTGGGTCATAGGGAGACAAAGAATTGCCTGAGTAAATGTAATCTCTGTGCAAAGAAATTAAACTCTCAATTTTTTTTCCCTTGAATTCATTGTGAAAATACTTGATAGTTATAGCTAAATAAAATCTTATAAAAGTATCTGCTGGGTAACACCAAAAAGATATCAGAACTTAGTCTGCCTAGAAAGTAAGTAATGCAAGTCCAAAGCGTAAGGCCCTGGAATGAGAGTCAGGGAGCAAGGAAATACTGTGACTGGATGAAATTCCAAACTCCAGGACTAAAACTTTACACTCCTGAATCTTTATTCAAGGCACTCAGATTAAAGACACTTAACTGTCAAAAATGTTGTAATGAGCAAATACAACTACAGTCACTGAAAGCTCTGAGCTGTCAGTACCTGGAAAACCCCGATAACTGGCACCTGGAAAGTAGGGTCATGCCTTCTGGACATCTTAAACATGGGTTTGTGCACCCACATTCTGCCCAGTTCCTGTAACAAACCTAAAATGATGTTTCAATCCCAAACACTTCCCAACTTCGAGGTAGTTCATACTCACACCTAACCAAGGATTTGGGCACTTCCAGGTAAATAAAGAGCAGTAAATGCTACAGGAAGCTACTGCCAGCCTGCTTCTCCCCTTGCAACAGCAGGGCTGTCTGTGACATTAGCAGGAAAGCATCTTGTCACAACAGGGATTGCTGGATGTTGCTGTTACCACCTTCCACGTGCGTGCTGCAACCTCTGACGGGGGGAGATCTGAATTCAGCTGCTCTGTCTGGAGCAGAAGACAAAAGCATGAGGCTGCTCTCGCATGGGTCAGACACCCACGTCCTGCGCCCAGCCACAGGCCGAGCCGGGGGGCTGGCTGTCCCCCACTCACTTCCCCAGCTCGCGCCCAGCGCTCAGACCCATCCTGTGATGCAGCAGCCCAGATGACCACTGCACACATAAAATGCATCCCACAACAGCCTGAGTTAGCACCATAATGGCCCCAGTAAAGAGTTTCTTGTTTTGCAGTGCTCACATGGAGGGTAGGATAATCTGAGTGCTCAGCTGTGGACAGCAAATACCCAAGCTAAGTCTGGAGCCCAGACATGCCTTGGCCACTCTGCAAATGCCACCCTGTATCTGTTCGCTGAGCCACTCTGTGGTCACTGCCTTTTAAATAACCCCTTTTAACAAGCAATGAAGGCAAACCTTTGGTCTCAGAGGCTCCTCAAGAGGTGTAGCAAAGGGGGTCTGAGACTGCACAGTCTGTTTTTTCCAGCTCTGTCCATTTGTCTAAGAACATGTATTACCTCTCCATGGAACACATGCTCTTCTCAAGCACTATGACTTGATTGAGAGCATTTATATCACAAGCAATCAGATATAAAGGCAACTCCTGAGAAAAGGGAGAATATCAGCTCTTCCCATGTGCCAGAAGGGAGAGAGCACCAGCACGACAAGGGATGGAGGTGCCGGCCGGCCAGCCAGCTCTGAGCACCGCAGAGCTGGTGGGCAGAGCCCTTGCCAGCCAGGCATGGCTGTGCCGGATGCTGCTGGAGCCAGGGGTGCTGTACGGGGGTTTCTGTTTACTCTAGGTGTAACTGATTTTCTAGACCACATCTGTTCTTAATCTGCTACTATGCACAGTTAAATATTTCACGGCGCTTTTATCAGCCAGCTCTCAGCTGGGACTGGGAGCTGGTTATTCTGAGGAATTTCCTGCTTCTAAATTAGACTATCACAAGGCAGAAAGGGCTCATCTCTGACTGCAGCTTCAGCACATAAGGACTCCTTCTATATATCACTGTATGGCAAATTGATTTTATATGGCCATTGCCCCTTTTTAGTGATGATGTAAATCAGTGGTCTTCTGTAAGAAGACGTTCAGGTAGCAAACACAGCATTAAGCTTTGATCAGAGTAGAGAAGGTGGATTTAGACAATGAGACCAAAATTTGGTCTACTACCTGTGCGAGAAAGTTGCTTCCCAAAAAGAAATGTAAAAAATTTCCATCATCTTATATCTCATCGATTCAAATCAGTCTAATCCAAACAGAGAAAAATTATACCATTGAAATGAACAGATTGCAAAAGGGACTTGGCTAGTTGAGAGGACTTCTAATTAAGAGAGAAGTGTAGGTCATCCAGAACAGCTGTTTGGAGTCACTGGTATGATATGGGGTCATTCAGTCCCGCGTTCACGAGAAGAGGGGAAGCTCTGGCTCAGGCAGGTCGGTGGGGTGAGGGACAGTACCTTCCTCCATCCTCTTCCTCCTTTCTGTGGTGCGGAAAAAGTGGAGAATCATGCCCCAGGGAGTCTTGCTGAGATAAATACCAACACACAGAGTAATTACTAAACTGTAGTGACTGTTTTACCAGAAAAATCAGCGATTGATTCTTTGTCCTCTGCATATGCAGTAATGTGGGTGAAGAGGTTGAATTCTTAGTACTTTTTGACTATCCCAGCTTGGAAAATCCTAGCTTCTGTTCCATGTTTTGGTGTTGATGCTACTGTTTTAATGTGGTTACATAACGCACAGCAATTCAAAGCATTTCATTAAACTTGTTTTGCAGGTTATATATCGCTTTACACTTCGCATGTGTATGGTGCCCTCCATCAAATCATCTTTGTACTTTTTGCAAGCATTCATTACATCCCATGCCACTCTGGCAAGGTCAGGCAGCAGTGTTGCAACTGAATCACAGGGCGATTTCGCAGAGCAGAGAGTCAACCACTTAAAGGTGCTGGAAGAGATCAAGAAGATTGTTTGGGGGCTCAAAACTGCATAATTTGGACCTCTTTATCCCTATCCCAAACCAGCATAGAGTTGGGACAGTGGAAGATGTTGAGCTTTGACCTTCAAAAACCTTTGCGCATTCAGGTTTCGGAGCAAGGTACTCCCCTGGACATGGATGACTAGCAGAACAGGGATAACGCTGCTTAAAATGTAGGCGTTGGAGAAACTGGGAACGAGAGTTGTTTTGCTTGACTGCCACAGGCCAAAAGACTGGGGCTCGACCCTCCCATCTTCTCCCTGGAGGAGTTTCAAACTTACAGCAACCCACCGCTGTCAGACAGAAGATGTTCTGCTGGGAAGAGGAAGATTTGAGTTAGCAGCAGCTGGACACTGTAGGACACACAGCTGCAGGCAAGGAGACCTGGGTTTGCCTTCCTGGTTTAGCTTTGTTTTGGCTAATGCTGGGATGATATAAAATGCTCGTGGCAAAGGAAAGACATGAGCTTCCATCTGCTCACAGTGAGGACAAGGTCAGACCTAGACTGGTTTTCCCCTTGCTGAGAGCGCTGCTGGCTCCTCCCCAAGCCGCGGTGTTTCTGCACTCACTCAGGTGTTGAGGAAGCCTCTGATGCTGTGGCGTGGTTTCTCTGGACTGTCTCCTGGCCTTCGTGCTTTGTGTTAGGGCTGCAGACAAATGACCAGGCCCTTAAGTAGTCCATGGCTTGAGAGGAGGCTAAATGAGCAGGATGAGGGAAAAAGCATGGCATGAGAAATTGTCGAAGATAACAAACAACGGCGTAAGAAGCTGACAAAAGGTAGAGATGGCATCGTGAGGGATGGCTACATCTCACAGGTAGTTAAGGGGCAGTTGTGTGAGAAATGTCTGGACTCCACAGATAGGTGAAAGGAAGCACTGAGGAGCTGTTGGGGAGCACAGCCTGCAAGGCCAAGAGTGCATAGGTAAACATATCCATAATCCCATATAAAGCTTTTCCTGGCTGGCACGGGAACAGGTGTATGGAAAGGTGGAGCATCCTGGAATGTATCACCGTGTTGGTGCCCATGCCAGGCTGGCAGCATTGGCAACCACCCACCAATTCATTACACCCAGGTCCTGCCCAAGCCCATCACAGACACCAACGCTGGCAGTCTGGACCTTGCCCTGTGCTCTTTGATCTTGCTCCCACTTCCCTTTTCTGTCTTACACCAGTTAGAAGTAAGTACCTAAGTGTTTCTGAAATGCATCAGCGTCCCAGCAGTGTCCACCTGCAGGTGACCGGATTCCCCAATATAAACTGTCCCTACCTATTTCTTGCTTAAGTCCAAGCACACTGAGCTTGTCATCATTGACTCTTTTATTGTAATTTGGGCACCTTACTCCTGGGCCCAGGTCCCTGTCACCTAACTTTCAACACCAGGCAGAGGTGCACAAAGTTGGAGCACAGCCACCTTTGCCTCCTCAGAGGAGCATGATGGGAGGGGAAATCTGTCAAACCGCTTTGGACCTCATATCACAGGTATAATACTATTAACTGACTTGGCAGGAGCAGTATAAGGCTTAATTAATTGCTGTTTGTAAAGAGCATAAAGAAAATTTGAAGAGCAAGTTGATCTTTTAACCTGAAGAACTAGTCTAATTAAATGCTTAAAATTGCTATTAGATATCTAACGTTATTAGAGCAGAGGCTTTATATCAATATTTTAATGTGAGCATAGTTAAGGTTTGATCATCTGTTTTGAAAAATATTACCATAAAGTTAATTATAGGTTGGTGAATTATCTTATCCTCATTAATTTAAAAATAGTCATATGTTAAAATAATGTTGGTTTCTCTATCTCTTCCATGCAGACATGACTAATAATGGTCTTTGTTTCTAAGAAATGAATGCCCAAGCTGAAAACACAGGAACAGATCCATCTTTTTTTCAAAATGGTCTTTCAGACTGCGTTAAGCAAACTTCACTCCACAGCAAAGTGGTATGGACAGAGATGTTAACTCTCCGTGCAGACAGGTCCAGAGTTTTCTGGGATGAGGGTTCATGTTGGAGAGCCAAACTAGCAACTACAGCTCATGAAAAGTGTACTCCTGTTCCGCTTTCCCACCCCTTCGCACTGTTTCTCCTGAACCAGTGACAGTACTCTGACCTCATTGTGAACCAGCTTGTGATGCTAACCCATGGAAACAATAACCCTGCAAAACACAGAGTAATTTCTGGAGGACTGAATCTATGAACCAGCTTACTGTGGAGTCAGGAAAGCACCAGGGCAGGAGAAAGATGGGGAGAGACTGTAGAGCCAAGGATGGAGAGAGCAAAGCAAGAGCACCAATACCAACTACTTCCAAAAGTGGTTTACTTGTAACACGAAGCTGTGATATTGGACATGAGGAGGAGTCAGCAGCCACCATGGCACACTACAGTCAAGCAAAGAGAAAATAATTAATGGCCACACAAACTGGTTGTGGTCAGAAATGCAGCTGATCTCAGTGACCTGCTGCAATATTGATTTGCCATGGACAGGAGCCAGGCACAACAACAGCTCCACCGAAACCTCCCTCGTGTTTCTCCATTCATGCAGTACTATAAGGAAGTAGGTCAACAGCCCATATTTGACAGTGTAGCACAGCCGAAGCCAAGCAGGCATGCACCTATGCCACACAGGAATAGAAAACATTCGTGCCAGCTCCAACCAAAGGCTCAGCTAGCCTATAGTCATGTTTCCAACAGGGACCAAAAATGGACACCTAGGGAAAAATATAAGGAAAATGCAAGTGTAGAGTGACACTTGCCCCATGTTCTCTATCAGCCTACACATGCCCGTAGCTTAGGGACTCAGGCACAATGTAAAGTATTTCATTGTGTGTGTTTTGAATTTACATCTCTTGTCTTTGTTTTGATCTTGTATTAACAGTAAAAGCAGAGAATTATTCTCACTTGACCCTCTTTCTTCATGATTTTGCAGACATGTATCTCAAAGCCCCCAGTTGCCTCCACTGGCAGATGAATTGAGGCACACATAGGTCTTCATCACACAGTGACCATCCTCTGCCTCCACTCCTCCCTGCTGGCCTTCTTGGGTATTCCCTTTCTGTGTGGGGTAACCTGAATCATTGTCAAATGTGAGAAAGGACAATTTTCTGCAAGGTGTAAGGTGATAAGCAGGACATAAAAAGAGGAAAGCCAATACCATAAAAATATTGGTCACTAAACTCCCAGAGTAGATGCAAGTGAGAGGACTGGGGATCCTACACATGTTCCTTTTCTGTATCAAGGTCTGTCAGTGAGCTATCCTTCAACCGTCAATGGAAAACTCCTGTTAGCTTTTTTCTGGTATAAGACTATTTAAGGAAAATACTACTGTTGCTTTTATTAGTCAAATACTTTGAAGACTTTCCATACAGTTATGATTAGTCACTACTGATGCATCCCGCATACAATGCTCTTAGAGCTGCACACCATGCCCACTGTATGACCTCTAAGGGAATATTTAAAAAATGTTTAAATGACCTACAAGCTGAAGTCCCTTTTAAGAGGTACTCCCTGTGCTTAAGGTCAGATGTGTAGGGACCTAAAGGTGCAGGCAGGTTCTTACCAGAATTTGAATTTAAGGGCCACATGTGCATCACATGCCTAAGCACTACAGAAAACTGCACTGGAGCTGAAACACCCATGAAAATGAGATTAAGCCTCTAAGACACTGTGGAGATTTTGGAAATCACAGCCTATGATTTATTTTATAAGGATTTGTGTTTTTACTTTCCTTGGCATCTCCTTAGTGTCTCCATGCCATAACAAGAAGCAAAAATACATCTAATAGGGCATTTAAGAGAGAGAAGCGGGACGCATTGAGTGAAGCATTGCTAGTAACAAAATGCAAATATCAGTACTGTTATGCAAAGCCTTGATAAGACCTCATTTGGTCATCCTAAGGTCAGGAAAGAAGAATTCAAACTGGAACAAGTTCAGAGAAGAATAGCTTGACTGGTTAGAAGGACAGGGAGTCTATTAGACATAAAGAAACCAAAACACCTTGGCTCTTTAACCGATCACATCAAAGACTGTGTTGTATAATATGGCTGTTGTACAACACAGGACCACATGCGAGGGGTGGAAAAGATGCTTAAGAAAAAGGAAAATGTTGGTGCAGCAAAATATTTATAAGCTAGCCATGAATAAGGTTAGGCTGGAAACTGGAAGGAAATTGCTTCCAGAGGAATGAGGTTCTCTGAGCCTTTCCCAAAGAAACAAACTATGCAGTCGCTTTTAAGCTTAAACAGTTTGTGCAAGGGATTATATCATAAGGCCACAAGATTATATCACAGCAAGTCTCTGCCAGTCCTATTTGCCAACATGCTTATATCCAGATAGGGCTGAGCCAGACAAAAACACCCTACATGAACGGGGAACTTGGCACAGGGACCAGACTTTGCAACTTCCTTGTAAAATTGCAATCAGAAACCTCCTTTTGGGAGCTCCACAGAAGAAAGTGAAAACATTCAATAAATACTTCTGTATTGGCAAGAAAGAGAACAGTGGGTTTCTCTGGCTTCCCAGTCCATTAACAGTGCAATGGTGAACATACTTGAGAATCAGCAGGTCCGGGTAACTTGAACTCAAGAGCCATAAAGGAGTTAGGGGAGGGAAACTTGGCACACTGATGATAAATGTTGGAAAAGCTGGAAAGTTCAAGAGGGCTGGAAATGGGCCCATATGAATGCAGTCACACATGGAAATCAAGATTATTTATGTAACTACAGGCCAGTTACCCTGCCATTCTCAGACAAGGTAATGGGAATACTTCCATTAGCAAGATTTAGTTATCAAAGAAGGAAACAATAAGAATATAATTAATGGCAGACACATGGTTCACTGTCTTTTTCAGACTAGTTTAAATTCTTTATTGGGAGGACTGCAGAGTTGAGCAGTGGTAGTAAATAGGGCTTTTTAGAGCTTGGTATTCCTGCAGCATTGCGATTAAAAAGAACAGCATACAACGTCAACAAAGCACACATCAATTGGATCGTGAACATGCTAATTGATAGGTCTCAAAAAGTGACTGTCAATGGGGAATCATCTAATGACAAACTGCAGGGATCATTATATACTCAATGCTATTCAACATTTTCTGCACTGTTCTGGAAGCAAATATAAGAAACGCTGCCGACATAATTTACTGTAGACAACACAAAGTTTGACAGAATGATAAATAATGATGAAGATAAGGCTGTCATCTAGTATCATTTGGAGAGAGAGCTAAATTGAGCTGATTCAAACAACCAGTGTTCTAAATTAGAGAGATGGAAAATTACAGATTTCATAGCAAAGAGAGCTGACCATCTGCAGAATGAGGCTGCCTCTGAAAAGCAGTAACACTGGAAGGATTTAGGGGTCCTATCTGATAAGCAACACAATATGAGCTCCCAAGGTGACAGAAGAAGATAAAGCAATTTTTGTCTGTACAAGTAAGGAAGTTGTTTAGTAGAAGCAGAGAAGACATTTTGCCTCTCTAATTGCCTAAAGCTGATCTGGAAAAACTCTTGCAGTCCTGGTGTCCTTTTTAAAGTATGCTGGCAAACTGGAGAAGTCAAGAAATGTGTCATGGGAATTAGCTGACCACTAGAGAGAAAAAACACTTCCAATGAGAAATACGAGCTCAATCTCCTCAGATTATCAAAAACAAGAGTGAAAGGAGTCTGATTACAGTACATGCATTTGTTGTGCCAAAATACAATGTGAAAAAAAAAAGGCATAAGAAAGCCATGGCTGCACACTGTATCCAGGTGAATTTTGAGAAGGCAGAAGGCACGTTTCTAACAGCATGTGTGCTGCGGCCTTGGAAATAATGACTTGTAGTGTATGCACCCAATGGGCACTACACCCATCTGCAGCCCCACGCGAGGTGCAGGGCTCCAAGGAGGGATAAGTGAGTGATGGCCCATGGTGTGCATGATGCCTCTGAGCATGCACCCTTCATGCACTCAAGAAACTTGACTTATTTCTAGCTCCAAATCATTACAGGATAGAACAAAACAATTTGTGAGTTAGGTCAAATAGCAGGACGACGCGTAATGGTAATAATTGAGTCTGACAGCACAGCACACTCCAAATGTTGATGAATTCAAGCTCTTTAAAGTACAGGCCATTATCCTCATTAGAGCCACAGCTCGGGTCTGATTGAAATCTGGCATTTTCTGCTTCCTGAGTGCTTGGGGCTGTGAGCATCCCTCCCGGCCACCATGGTAGCTGCAGAAACAATTTGGCCCCGTCCTGTCCCAGACCCATTGTAGGGGGCTTGTGTCAGACTGTCTCTTGTGTGAGCAGTCTCTACCCCCTTTCAGTCCCAAAAAAGCCAGACTAAGAGCATTTAAATAGAAAGTGTAACTTCAGGGGAAATAGCAGGAGGAGTGGGTATAGGAGAGCCTGCTCTGGCAGCTCTGGGAGGGTTGGCACCAGCCATGGGGTGATGGGACACTGGAGGAGACTTGGCCGCAGCGTCTCCAGTGGGTCCTCAGCATGGGGAAGGGGACGGCACTGTGCAGCTCAGCTGTGAAACCAGCATGTCCTCCCCAGCCTTTGTTTAATTTAACTGTGAGATGCCATTAAGGTCTTTTAGGAAGCCAGGAGCCTCAAAAGCCCAATGTAAGCACAGAGAAAGGCACTGATAACATGGGAATTTGATAGATCCCAGTGAAGAAATTTTTCTGGGGATCATTTGGACTCTCGATGCGCAAATTCAGCAATGGATGATGAGCCTGAGACTGAGCAGCAGAGAGCCCCAGCTCTGAAGCTGCAGGAAAGGTGGGCGGACAGACTGAGAAATCACAGCCATATACTGCTGGGGAAAGGGCGCAAGAGAGCTGACCTGGGAAGAGCTCACATCGTTTGGGAACTGTGATTAAAATAAAGCCAGCTATGCATGAACAGTAACTTATTGCTCCTGTGTTCAGGGAAGCAGGACTTGGTACTTTCTTGCAGCAAACCAGCCAGTATAAAAATGTTTGAACCTATCCTCAGTTTTCTCCCTGTAACTGAAATGTTTTAAAAGATCCTGAATTTTGGTCAGCTGCTTGGGTTAAAAAGGCATGTTTGAGAGTTTTAACTCTGTGCTTGTGTGTGAATGTGAGTTTAGGCACCTCAAATTATGCTTCAACTTCCAGTTGAGGGCAGAAACTTTCTCTGCAATGTCAGCAGCCTGACTGGAAGAGCATGTTTCTAATGAGAGAAATGCAAAGTATACCAAGAGAGAATTTAGGAGACAGATACACTAGAAAAAGACAACTTCAAAATATTGTTGGAAATGAGCTCATTAAATGTCCTTGTTTTGATCTCTGCATCCCACACAGTACAAAGGGTCCACTGGCTCCATATCAAGGGGGATGGAAAGATCAATTCATATCAAGGACATCAGCAGAAGTACACAAGGATATAGGTGTCTTGTTTCACTTGTGTTTTTTTTATCTTTCGCTTATGACTACATTTCATTTTAAACTTTGAACCCAAGAGCAAAGATGCACTGAGTGACAGATGTTGGAAGACAAAAACACGAACAAGCAGCAGGGCTTTGGATGTCACAGAATGTAAATACAGGCCACAGAATATAAACACGGGAGAGTGGCAGGGTCACAGGCAGTAAACATGGGCTGTGCAAGGAGATCCTGTATAAACATGGTATGTCTAGCAGGAGACACTGTGAACATAGGAGTTTTGCAGAACTAGTCTTCAGAAAGACTGAAGGAGTTAGGTCCCTTCTCCTTGGAGAAGAGAAGGCTTAGGGGACCTCATCACAGTATTCCAGTACTTAAATGGCAGCTACAAAGAGGATGGAGACTCTCTCTTCACAAGGATACAAGTTGCACCAGGAGAGGTTTCATCTCAGTATAACAAAAAACTTTTTTATGGTGAGAACAATCAATCACAGGAACAACCACTCCAGGGACATGGTAGAGTCCCCATCACTGGAGATTTTTAAGATGTGATTGGACAGGGTGCTAGATAATCTCATCTACGCTCCCTTTCCCATGAAGGATTGGACCAGAAGATCTTTCGAGGTCCTTTCCAACCTGTGCTGTTCTATGATTCCATGAACTACATAAGTTGCAAGACAAATGTTGGAGTGTGACAGGGCCATGAACTACCCACGCAGAGAGGATGGGGGAAGGAGGATGCTCATGCGTGTGGGAACAGAGCAGGTTGCAACACGGGACAACAGCAGAACTCCAGAAGGCAGAGATTTGAGAAAGCAGCTGCCCCTGGTTATAAACACAGCAGTACTGTTGCAGATGTCACGTCCATCATAGCACACAGAGGAGGCTTTGGTCCTCAGATCCAGTAAGGGTAGAGAAATTGTGAAAAGCATATATATTCCTTCTTAAAGATGTGTGCATTATTGACCATATAAAGCAGCACGAGACAGGCTGCCTTTTCACAGGGAGAGAGACATTGTGAAAACATCATTACGGACATAAACGAGATCATCTTCCGAAGGAAACTGTTCTGTGGATAAAACTGAACACTGTTAACTCAGCAGCCGATGCTTTACTGGTAAAACTGGAATGGATCTCATGTGCTTCTGTTCCCGATCTCATTGTTTCCACCGATTTCATTGGGCTGAGTATGAGAATCTCACTTCTCTTACCACGCCCTTGAAAATGACCCATACTGTGAAGATGATCCCATATACTGTGCCTTTGCTCAGGTCACCACATTTACAGTGAAGCTGTCCTGGTATCAGAGTTGTAGGGAGTGACATGGAAAAAACGAAAATGTCCCTCTGACAGAGGGAAGGGAATTAGGCTAAACAGTGGTTAGAGAAAGAGACTGGGTAATCAGGGTTATAACTACAGCACCTCAGTTAGGTGGCATGAATTCCCTCCCATCCTCTCCTGTCATCGCACATGACACAAACCCACGAGCTCCACGTACGTGGCTCGCCTGCACCCCGTCCATGGAAAACGCTGAGTAAGAGGCTATGTGAGCTGGCCTGTGTTAAATCAGGTCAGAGATGCTAACGGGGCACAAAACCATCGTGGTAATTGTACTGCTCCACCCACGAAGGACTACAGTGTATATTTCTATTTATATAATAGGAAAAAAGTTATTAAATGGGATTCCAGCTGCAGATGTACTTGTTTGAAGTTACATCAGTGTCATAACAGAGGTCATTGACATCTGAATCAAGGAAGATGACCAAGAATTTATGAAATCTGGGCATGTATTATTTATGGAAAGAGAGGCTCAGCAAGGAGCTGTGTGGCAATTTCTGGGGGCGGAAAGACTCATGGTGTCTGGGTAAGGAACAGTTTGTGTAATCTGTCTAGGAAGGGAGAAGTCATCTGATTCAAGGAGAAAAGTATACAGATAACTAAAACAACTGCAGGAGGCTGCTGGACGAAGGCTCCCAGGAAGGTACAGAAGGGACATTAGGATTCATTTTGGTAAACACAAAAGCTCTGCAAAGCAGTGAGCACACAGATGGGAGTGAGGTTTCTTTTAAAGACTGTGTTCACCACAGCAGAGGGCAAAGCCCAGTAAAATATGAGACATCATCAAAAATCCAGTCAAACAGCATAAAAAATGCAGATATTATGCCGTAGATAGAAGTAATCTCTGATTGTAACCTATCAGATCCTGAAATGGCAATTGCTTAAAATGCTGGGACAGCTGTTTTGGTAGGAAAAATATATGTGGGCTCCTGACTGGTTTACAATAATCTTTCCTCGTGATGGAAATGGGTTAGTCTTCCTATCAATGCTTTGGGCATGATAGCAACTATGGCATTAGCAGTTTTCTAAAATCTGAACTGTTAGAATAACGTGGTTTCTTAAAGCTCTTCAGGGCTTTTTTTCCCAAGTTTCTAAGGACCTGTGCTCTCAGGTCAGCTCACTCATGTGCTTGGGTAGTTGTTCCTCAGTGGCTTTTAGTAGCAGCAATCTAGAGAGTGTAAACCAGGGGACTGCAGCGAGTTGGCTCATTTTGACCGAAACCTTTCACGGAGAAAGCACATGATACACAGAGGCGGCAGAGGTAAGTGCAGTCATCAGCCAGGGCATCCAAGCCAGCCCCATCCTTGGCAGCAGGGAGAGACCCAGGGGTCAGCCCTGAAACAGCAGAGGAGCTCTGAAACACAAGGACTGGCAAAGGCTTGGAGAGCAAAATATCTTCTGTGTGTCTTGGGTAGCAATCCCAGAGAGGGGTAGGTTAAAAGTATTGTTTTCTTCTGTACCTTCCTGTTGTTAGGTTTGGGAACCCCATTTTGCAGAGCCCTGTTTTGTCTCTTGCTCTTTCAGTGTCACCCCATCTCCCCCAGGTCCTCGGTTCTTCCCTCGGCCTTCAGTCTGCCATTGCCTCAGCCCCCAGCAGGCGTTCGGTGCTGATATAAATCCAAACTGAATTTGGTGGATTTAAGCCCAGCCTGCCCTTCACAGTGCTTCCCTACAAACAGACATATCGATTTCATCAGAAAATTGAATAAAAACTTAAAATATGAACTTTCTGGAGAAGACCTGATGCAGAACAAGTTTGGATCTGAGGATATTTTATGGCTGAAATGTAAATGCCTTTAAGGGGAAAAAAAAGCCAATAAACGAAAGAGATAACGTAATGGAAATAGTGTTTCCCTGCCCAGGACAGAGCTGCCGGCCTGAGCCCTGGCTGGCGTTCACACAGACGTGCCAGCATCAGGAGAGCGACCTACTAGGTGAGGATCAGGCCCCACAGTCATGTTTTATTGAGACATTGATGTAGCGCAAATAAAACAGGGCTGAAGCTGTGGCTGCTACAGGCAAGAGAAAAGGAAATGAGCCAAGTATGTCGTCTTTGTACACTTGCAGGCTATAGGAATGTGTTTTGCTGGCCTTATGGTAATCCGGACTTTGAACTCCTGTTCATTCCCTTTTCTGTCTCCCACGACATAAAATAATTCCTCGGGACTGTCTATAACCCCCAAACTCCTTGGAGCTTGTTCTGTGCAATGTTACACCACTGAGGCTCTTAAAACTGTTGTGTAATGGAGTGAGATCACAGACTAGCTCAGTCCATGTGGCTTGCGCTATCTTGCCCGCCTGATGGTTAGCTGCAGTTAAAACACTAAAAAACCATTCATGTAGGATTACAGCCGTAATTCTTAATAGTGGTAGGAAATCCAGACATGCAAGTGATCTTCCATAAGCAAGAAATCCATTGATGTGGAGAAGTTTTCCACTGATGTTTATAAGTTCATTGACTCTGCTGTGGCTGCAGTTTGGGAAATCCAGCCTTTATTTGTCATATGCGCTGTACAAACACATATGGATGTGCTAATCGTGTAGGCTGGTACAAGAGCAAGGACAACAGCAGCGTCATGTTTTCAGATGTGATGTTTGGCCTCTGAATGTTAAATAGAAACCTGGTCAGTATTCATGGATTTAACTTCTCAGCAGATGCACCATGATGTTCAGATTAAAGAGTCTCTGACAATCAAGAACTACCATCCCCATGGTGGGATTTTCTTTTGAAGTGAGTCATTGGCCCTTTTCAAAATCTCATGTTAAAAGGTTATCAATAGGTGTAGAGAAAAAGCACTCTCTAGCTTCCTGGGTTTTGCCTTCCTGAAAGCGTTGGGAACAGTCAGGGGGCTTTCGCAGCCCTTTTTTTTACACATTTTTGGGAAATGCAATATGAAAATGAGCCCAGCGTGTGTTGCTGCATTGTATCCTGACCAGGAGGTATGAAAACCGGGATGGGACTCAAAGCCGTAGCCTTGGTGATTCATTTAGCTTTCTAACCACCATGAAAAGCACAGTGCAGCATAACGTAAAAAGTGAGTGTGCTTGGTCAAAAATAATGTTATTTGGAAACTTCAGACAGTGGTCAGATGGCCATATTTTATTCACTAAAATTAAAAGAAGTAAAATTAAAAAAGCTTTGTATATGGAGGTGTGAATACGCTGATGCAGGATAAGCAAGTGAGAAGACACAGTGCGGTCACTAAAAATTATTTAGATCCTCTGAAGAGTGTGAAATCTGCGGTGGATGAGGGGGCAGGAGCACCAGGCTCCCAGCAGCAGCCTGGCAGCACATGGGATGTTTTGCTCTCCTCCAGGGCCAAGGTGCCAGTTCACCCGTCCTGCTGCTGCTTCCCTGATGTCCATAACTGTTCTTCACTGTTGACTATATACAGTTAATAGAGCCTGAAAATATGCTTTGGGAGAGATTAATACAACCACATTTTATCATCAGGTCATTTTCTGTTGGCCTGTGTGGCTGTAAGGTAGAGGGAATAGATGCCCTTAAAATAAGCTAGTCGGTCAGAGAGGATGAGCTGCAGTTGCAAAATGCCATGCACTGTGTAGGATGGGCTGAGGGGAGAAGGCTGAAAATATTGAAGAGCTTAAACATTTACACTTGAAGGTAAAACTACGACATGCAGTCACTCTGCAGCCTCGTGTTGGCATTTGCGGCTTGCACCCAGATTATTCTCTGGGCTGTTTTTCTGTAGCAATGCCATCCCGGGCTGATTAGAGACCAACTCCAAGCCAGACAGAGGATGGGGCTGTGCCTATGGGTCTAACCTGAGGGCCAGAAAATGAAGATTTGATGAGAAACTAGTTTCCTGTTTGCTTGATTAAATGCAACTATAAAATTAAGATGAAACATACCCACAGCTCCCTGCAGGTGTGTTGTGAGGATGCACCACTTAATGTTTGTAAAGTGATTTGGAAGTGAAAAATGCTGCAATAATGCAAAGCCCTGTTCTCTTGCAAGAAAGCTGATTGCTTCTTTTATAAGGTAACAAAGTCTAGAAATGTAGAGCGGAAATCAGCATGTCTCCAGATCTCTGGCAGCAGTCCTATCCCTAGCTAAGGCCAGTGGCTGCAGCTCCAATACAACGTGATGCTGCAATCTTCTGGAAAGAGGGAAGAAGAAAGCCCTCTAGCACTCAGTGACTTCAGGATGCCTGCAGAGTCACTGTTGTTATTTATACAGAGGGATGCTGCTGCATCCCCAAAACCAGGAGTTCAGACCTAGATCCAGCTGCCATCGCAGTGACTGGCATGGCTTGAGAAAAATCTCACCATCCCTTTATCAGCGCGTCTGCAGTGTTTCTGACTCAAGGCCGAGAGTCAATGCTTCTTCAAAAAAGATGGTAATTGGTTCCCAGTACATTTTGAAAACTGGCAAAACTATATGATGGCAGAAGCAGCACTGGTCTTGCTTTTTCGGAAGCATTTGTGCTATGAGGATCAATGTACGTATACATTTATGAGCCTATGGGATACAGGACCATGAAAATCTTGGAGGGACAAGACTATACACAGTGCCTGTCAACAGTTCTCTTGAAGAAGGCTAGATCCTTAATTTTATTGAAGGACCTCTGTAGGATATGCTGCCATGGGGGCTGGTAACAAGAACATTGTGAACAGTTTATATTGCTATGCAATGAGGTGCAAAATATCTTCCTGTTTCCTCATGTCCAACATCCAGTTGCCCACCATATTATTTGAAACGTATTTCTTGACTGAAAGATTATTGCAGCG
Organism: Nipponia nippon; assembly: GCF_047370975.1. NCBI lineage: Eukaryota > Metazoa > Chordata > Aves > Pelecaniformes > Threskiornithidae > Nipponia > Nipponia nippon. The sequence continues at coordinate 115,831,139 of NW_028262358.1, read as the reverse complement.
ATCTGCTGCAACTGCAGTGAGCACCTACGCACTGCTTGTTTGGCTTCAGAAGGGCCCTTCGTGTGCATCCCACCCTGTTTGCTCTCACCTTCTGCCGCAGCTCACCACCCCTTCAGCTGTGCTGATGCAGAAGAGGATGTTTTTATTTCCAGTGGGGATGCTTTCGGTGATGCTGTGGATAAGCACAGCCTTGCAGCTGGGCTGCCACCCTGGAGGAGACAGCAAAGATGAACAAGCAGGAGCCAGAGGGCAGTGGGGCAGGGACTTCTACACCTGGTTTGCTGCTGAAGAAAACATGCCAGGTAATGACCCTCTCATTTTTTTTTCTCCTCTAGGCTGGGTATAAAAACAGGCATGGGTTGATGAGGAGGAGAGACACTGTTTTAGTCACCAGTGTGCTCACTCTCCCCTTTTGAACAGGGCAGTGCCCACTGCTGCAGCTGACATGGCTGTTCATGAGATAAAGCACTACACAGCCCGGTGTGGAGACCACAGTCTAACCCACAGTAGCGGAGTTATTGTGGACAGTGATGGCTCAGCCACCGGGAACAGGAACAGGAGTCAAGAAGCCTCCGTGCCGGTCCCACCTCTGCTACCCTGTGGGACCAGCAAGGCCCCAGGAAAAACAAGTACAGGGCAAATAGGGTATAATAGTCAGTGCCTTCCCAAAGCCCTTCCCTTTATCATAAATGCTTTATTACACATCCATATATAAAGCTGGGATAGCAATATTGACCCACCTCCTAAGGTGTTGGTTTCAGCAAGGAAACTGGCCCCAATTCCTGATTTAAACGTGCATTTCATGTTGATCACCAGCTCCTGCAGAACAAAACACCTCCCATCTCCCTTCCCTCCCCATCCCATTAGTAAGAGGCAAAAATGGCTTTTTAGGAAAGCTGTGTCATTCCTGCCTGAAATTCTCCAGAGTGCTGGTTCTTTTTGGTTCCTCCAAGCTATTTTTTTACAGTTTCTTAAGCCACAGATGAGAAGAAATAAAAGCACAACAAAAATCCAATTAAGGGAAAGCCTTGGGAAACAGAAAGTGCTTGTTGTTTAAACGTGAGCTGTAAAGGGAGCCAGGAAAGGTGGGTTAAATGCAGAGCCTAAATATCCAGCAGCTATAGCTGTTATCCGAGCCTCTGCGCCATTAGCGATGCAGCAATACTGGTTTGGGTTTTTCCCTCCGTTCTCCAGGTTCAGTGTGTGAGCAGGTCTCCACAAGCTCCTCGCTTATTGGTTTGATATAATGAAAAATAAAACCTTGTTAAGAAAAGAAAACGTATGAGGAGGCAAAGTAGTGATCTCAGAGCTCTGGAAAAAATTTTGGCTCCAAATTATTCTACATGGGGGCAAATTCATCAAGTGTCAATAAAAAAAAAACCTGAAAACAACAGCCTTGTTTTGATTTCCATCCATTCCAGCTGATCACTAGTCTCCAGGCTGAGCTCGTAATTTTAAAGAGAGCTTCTTATTCAGTGAGCCACAAGCAGTGACTGCATGGGGAAAGCAAAGCCTGGTTTTATTTAGGATATTTCAGCTGTCAATAAAATGACGCTTCCTTCCTTGAATGTTGCAAAACCTATGCGACCAAAATATACCATGTGTGATACAACAGGATTTCTTTGTACTCCATTAGACACAGATGACCTGAGACCAACTCACCCCATTTACCCATGGACAGGGAAATGAGATGAAGAATTAGAAAAAGGAGCAAGAGGACGTACTGGAAAGCAGAAGGCACCTGCCGTTCATTCCTCACCTGGCTTTTCTTGCAGGCTCTTTCTCCAACTCTTTGACCTGTAAGTTTAAAACCACTCTGGAGGGCTTCAGCCTTTTTCAGTTCGCTGGCCTTGGTGGAGGGAAAAATTCTGCTTTAGTAATTTAAATTAACTGGTAATAGGCTTGTTTTCTCAGGTGCTTGCACAAATGCCGAAGGTTCACAGATTGAGCACTGCTGACCTGCTAGGTGAAATACAGCCATGGTTTCATGGGAAGGAGAGCAGTTTTACGCAGGTGTGACTGAATCTGCAACTAGAAAAGACGAGAAGAAAATACACCAGCTCACTCTATGCACTAAATTCTGCCTGTGACTCCAAAGGAGAGAACAGCTGTGCTAAGGGCATTATTGGGCCCTGTGTGTGTGTATTATTTGCTTAATTAGAGATTTTTCCTCCTTCCCAAGCAATCAGGATAGCTCTGTTTTATGTCTGCACCTCTCTCTGGGCTATCCTGCCCCAACATGATGGAAACGCCTGTTCCCTGCTGCTCAAAGGCACAGGGCTTGGAGGGATCCATGTCTTTGGCAGGGAAAACAGGGAAAGTTGATGCATGTATATGTGGGTGTGTATGTGTGTGTGTGTGTGTGTATACACATATATCACCTCTACTGGAAAGTATGAGGCACTGACAGCTCTTAGTTCAAACTGAAGTAGCTCGGGTATATGCAGAGATCTGTTTGTATATATTGTTCAAGTAAGTATGTGTGTACATATATATACAAAACATGCACATTATGCTGTATATTCAAGGTGATGTATTTCCATATGAACTCATTTATCTTGAGACTTAGGCAAGGAGCAGTCTCTGGAGCAGCTTTCTGCTGGAAAGACTCTGCCAAGAGTGATCTCCATTTGGTCATTTAACAAGTGGTGGGGTCAGATTGAGATCTCTGAGGCTTTGAACATTTAGCCTTCTCCTTTCTCCAGTCTATTTGCCTTTCTTTCTCATATTATGCAAGAGATGAGATACTCTGATAAAAACACTTCTTGTGGGAGAACATGACTCAGTTTTCACAAGTGGATACCCCATGAAACATAGCCAGCATCCCCTCACAAGTCTTCATATAACCAAATAATATCAGAAGTGGAGGCAGGAGAGAAGCAGGGTCAGAGGGGTAAAGTGGAGGAGGAAGTCATAAGCTTCCTTTTGTATTATCTGCACCCAACTCCTACAGCCTCTGAATCACAACTGTGTGCACAAATAACTCACAGTCATCTGCAGGAAATCACCACAGTTGTAATCATCATCCTTTTTACTCAAGAATTTGCAGGGTTAAACTATTAGTGGCACGATATATTTGGACACATCCAAATGATACCTCTGCCACATGGGGTATAGTTCCTCTAATCTAATTTAACTGTCAAACATCTCTTGAATGTAGCTGGGGAGAAAATATAATGCAACAAACCAGACCTTTATCCAGCAAGGGAGATGAAAACTCATCATTGCTTCAGACCCGAGACTGAATATACCTAATTCAACCACAAATTGCTGGGCTGAGCAGAGTTCACGGCACAGCCAGGAAGACTAATTCCTTCCCTTGCAGGAATTACCATGTTAAACTCCCTGACCTGGGTTACACAGGAGGTCAGATTAGATTATCGCTGTCCCAAATTCTGGTCTCAGAAACCAGTTTTCAGTGCCCATCTGGCTGCAGTCCCAGGTAAACATCAAGAAAAAAATGCAAACATGTGGTTAGAGTATCTCATTTCTGTGTCCTGCGGTGGAAGGACTCTCATTGCTGTCGGTAAGAAGGCAGCAGACCTTCCTGAAAATGGGAGACAAGAAAAACTGCCAGGGGGGCTTTTTAGGGTCAGCATTGGTCAACATGGGGCCCTCCCAGCATGGCCTGTGTACGTACGCAGGCAGTTCCTGCTGCTGAAGCAGAGTTCCTAAATGCCCTGAACTTGGTTAAAAACAGAAACTCCCCCATGGCACGGAGGGTCCCAGAGATGCAAACCATTTGCAATGGGCAGTGCTGCCTGTTTGCTCCGTTCTCAGACTTTCCCCTGGGCGATTTGGTCCCTGCTGGAGAAGGCGACGCCATCTTGCCCAGTGCAGCCATTCAATAACCCCGTCTGCCATGCCCAGGGGGTGGCTGTACAAGCCCAGGAGAGAGACCGAACAAGCCCTGCTGCCTGTCTTCTCTCCCTGCAGCAGCCAGCCCTCAGCAAACAAACCAGGAATGGCATCTTCCCATGCCATGGATACCCACAGCCACGCCAGCCCCACGCATCTGAAGGCCACAATATGACAAGCGGCAGCAGCTCTCTCCAATCAGCCTAAGAAGCAGAACTGTATTTCTCAGAGCTGTATGAACATCTTCTCAGTAGCTCCTCACTTTCCAACACAGCTAGCAGAGCCTGTTTCCCTGGTGTGTTGGTGCTCACTTACAACTCATGCTTATCCCTAAAGCTCCAGGATCCCGTTTTAGCACCTCCTGTGTGAAATGCTTAGGCAGATGGTACCAGCAGGGCTTGAGCTCCCTTCTGAGGTGCCATGAAATCGCACGGTGATTGACTCCCCCCAGAGCAACTTGCCTGTCCCTGATTACCAAACATTCGCCTCCGTCCGCTTGTCCTTTCCCCACCCCTGGAAGCATGGTGAATTAACAGCAGGGCTGTGACTAACGGCAGCGTGAGCAAGCAAGGAAACCATTGGGCATCTAAATCAGCTGAATCAGAAGGAGCAGGGGAAAGAAAAAAAAAAGCTATCTGAACAAGCGCTAATCGCTTACAAGCCGCAACATGAACAGCCAGGCACATTAGTGACTCACAGGTGAAATGTGTGACAGTGACTTTGGTGAGCAGTGGGAAGGCTTCACGCTTGGGCGGCGGGAGGGGGGGGGGTGCGCGGCGGAGCCGGCAGCGCAGCCAGCCAAGTGTTTCCCACACACATTCCTCTACTCAATGCACTATGAAATTTGGTCAGAAGATAGAGTATGGAAGCAGAAAGAAATTCCTAGGAGGAAAGTGAAACAGAAAAACAAAACAGCATGGTAATTTCTTGCTTGCAAAGAGCGGTATTTCCATGTGCAGGCTTGCTCCACCTGCAATTTTACATGTGTACGGTGATTGCTGATATATGCCTCTGGTAAGAAGCTTGATCTGTCTCAGGAAAATCCCTTCCTTGTTAATTTATTATTTGATATATATGTAAAACAGCATACAATATAGCCTCAATCCACAGAGACTCATGCCTTCAGGGTTGCGGGTAAAGGAGAGTACACAAGGGATGAACTAGAGAGAGAGAAATAAGCTAACAGCTGAGCACCCTGGTTTCAGAGCAGTCACTGGTGTTATTTTTGCCATGATTACCAACACTGTGGTAGCACCCACAGGCTCAGCTGTGCGTGGTGCTGTACCAGTACATAGCACGTACCTGCCAGCAGCGGTGCAGCCCTGATGCTGGACAAACACACAAAAATCCAGCCTAGGGATTTTCAGAGAAAGGTAATGGGAGCCAGGCCCTTCGGTGGAGCTGAATTGGGTAAGTCCCTCTATGAATATCCTTATCTGGACCCTTTGGAGCAGAAGAGCATTTCTGAAGGAGCATTGTCCATCCAAGGGCCTGTACACTCCAGACCTCACCTCGATAAGGCATCTGTGCATGATGGATAAATAGCTATAAATAAACCGCTCTGTAATGAAGAAACTATTATTTGCAAGCTGTGACCACACAGCCTGCCATACACGCTGTGCGATTCAATCACCAGGACGAGGCATGCTCTCCCGATGGTATTTCAGTCAGCTGCACTGACCTGCAGGTACCCGCCAGGACACCGACACTGCGCCCAGCCCCGGGGTGCTTGGTGCCCTGTAAAAATGGAGCAAAGATCTTGTGGATGAAGCAAAGCAAAAACTGAGATTACAAAAGAGACGGGAGGTGCAAACAAACCCTGAAATAATACAGTAGCATTGCAAACAGCGGTCCAGAGCTCCCTCAGCCAAATTGCTCACTGGGTGTTGTCGTAGCCAAAACAGCATTGGAGGTTGGAAGAGGCTGCTCTTGACCAGCTCCTGCAGGGGAGGCATGGCCCCTGTCCCAGCGTTTCAGAGCATGCAGCCCTTCTGCCAGTGCCAGCACCCGTGATGAGCTTTACATGCAGCGAGCTGTGATTGCAACACAATGACTTGCAGTGTATTAAAATTAAGCAAGTAGTTAAATTATTTGCCGAATCAGGTCCTAACATGATATAAGATGTAAAGTCAGTCTAGTAGAGGAAGCGAAGGGGGCGTAGGAGAAAGGGAGCAGCACTCCAGATGTGTTGTAAAATAAACCAACAGCGCGCCCAACTTGATGGTTCCAGTCTAGGTGTTTTTTCAGACATACCAGATAAAGGAGGTAAATGCCAGAAGCCCAGGGATACCGAGAGCCCATCACAAGCCCACAGGATGACAAATCTGCTGTCTGGTTCTCATGCATCTGCAACCTCTTTTCCACTTCAGCGCGTGGTGTGCAGCAATGCCTCGTGGTGGCAGGGCCCCATGGGTTTTGCGTTGTGTCAGCATGACCCAACCTGAAAGCCTGCATGTGCAGTGCTCTCTTGCTTGCAGAGACTGCCAAGACAAGCACATGGTGCCTGCAGCCCCCTGCTCCCCTTCTTGCTGCCTGCCTGCAAAATTTTCCAGTGGTTCAGCACATCTTCTGTTGTTTATCCTGCTGACCTTTGTACAAAAAATAACCTCTGTCTTTTGCAGTGAAGAGGGCGCTTGCACAGAGTTAACATCGTGAGCCAGGTACCTCACCAGCTCCTGGAGCAACTTTGGGTGCTAACAGAGTGTGAAACAGCCTTGTGCATGCCTTGGCCGCGTGATTGACTGGCTGCAGGGGGACTTTTTTGTGGATGTGTGAGTTTTAGTCCACACTATCTCATGCAGATGCCGCACAGGGGTTGTAAGATATTGCAACAGCCTTTCACAGACCCTTTCGTTACCTGTTAATGAGTTACCATAACCCTGGTTTCCAGGTCTCTGTTCAGTCCACACCAGTTCCTTTCAGGCAGCATAATTTGTATATCTCCACCATTAGTAACAGCACCTGGAGCAGCTGGCCCTTTCTCTACCACAAATATATACTTGTCTTTATAGCAAAGAAATCAAGCCTACTTCCATTCCAGTATGAAGATGAAAAGTACACTTGTCCTCCTTTTCTCAGCCCTGCCTCTGGCCTCTGCACCATCATTATATGGCAACAAGAACCTCTCATACTGTAGCTCCAGTCCTCTGAAATGTCTTTTGCCTCCTAAGTACATGCACTTCTATTTTTTATTTTTTTCCCTGAAAGATTCTCATTTGGTTTTTCACTGTGGGTTAGAGTGAGGCTGGCCCTGGGACAGATGGACAGGAGCATGCTCGGAAGGTGCAAGGCTCTTCCTTACCATAATTTCCATGGGGCAGATGACATATACGGTCCTGGCCTGGCCCCAAACTTAACTGTACAAACAAGATGGGAGGAGAGAGGCCGGCCAACACCTGTTGCCACCCTGCCGTGTCTGGCAGATGTCGGAGAGGCTTGGGAGGAGGAGAGACATCAGCACCCTCTCAATGATGAAATGGAATTTGCAAGATCCTATGTCAAATGAAGCTGTCGCTAATGCAAGCTGTATCTGGGGCTGCCGTAATGAAAACTGCACTGAGCACTAGCTTCTGGTGCCACCGAAGCGCTCTGCCTTCCCCAAACTTCCTGGGAAGTGTTTTGAACTTTATTTTTAAAAGTGCAATTAATCACGGAGCAGAGCTTGAAATCAGTCCAAGTGCAATAAAAGCACCCGAGCAGAGCCTGCTCAGCCCAGCGAGCATTGTTTGCCACTGCCTGACTTCAGGCATCAGGAAACTTCCAGATGTGTTAACTTTGCAGCTCCTGGCTCCTGCAGGAATCTTAACTGCTACCATCTGTATGGGGAAAAGGCTTCGGAAAAGCAGCTCTCCTTCTCCCTTTACTTACGTTCCTCCAGCACTGAGAGTTATTACTCCATGGCCTCTGCAATTTCTGCTGGCTTTGCTCTCATCGACTAACGACTGCACCCTGCAAAGGTGCCGTTTGTTTCTGCTTCCATCCTTCGGCAGGGAGCATCTCGGCGGAGCCTCTCCATCGGGTGGAGGACAGGCCCCCTCCATCTGCTCCTGTTCTGCATGTGGTTTACAATACGCTACAGGAAGGCATTTTCTCACGTTATTAAGTTTTCACTAGATGCGGAGGGGGATCAGGAATGCCTCGGATGGCGTAAAAATTCCCTTCTCGGTTTGGTTATTAGGATCTAGTGGCGGCAGCAGGCAAAATTATAGCCTCCATGAAATCCGAGTCTGCTGCTCTGCCACAGGCAAGGGGTGCACACCGTCCCCCTTCCAGGTACGCTTGGACACCTCCTGGGCCAGCCCCGGAGCCTCCTCAGTTACTCCTCAGGCCTCTGACCTCAGGGGCAATTTGTACCTGTGCAAGCTCTCATGTTTATGCCCAGAGCCTGTGGGTCAGGGAGTTTTGGGGCTGAAAGGCTCCCAAATGGCACTTCCAGCTTAGTCCCTGTTCTCGGGAAGTTTTCCTTCCCTCAATCTGCCTTCTTATTCCAAGAAGAGGTTGCCTTTAGCTGTGTGTTTGTCACCTTTTTCTTTTTCCCAAAGACTTTCAAGTAACAACCTCATGCACGAGCTCTGTAGGTGGTCTTAATCATCCTAATCACACTTAGCACTTATAAAGCACTCTGCGCATCAAAAGCTCCTCACACATGTAAATTAATCGGCCTTTTCAATACCCAGAGGATGGAGGTGAGCAGGAGCTACAAACTCCATTTTGCAGATGGGGAGGCTGCCACACCAAGAGGTTCATTGCTTCGCCCAGGGCCACACAAGGGGTTAGTAGCACAGCTGGGATCTGAAATCTCTGGCTCTTAAACTGTGCTTAAACCACCAAACCTCATGGCAGAGGCAAACTGGAAGGACTGGGTCCAAACCAAAAGTGAGCAGGGCCCAGGACTATAAATAATTTCATCTGACGCAGCTTTTATGAAGCTTGTGCAAAATACAGAAAAGGCTGGTGTCGTCCTGGGGTTTATGACTGTGTTTCCTTCAGAAACCCTGCAGATCATTCAGCTCCCCAGTACCCAGATGGGTCCTGGAAATGAAAAACCAATGAAGCGGTTTGTGACAGCAGAGACCTTGTCTATGGCCAGGAATTCGGGTGCTATCGCAACAAAGCCAATAACGAAGTGCAGCTGCTCAAAAGCAAACCTGCATGTGAGACCTTGAAACAGCAGAGCAGTGAGTGAAAAGAAAAGGAGGAGCAGGGGAGAAAGGAAAGGAGAAGCCCAACAAGAGGGACTTTGGTAATCCATGCTTCTCCGGTGGAAGCTGAAAGGAGGTACTGGTTACCTGCCTGGTAGCAACACGGCTGGGTACGCTTGCATCCAAATACAAAGTTGAACCTATGTGTTCAAGATGTAACTTTGCCTGCTTCATGCTCCTTGCTGGGAATGAAGCAAATGGCATAAGGCTGTATGATCACATTTTCCCATATTTTGCCTTAACACCCTGCAGCTCCAAAATGCTTCCCCTTGTGTGGGTTCAACTTCTTGCCCTGCTCCTTGGAGAAGGGGGAATGTGACTCAGCCACCCTCGCACGAAGGAGCTCCAGTTATCCTGCCAGCAAGTCAGACCTGCTGTCCTCAGGCTGTACGTGCCCCAGGGCAATGTTTTCTGAGAGGAGGGATGTTTTCATAAATACTGTGCCAAAGCAGAGGCAGGATGCAGAGACATCCGAGTTACTCATCCTGGCTTAAACCCCACAGGATGTCTCAAGTGACTGAAGTGTAGGCTGAAATACAGGATTAAACTATAAGTTTGGGGATTTTGGCATGAGGTGACTGGTCAAAGAGAGGTCCAACATGAGATGACCAAGAAGATAATCCCAAATGACAGCAGAAAAACTACCAGATGGAGTTGTCTGTTCCCAAGGGGTTTTGGCATCACTAGTGGCAGCCAATGACTAGGCTTTATTATGGTAATATCAGAGCAGAGAAATTATGGTCATAGGGGGAACAATACCTATTTTTTGCTCATCTGTGGGGTTTTTTCCAGCTGTTTATAAAATTTTTAAATCAAGAAGTTTCTGTCTTCTCCATTTTTCTGCCAGCGCAGCTTCTGTTTCTGAGAACAGTCCCCAACTGGGGAGCTTTGGAAATGAGATGTGAAATGAGAATTCAGGTTTCACATTAGAATTAGAAATTGTGAAGGGTAGTTAGCTTACCCTCTCCACTTTCTATGCAGGACAAATTAAGTCCCTCCAGTTTTCAGTGCTTTCAGTGCTATTTGCTTACTCTGATGGAACAGACCTTTTACTAGGAGATTAAAATGTAGTAGTGTGATTTATCAGGAAGCAGATACAATATATTTAAGGAACATAGATATGTCTAAACATTTTAAATCAAGCAAGGATTTTATATCTAATCTATACAGAAGGTTGCAAGAGATTTATCTGAGCAGCCATTCTAATGCATGTTAGTAGTGGGTGTAATAACAGAAATGAGAAGCAAACTGGAAGACAACACCTGTGACAGCTGTGACATAGTGGAAATAATTCAGCATCACTCATTAAGGCTGAGCAAAGGGAAAGGAAACAGACAAGTCAGGAAGAAGATGATACAGAAGAAGAAGAGAAAGAGCTGTTGTTGCTTCAGAATCAGACATAGGTTCTGTCTTCCTTGCCATTTCTCAGCTCATTGCCCCTAAAACAGGCTCCAGCTGTACGGCATTGACTTAGCAGAGTCAGCCATCGCTATTTCACACCGATCTTCTAACCAAGTCGTTCACTAAAAATGAAATCAAGACCATTTGGTTCAACTGACTTCATGCGATAGCTCTGTAAACTGCTGGTGATCTGCTGACCAGATTTGGAAGCCATCACCCTCAAACACCTTCCCAGTTAGAAAGTTTTCATCGCTTGTTTGCTCTTTTCCTTGCTTGTTGCTTCTTTGTTTTCACCCGTATGTCCAACAGTATCACAGACACTGGCTCCTCCACAGTTCACGGACTGCCGTCCCAAGTGGTCTCATTAATATCTGTGTAGAGTAGGCAGGATTATGATTTTTTGAATGCTTTCTAGTGCTGGTTTTATTTACAGTGCTCCTCATTTCAGGCAATGTTTGTGATTCCTCATGACTGATGGTGCTACAGATGTTGCACCACAGCCGTGATGGCAGCTGGAGTGTACAACGTGAGAACTGAAACTCTGCTTAAAGCTTCTGCAGTAACCCAGGAAAATAATATTCATTCTTCTCCCATCCCATTGAAATACACACACATGTGGACCACTATGGCCAGATGGCAGCCTTTACAACGTTTATTTCTGCAGCTCTTCAGTATACTTTAGAGGAGATTTTCTTTAGGATCCACATTGAATGGTGTTTGCTAGACTAAACTTGCTCAGCTGGCCTGATTCACTCTGATCAGATGTGTAAGGCTATGTTTCAATCTTTTCTTCATGAGAAAAAGTAAATAAAGAAGAAAAGTACGTCCCAGCTTATCGCTGCATTCTGCAAAGGCCTGTGCTCTGCGCTATGGTTTGTTTTGGCAGACCAGGGTCTGCAGACTTGCAGATCTGGCTGTGGGTGTCATTTCCAAACACGTTTGCTGTTAAAATGATCAGCATCTGATCCATTCCTAAACAGAAGTCAAGTTCCCAGTATCTTTTTAGAAGTGGGAGTGAAATAAAAATGTGACTCAAACATCACAGTGCCTTATATAAGTTTGGCCCTATGGCCAAGCTTCAGGACCTGTCTCTGCCTGTATGGGGTCAAATCAAATGGCACGCATAAAAAATCTGGACCTCATTTTCTCTAGGTACTAGGCTACATCCCCAAAACCTGGGTCCAAGCTTAGAATGACTTTAGTTATCTCTATTCCAGAGGTCGGTTCCTGTGGATTACTGAGGAATTCAGTGTCTCAGACAGCCTAACACAGTGCTAGAGCTCCACATGCCTGAGGTACCTGAGCAAGGGTTCTTTCATCTGCTCAGCTGCTCCCTGGTGTGAGATGAAAGGCACTGTGCTATTGCCTAAGCTTATTTCCATTAAGGTCTGTCATCTGGGTATATTTGTTTGCCCAAACCAGCAGGGTATTCAGGCTACACCTAATTCACTCAGGCTGCACCAAGGACACATGACATCCTTCTCCAGTAAATCTAAGTGAGGTGATGCTGATGGAGTAGGGAAGAGGAGGAGAAGGTGCCCCTTTCCTCAGAGATCTTGAGAGACCCAAAGGTATATAGCTGAGTACAAGTGCTGAGGATCCAGACAGCAGTAAACAGAGCTTAACTCTGTAACCTAGAACTGAAACTGGCTGCTCATGGCTTGGACGAGTATACTCTTTGCTGAGTAAAAAACTGGCTGGATGGCCAGGCCCAAAGAGTGGTGGTGAATGGAGTCCATTCCAGTTGGCAGCTGGTCACGAGTGGTGTTCCCCAGGGCTCAGTACTGGGGCCAGTCCTGTTTAATATCTTTATCAATGATCTGGATGAGGGGATCGAGTGCACCCTCAATAAGTTTGCAGATGACACCAAGTTGGGCGGGAGTGTTGATCTGCTGGAGGGTAGGAAGGCCCTACAGAGGGACCTGGACAGGCTGGATCAATGGGCCAGGGCCAACTGTGAAAGCTTCAACAAGGCAAAGTGCCGGGTCCTGCACTTCAGTCACAACAACCCCATGCAACACTACAGGCTTGGGGAGGAGTGGTTGGAGAGCTGCCTGGCGGAAAAGGACCTGGGGCTGTTGGTTGACAGCCACCTGAACATGAGCCAGCAGTGTGCTCAGGTGGCCAAGAGGGCCAATGGCATCCTGGCTTGTCTCAGGAACAGTGTGGCCAGCAAGACTAGGGAAGTGATCGTCCCCCTGTACTCAGCACTGGTGAGGCCACACCTCGAGTACTGTGTTCAGTTTTGGGCCCCTCACTACAAGAAGGGCATCGAGGTGCTGGAGCGTGTCCAGAGAAGGGCAAAGAAGCTGGTGAAGGGTCTAGAGCACAAGTCTTACAAGGAGTGGCTGAGGGAGCTGAGGTTGTTTAGTTTGGAGAAGAGGAGGCTGAGGGGAGACCTTCTCGCTCTCTACAACTGCCTGAAAGGAGGCTGTAGCGAGGTGGGGGTTGGTCTCTTCTCCCTAATAACAAGGGATAAGACGAGAGGAAATGGGGTCAAGTTGTTCCAGGGGAGGTTTAGGTTGGATATTAGGAAAAACTTCTTCACTGAAAAGGTAGTCAGGCATTGGAACAGGCTGCCCAGGGAGGTGGTTGAGTTCCCATTCCTGGAGGTATTTAAAAGATGTGTAGATGCATTTCTTAGGGACACGGTTTAGTGGTGGACTTGGCAGTGCTAGGTTAACAGTTAGACTTGATGTTCTTAAAGGTCTTTTCTAACCTAGGTGATTCTATGATTCTATGAACTCTACTGTGATAGCACAAATAAATAATAGCAGCAACCATAAGAAAAGCTGTGAGCAGGACAAGGGTGTTGATTCATGCAAACATCCTCAGGATGCATATATGTATACACATAAACACACTCTTAAGCATGCAGATACTGAAGTTGCATAGATAAATACCTAGATAGCTGTCACATGCATTTTACTTGCGTAGCACTTTCCTTTCAAGGATCTGAGGGATCTTTGTAGACCATCAGTGAACTGCTGAAGCAAATAAATATTGAACGTGCAGCTCAGATGGGGAAATTCTGACCCTGCTCTAAGCAGGGATGTTGGACCAGAAGTTCTCCAGAGGTCCCTTTCAGCCCCAGTGATTCTGCGATTCTGTGAAACAGCCCAAAACAGCACGGGAAATCTGGAGTAGGATCAGATCCCTTGACTTCATTTAAGCTTCATGTATTTGGTCTAGCCTCTCACATCTTGCAGGGGATTGCTTTAAGGGCAGATCGGAGACCATAGACCTCATCAGTGCATATTGCAGCTCTTAACAGTTAAGTCTGCCTTTACTGGCATGTCTCTTATTGCAGTGGTGGTTTTCTACCTTAGATACGCAACATCTGAACAGTCCTCCTGTTACTATGCAGAAAATACTTCACCTTCCCATCTCACAGAAGACCAAGCCACCAATTTGTTCTTGACTGCTTTTCTGGAACAGCTGAAGCAAAGTACGTCTGAATCGTGCTGCTCGAAATGTCAGAAACAAGATATTGCTCTTATGGAAGGGTATAAGTCCTGCATTGATTTATGGACCAGAGTTTCCCAGAAGTCAGAAATCCACGCAGTGTCCCTGAACACTGAATTCTGCACGTGATCCTCTGTCAGCTGACATACACTAATTATAAATTCATGTATCTGATGTGCAGAAAACAACCTACTGACTTTGTGCCTGAGGGGGTTCATGTGTGGTATATACTCTGGAAAAATGAAATATCTAATGCCCATTAGTGAGCAGGAATGTGGGGTGAAGTTAGAATCTAATGCATGTTAAGCTTCACCAATCAATTTGTGACACACAGACAGAGAGAGAGGCTAAATCTGTATGAGTAAATAAACAGTTCCAGGGAATATTTATTTGTGAAACTTTTTGAATGGTCTCTGGCGTGGCTTCGGTCAGATCCATAACTCAGGAATCAGTATGGGTCAAGGACCATTCCCAGCAGGCAGTTTGGTTGTGACACCTTGTTTTAGTGGCTACCAGAGGCTAATAGTATGGATGTGGACTATCCCATGCTTTTGGCCTTGTGGCATTGAAAGGTCCTAGGCATTTAATAGCTTAATATGTCAAATTAAATATAAGTGGTCTAACTTATTTGCATAGAAGTAGAATAAGCCATGGCCCACATCAGCATATGTGGTAGATGAGTCTTCTGAGGGGTGAAGCAGCAGGTTGGCTGGACAATATTTCAGGTGATATCAAAATGTAAATCCTCTGCTGAGCTTGCAACACAGTTTTATAAAGGTGGCAATCTTTGGTTTTATAAAGGTAAAAATCTAGAGCCATTGGGATGAGTCTTAACCATATTTCTTGCTTTGATTTCCTTTGCTTATATTTAGTCCCACACTCCCCAGGGTTACCTGAGACAATAGATGCTGGTGAACCATCAGTGAGTTGGCCCCATCTGCTCCATCTTCATCATGCACCACAGGTAACGGTATTTGTGCTGGAGGAGCTTGTGATTTTTGCACTGAGCATGCAGCATTGCCACTGGAAACCAGTACCCTGCTAAATAAATAGTGCCTGGAGCAAACACAGGAGCAGATCCTCTGATCACTGATGAGGGATAATGGCTCACTTACACATCAGTGTTGCTCTGGAGCCCTCCAGCTCACTCCAGGACCACTAACACTTGTAGTGTACAGACATACACCCGCAGAGCTTGTCATACACAGATGCACTCTTTTTTTTTCTTTTCCTTTCTCATTTGTGCTTTTTCTTTTCCTAAATCCTCTACAGCTCCACTTGGTCTCTGCTCTTTCTCTTTCACCAAAAACCTGGCTTCTCAAGGACTTCCACAAGTACATCTGATGTTGGCTCTTGCTCACCAACTCGCATCACCATAAACTACTTTATCAAGCAGGTGTGATTATATTGTATCTTAAGAGCAGAATTTGATCCTCAACATTTTTAAGCACATGAATTTGCTAGGTTTTCTGAAAGACTTCTAAGAATTGTCCATCCCATACTTTCTTCTTTTCCTCCTTTCCAGAAAATTGACACCATTTTCATCCAACTTTCCTAAAATTTTGAATACTGAGGTAATATAGATTGCAGTGGTTTCATAATAACCCAGGAGTTCCCTGTCATCACCTTCCTTGTCCATCCTGAAGATGAGTCCAAACTAAAACCCCCAAAGATCACCATCCTGTACCAGCCTAATACTAGTTCAGAAACAGTCCAAGCATCTTGCACAGAATGGATTTGGCCTACCTGCTCCTCAGTGGTCTTCAAAGGGCTTCTTTGGATCTCTTCTTGGTCTCGGTTATGGAAAATGCTTTGAGGAAGATTTTGTGGAGCTAGTGAGAAGAAAGGATAGTTGGACACATACATTTAGATACAGTGTGTCAAAGTCTTTGCTCCACACTGAACTTTTAGGTTACAATAATTAAAAATCCCTGAGTCCTGTATATGACCACTCTGTTGCTCACAAGCTGCTTATTGAGTAAGATTTGGTGGAATTGTTAGTTTCCAGGATAAACGCAGCACTACAATTCAAAAACAACAAAAATGTTGTTTCCGAGTGGTTTTCCATTAAGATCAGTTGAACTGAAAATAACCAAACTAAAATAACAGAGTAAAGAGGTGAAATAAAAGGGGAGAAAAGTGAGTGGAAAAATTAACCATTGAGAAAAAAAATCCCACTATAAAATAGTTGTCAGGTTTTCTGCTCTGCTACATCAGCTTTGAGCCAGTGTAGCCTTGTAATTGTAAAGGGGGAAGCATTGCGGCCAGGCATCATCGCAACAGAGCCTTTCTATCTGGAAATGGCCAGCTACAACAGCTACCTGTGCCCTTCCCTTATCTCAATAATGGGTAGGATCTAGGATGAGAGTCACACAGCCAAAACCTCTCTTGGGAATAAAATGATGCTGAGTGGAGCATTCAACAGACCACTTCTTGGGACTTGGATGGAAGAATTTCCCATTTAGGAGTGCTGACATCAAGATTTTTATTCTGGTCCCGTCTATTTCCTTCTCAGGCTGCTAAAACTTCATCATTTTCAAAGTCTTAGAAAAATTATTTTCAACAAGGCAAAGCTTCCTTCTTTGGCTGGCTTTTTCCAAAGATGTCAGGCTTTTATTTGCTTCTAGTTGAATCCATGGGGAAAAAATAGCATGTTTATTTCAATAGGAGTGGAGTTAGGCTGGTGCATGGAAAATTCCTCCACGTAGCTTTTAGTGAATAATGAACCTAGTTAATAATAATCACTTTTCTCTTTTGGTGCAATGATGTACTCAGGAGAAATAATTACTACTCGTTACATTAACAGCTGTAAGAGAGGTATGTTCAGTGCTAGGTCAAGTGGCACTGGATCAGCAGCTATTTCTCCTTTATACTCCAAATGGCAGTCCACAAACCCCTTGCACACAGGGACAGACATTCATATGCACATAGCCCAAAATGACTCGAGCCCATCAACCTCCAAGCAGCACTAGTCCATGCTGTTGCATGAGGTTATTCATGTTCTCCTTTCTCTCTTCTGTGCTGTCCTTTTTCAGGGCTTCCTCACTGCAACTTATTTTCCTTTGTACATTGTGTGTCTTGTTCAGATAAGATATTCAGATTTGGATATCTTAGTCAGCTTTTCTGGTACTTAGCTCCATAGGACCGTCTGGTGAGGCAAATCAAGTTGCTTGCCTTAGTGGTTTGGTTTATCCCTGTCATAAACCTAAAGCCCGGTGTGATGGGTGTGTATGGGGAGCAGTGGGAACAAGCAGAGTTGGGAGAGGGATGCCGCTGCTGAGAATATGTCATCCACTGTTCATGGGGAAAAAAGGTCACTGAGAGTGAGCCACAAAGTGGATGAATTGCCCAAGCAAGATATACGGATGCCAAAGGTCATACATTAAGTATTTCTGGTCTGAATAGACAACACAGATCACCCTGAAAGCTCCCTGTGTATGCAGAGGCAGCTCGGAGAGATGAGGTGCAGCCCTTCTTGTTTGATGGATCTGCCCTAGCGGCTTGGTGGTATCTGCATACCGGGTGAGATTTGCTTTCCGGGGCAAGCTGTATTTCCAGGCAGGAGAGCAGCATGGAAAAAGGTTTTACGAGGAGAGTAGCAGAAGGGTGCAATGTATGTGGGACACTAGATTCAGTGGCAGAATAAAATGGAGGTGTAGGAGGGAGGGAGTACAGGGAAATGGGAACCCAAATAAGCATACAGATGAAAATGTGGAGAGCCCTGGAGGGGAGAAGGGAAAGACTGAGTTTGGTAGAGAAGGAGAGCAATGAGGTGCTCCAAAGAAAGAAGCAATAAATGCTGTGTAGCAGGTAAGGAAAATATAATTCTGTCATAATTTTTCATCTGTTTTCCCTCCAAACACAGATGTCTCTACAACTACATGCAAGTTTGTATACATCTATATGTCTTTGTCCATATGTAAATAAAACACTCTTTTTATGAAATTCATTTAATGGGGGGTTCTGTATATCCTAAATTTTATTTTTCTTCTGACACGGAAAAATTCCCTTAGGCTACCAACATCAGCTGCTTTCTGTTATGCTGCCATCTGTTATGTAAAATAACTAGAATTCCTCTTTTCTCTCTCCCCAGTGGCTTTCCTGTTTTTCAGCTTTGGTCAGCTCTGGTTAGTTTTGTCTTTTTAGCTTTCTTTTATGATGAAAAATAGCCTTTTACTTGTTATATATATAAAATATTGCAAAATAGGATAAAAGGATTTCTCTCTACGTATAAAATGCATCAAATCTATCTACGTTAGTAATTTGAGAAATACCCTTTGCTTTGCTGATTTTAATCACAATGTATTCCAAAGTGTATGTGTCATTTATGATGGGAGTTGTAGCAAGTCCACTCTGGCGGTATAGTGGTGTACTTCAGATCTGAATCCAGATTCAGATTTTAACACATCTTTGAAATGCAGATGTGATTCAATTAAGGGTTTTGATTTAGAATTTTCATTCATTTAAGATCCAATACCCAAATTATTGTGCCAGGAACTAAATACCCATAATATTTATACTGCCAGTATTTGACAGGGTACAGCAAAGATGTCTTTGAAGTCTTTGGAGACTTGTTACGTTGACATGGACTTTGAAAATATGCGAAATGCACTGTAAAACAAACTGCACAGTTGTGTTGTTATCTTATTTTAATTCTTTTCTTAAAATTAGAACTTTTATTTTTTTTGGTGACCCTTCAATAAGTTTTAGGTTAAAGCCTCTGCACATCTTACTGTGTAGCCTATATATTCACAGTTTCTTTAAACTGAAGAAATATTTACTGTTCATGTAGAAATTTCAATTTATATCTGACCAAAGGGGTTTTACAGAAAGATGACTTTTCTGCAGGTTTTCAGATGACTGTATTAAAACCAGGATTCAATAGTCTACATTGCCCTCAGAAGACAACAAACGCTGTGATCTGACGTCTGTCCCTCTAGCTCACCTTTCCCCTGGGATTCTATGCAGCTCCCACTGTTCCCTCAGCTGGTGGAAATGATCTTGGAGTTTTCAAACTCTCTACATCACAAGTGTCACTTTATAAAAGTAAGGGAAGGGGAGGCTTTGCCATTTTTTAGCCTTGATTTTGAGCCAGATTTCCAGGAGGAGGGAAAATGTGATGGCACTGGATCAGCCACAGAGGATTGCTGACACTCTGTGGTTTTAAAAGAAGGGGCAATGAGAGAAAAGTTGTTCACTGCCTAGTGCAAAATAGTTCTTCAGATATGGACTTCTGGGGGGAACTGGTAGGGAAGGGGCTGTGGTTGCCTCTTGGAGCTGATCAGGGAGAAGCGGAGAGGGAATGACAGGAACTGCTCTCGTCTGGGACTGTTGTATCTGCGGCCCTCCAGCAGAGGAGCTGGTGGAAATAGTACAGCATTCATACAGTTTATTGTTTCCTAAACCATCTGAACCTCTTTTTTTTCAGTCTTTGAGATGAAAAGCCACAAAACCCATGCAAAGCCTGCCTGTCTCTGTGTATAAGTGCTAACTTGCCGTGTGCTCCTGTAGATGTATACTGTGGCTCCACAAACTCACCACTTTCCTGGATAACTCTCAGTGTATTTAAACGATCAAGATGTCTTACCTGGGAGCTGTGAGTGTCCTAAGGGCCAGCAGCAATGGGTTTGTGGGCCTCTGCTTCCATGAAGGACTAAGAGACAGAGATGACAGATCTCATACCACTTAAATTGAGATATGTAAAATTCGTCACCTGCCTCAGCTGCTTTTCTGGGCATCCTTTACAGTCATTAGAGGGAAAACAGGAATCTGCAAGAAACTTTTCTTCTAATCTAACTTTGACATTTCCCTTTCAATGGGAAAAATACCCCCTCAGAGTGCTCCTTTGACATCACAGATGGCAGAGAGAGCCTAAAACCAACTTTTCACACATTGAAATCTAGATGAAGCTGATTCCACCTGGAGTCTGTGCTTGACGTGTCCCAGGAGTCCTAGTGAGACACAGCAAAGCTGAAAGCTGGTGAGCAGTGAGCTGAGACTCAGCACAGCGGGCTGAGAGGTGTCCAAACATGGGGATGCTGACTGGATCAGTGGCACCACCACAGACCCAACCAAACTTGCTTAAATTCACTGTCACATGCCAGTCACAGATCGAACCAAATGCAGTTCCACAGAGATGTTCACTGTCAACCAGTAAGTTCCCCTGAAGCAAATAAGTGGTGTGTTTTAGAGGTTCCTCTGCAAGAGCATTCAGTGCGGAGGTGTGCTCGCTGTGTGGGGAATTACCCAGACTTCAATCTTGTAGCAACGTGACAGTAGACTAAAGACACTTCCCTCTCTTGTAAGAAATCATGCTTTCTTGGATCACTTGAGGAATTTGTCAATAAATAATGGCTTTGAACATTACACCTTTAAGGCCACTAAATATGGGGAAAAAATTACAAATATACAGTTTTTACTCTATGCAAGTCTTCTAGGAAGGGGCTACATATCACATATTTACTGAATGATTTTACAAGAATTCTCCAGTTAGGAACCTGCAGGAAAGCTGTAACTAGTAAGTTACCCAAGCCACAGGGCAGTGGAGTTTGCTCCATGAGATGTGCCTTTTGGGGGTTTAAAGGGAGTCTAGAGACATTTATATATTAGGAAATTTGAGCTGGGACAGGAAGAGAAATCTTTCTGTTACATGACAGACGCGCTGAACAGTACGATGAGTTGCTGAAACTCTTCAGTCATGACAGCATGTTCAGTATCACTAACAGAAACAAGGATTTATCAGTGGAAAAAAAAAACAATAACTCAGCCTGTCTGTCACTTTAGAATGATATATACTTGGATTGCTTCCTCCTCCACTGACTTGCAGCCACCTTCAGGGATGGGACAAGTGCAGCTGTTCAAACAGCATGCAGCAACCCTAAACCATGCAAGGAAGTGGAGAGATTTATCATCACTCTCCATCTGCAAAGAATTCTAGGAAGACAGTTGAAATTACTTTGCATCCCCAAAATACTGTGTCTCTTCTGACAAAAATATGCCAAGGTATCTTTAGTGTCCAAGCATATTTGACTGCTTTGGTTTATGACCACCAAAGCAAGGGCCCACCCTTGCAAGTCTCATGGAAGGAGAAATATTTACTTTTCAGCTCAGTTTTGATAAATTAAGGACAAGCAAGTGTTTTAACTGAGAAAGCATCATTTAATGGGAGTACTGAAAAAAACATGTTCTGAATTTTATTTTTTTCCTAATCTCTCTAAAAATGCAGAGTAGGTGAAAGAGTTTATGTGGAGATGTAGGCAAAACTCCTTTTGTTTATGGCTATTTCTGACTTTCCTGTCGATGCATTACTTGGCCACCTTCTCTGCAACCAATTTTTTTTCTCCCAAAAGGTGGAATAGTCATTCCCATGTGATTATTTTCAGGAAAATATTCCCAACTTGAAGATACCTTAGGAGTATTTATCTAACCATGAAAAGAAACTGTTCTTCTAGTTGTGTTAAAGAGCCAGAGCTATGTTGAGAAGTGCAGTACAAAGGAGATCCACATGATTATACAGATAATACATCTAGCGTTGTACTGGAAACTTTTGCAGTCAATTTAGTTGAAACTTAGACATTGTCCTGGGCTGGCAGGGCTTCACTGATTTGCTCAGGATGCAGGACTTGCTCCAGAGCCCTCAAAGCATGAAGAAAATCACAACCAGGGGGTCTCTTTGGTGTATCTGCATGACCCAGATGTGTTGTACTCGTGATACCTATCATACATATTACACAAGTAACGGGTATGATCCTACAACTGGGCTTTGGATTTCTCACACAGGCTCTCCAACACTGAAGCAGAGTAGCTGAAAGTGAAAAGCTATCTGAGGCTTCACGCATCTTTAATTTTGGACAATGAAGCCTCCCTCTCTGGTTGACAGATTCAATGTTGCTCCTGGTGCAGATTTAAGCAGCTGTAATGTCAAGGATTTACAAAAATTCAGGCAGCAGAGTATAGCCCAGGGCTCCAGCAAGCACAGTTTAAATGATATAATTAGGCATTTACTGAGATGTTTCTTTCTGCAAATTGTATTACCTGTTTTTCACACATACTTACAGCTTTTGTTAGTGGAGGCATACGGTACTATCATAAACCCTATTGAAATATTTAATCTATGTTTAAAGTGCTGGATTAGTAAAGCCAGCAATTCAAGCATTTATTAGAAATGCAATTTTCAGACCTTTACGTGCAACCAGGAGTTGTTTATTACTAGGCAGGTCCATTGGACCTCACACGTTCTTCAGGCATGGGTGACAGAAGACCAGCCTGGAAGTGCAGAAGATCAGGGCTGTCCTGGCTGACCAGCACATCGCTTTGCTGGTGATTTTGATTCCCAACTTAGCCTTCATCCCTCTTGTCTCTCTGGACTGCAAGCTCTCTGGAGAAGGGACTCTCCCTCACTTACACAAAGTAGTCCCAATGTAGATTGAGGTCTGTGAGCAGTACTCATACATATATAACATTTTCAGAGGAATAACAAGACGCTTGGAAGTGGGAATTACCTGCTTTGAGCTCCCTGCAATGAGAGTGGCTTACCAGTCCACCAGGAGCCAACAGGTCTTGTCGTCCTTTTTTCCTCTCTCACCCTGACCTTGCTACAGCTCTAAAATTTCAAGATATGATATTCCTAGTTGTGCTGAACCTTTCTGAGAGACAAAAATCTGGGTACTCTCTCTCTGAAAGTGTGACTCACAGCAGGAAAAAAAAAACCTCACAGGAGGTCTAGTCTTCCAGATTAATTCCTCTTAATTCTTCTAATTCTTGAGGTCAGGAAATTATATCAGGAAATTATATAACACAAACAAAACATGGTTTAAAGGGGAAGGTTAGATTGAACAAATATCTTTCCTGTTAGGATGCTCATGACGAAAACTGCAAATGGCTGTCAAGGGCAGCCCCTCACCCAGGGCTGTGTTTTCTTTCCTGGCCTGAGTACTCTTCTCCTAAAAAATAGTTCACCTACAGCCTTACAAAAGATGCTGAATCTGAAGTAGGTAGGAAATAGCTGCTGTACAAATGTGGCATGTGATTTTTAAAACTATTGCTAGTAGATATTTCTACAAAGAACTGCAGATATGATGGAAGTTAATGTAAAGGCAAACACCCTGTGGATTAGAAGCATTTTCACTTCTGTCACCGGGGTACAACAAGTAAATGGCTTTGGCTTCTAGCTACAATATTTACCAGTACCTGCCAATTTATATGTATAAAAGTGCATGCTTAAGCTAGCATATTGTCTTCATTTTCTTCAGTGCTACTTTCAAGCAAATCTTTGAGAAGCACTGTAAGCACCACAAGCCCAAAGGCTGAGCAGCCATGGCTGCGCACCGCTGGTGGGTGTCCAGGCACTGCCCCAGCCCTGGCCAGGATGCCAGCATCGCCCGGTTTGGTGCCCGGCTGCTCTGGAACAGCCACAGGGTATTTATCACTTGCAACTAACCCACCCCAGTTTCCCACCTCTGTGCAATGTATGCTGCTCTCTGTATCTGCAGAATACGTTAAGTCAAGAATAACTCGTTCACAGTTATTGTGGCATCCGAAAGATGCTAGAAAGGAAATCTAGGTTGTTTCAATTCTTTCTGTGCAATTTATTCAGCTTCAGAAAGGAGAGAAACACGCAGCGGCAAGTCTAACTGTGAATGGTATTAGGGAGGGTGAATCCGTGGGTGTAACTATGTCATCCAGTGTACCCAAGTTCACAAAACAGGGCTATGAGCCTGAGAAAAAAGGGCAGAGAGAAAGAGAGAAGAAAAGAGAGAGGAAAGGGGAGGGGGGGGAGAGGAGAGAGAAAGAGAGAAAGAAAGAAATACAGACAGGTGAAGAAAGAAGAAAGACAAAGATCAAAGAAAAGAAAGAGAGAAAGACAGACAAAGAAAGGAAGGAAGGAAGGAAGGAAGGAAGGAAATAGGAAAAAGCACAAAAAAAGAAAAAAGAAAAAAAGAAAAAGAAAAGGAAAAAGAAAAAAGAAAAAGAAAAAGAAAAAAGAAAAAGAAAAAAGAAAAAGAAAAGGAAAAAAGAAAAAGAAAAAGAAAAAAGAAAAAAGAAAAAAAGAAAAAAGAAAAAGAAAAAAGAAAAAAGAAAAAGAAAAAGAAAAAAGAAAAAGAAAAAAAGAAAAAGAAAAAAGAAAGAACAGAGAAAGGGAGGGAAATTTATACATCTTGTTTATAAATTATGACTTTCCACATGGCCTAATTTTCATCACTGAGTCAAAATATGAGATTTAACATAAAAAATGTACTTAGGAAGTGAAACACAGCAGATACTATAATGATGGAAATATAATCACAGACAGCAGTAAACTGAAATGGCTCAAGGGCAGGCAGACCAGCTCTGCAGACTAGCACCAAACAACACTCCATCCCCAAATATCGAGAGACAGTATCAAGCTAAATTAATATCTCTGAACAACTTTTGCTCTCAAACTGTTCAAATCCATATCTGACCTCTGCTGGCCAGTTTTTTCTAGTCTCTTTACATGCTCAATTTACGGAACACCACACGCCGGCTTCCCAGGCATGGCTGAGGCTAGTAGGCGATATTTTGCATATGGCCATTTTGGTTCCTCTCTCAGTGGAGGAATTACACCAAGTTTTTAAGCAACTGAGGAATCCAACCACTATTTCTAACTGTATTCTAAACCCTAAGCAGACACCAGTACTTTGGAAGATAGTATTTGGCGAAGTGAGGTATATGACCAGTCTCCCAGCAGATACCCAGGCAGCGTGGCCTTGTTTGGTTCACCTGCCTGGGAACTCCCTGGGTCAGGTTTCCCACGGGCTAACACACCTTACTGCCACCCAGCCACACGGACAGCTATGACTGCGTTGACAGAAAAAAAACCACCCTTTGCTTATAGAATACTTTGTGGACAGACTATTATTAACACAGATTTTCATGTTGATGTTCTTGCTGTGTTTATATAAAACAGAATTAACTTTACTTGCTTATTTTAGACTTTTAGGAAGTGCAGAGAGAATGTGCCTGCATGGAAACATGCTGGACTGGCCATCAAAGAGGGATGAGTTCTCCTCTTGGACTGCAAAACTGCATCCAAAATGCATGTGACAGGTAGTTGATTCGTTTAATACATCCCTGAGACGCATTCACATACTGGGTGTGATACAGGGACCTGGGACAGCACAAATAAGCCATGGTGAGATGCATATTGCAGAGGTACAAGTCTCCACAAACATCCCAGCCTGTGCTCAGCCTTCACTGAGAGCCATTGCCTCATGGGGCTTGGGGAAGCGTCCCTCCTCCTGAGTGCTGCGGGGTGCATCCTGGCTCTTTGGAAATAACCATATAATTTCCTGTGAACATCTGACAATGACAGCTACATGAACACTAATCATAGGTAGTCTCTAAAAGTAGTTTCAGACACAAATTGTAGCATTCCTCAGAATTACCAAGTCCTGTTTTAACAGCAGAGTTTGTGAGCTCTTGCGCTATAATGTAAAGTGTATTGTGCACGGGAATCAACAGCTTCACATGAACCTAAATGTACTTTCTTCTTTCAAGCATCAATATGTATTACAGTTGGGTTTACACCATAATCCTTGGCTAGCCACAAAAACGTGTAGACTTTTAGATGCTTGTCCCCTGTTAATAAGCCAACAAGACTGATTTCTTGGTGTTATGACATCAATGTGACCTTATATTTACATGGGAAAAAATCACCAGCAGAAAATATCAGCACAAGTCAAATCCTGAAATCCTTCCCTGAGCAGAAACTCTCATCAAAATCAGTAGGACCAAAGATGTAAGGATCACTCATGTAAAAGTTTCAGGGCTGTTCTTTCAATCTACATATCTAAAAAATACCTGTTAAAATGCGTCAGATCAGTTTGCTTTGTGTCTTTTCTTGCCAGCATGAAAAATGCCTTCATGATTGCACAATCACAGTCCTTCAAAGAGTAGCTCTGATTTGACTTAAAAAACTTCATAATGGCTTAGCCACATAGACTACACTTGCCTTTGGGATGAATGAGATACTTTCTGCCTATCAAGCTGAAATCCATGCAGCAGTTCTCATATTTTAATGAGCAGAAAATCTTTGTTGGAAAGACAGGTTAGACTTGATTTATTCTTTTTAAGATGAGAAAATACTGTCAGTAGCATTGGGAAGGAGTTGACGTGCTCACTGGTTACAGCAGTTACAAGATCTTGTATATGAAAAAAGGATTAGAGCAGCATGGATTTCATCTTTGTAGACCTGGAAAATTTAGTTATAGGTTCATATTGGTGAACAAATGCCATGAGCTGATCCCACTCCTATCGACATTAAGGGGAATTTTTCATTCATTTCCTAAGGAACAATTATTATTTATTTTATTTATCCCATGCCCAAGAATCTTACCTGAACAGCTTAGGGATTTAACTTTGCAAGACGCTCCCAGGACATTATAACACAGACAGTGCAGAAGAACTGATTTTAAAGAGGTGTCTTAGTAAAGGCACTCCTATAGGCACAGGGAATGAAGCCTATTGTGTAGATAGCAGGCAGCCATGGAAATCAAGGACCGCAGACTGGATTTAAGGGCAGCAACATGAGCTCCTAGTGTAAAGCAAAAGGGGATAATGTGATTCATGGATGTATGAACAAGGAAGTAGTGAGTAGGAGTAGGGAGCTGATCTTATCTCTCCCCACTGCTCTGGTAAGACTAATATTGGCATAGTGCAAAAAGTTCTGGTGCCTGTATTTTAAACGGGAGAAGTTGGAGACAGGTCAGAGAGAGGATGAGAGAAAATTTCTCTCTCTAGTGAGAGCCTGGAAGGGATCTCTCTGCTTACCTTATCAAAAAGATGGAGACACAACTTGATTAAAGTGTACAAGTACCACCACAACAAGATAATACCATATGCAAAAGATCTCCTTCATCTACTGGAGAAAGGATAGCAGGAATCAACGGCTAGAAGCTGAAGCCAAACAAATTCATACAAAGAAACCCAGGTATGCATTATTAATAGTAAGAGCAATTAATCCTGGGAACTACTTACCAAAAGTAGGGCTGGAATCTCTGTCTCTTGATGTTTTCAGATCAAGATTGGATGTCTTCCTAGTAGAGATGCCCTAGGCAAACCCCTATGAAAGGGAAGCAAGGTGAGACATAATAGCCCATGATATACCATCAGAGCAGTTGACTGGATGATCCTGTTGTTACTACCCACTGGCTCTATCTCTTCTAGTAAATTAAAGTGTCAGGACCCAGGCCCAGACTCCAGAACGTGATCACCTACACTATTAAAATGTTAAGGTAGTGCCTCACATGCTGTTGGCCTGGGTCAACTAGCCCTCTCCCAGACACACTTATCATAGTTTGGGAATAAGTATAGTCCAGGGCTACAGGAAATTTGGACATGAGCACCCTATTTTGGAGAGGAAAGGAATGTAATGGTGGTACATGCTGACCAAACCACCCTTTGTTTGGCAAAATCCATTTTTGCCTGTATTACTTGCAAAGGCTTGAGTCGGCTACAGCTGCACAAGGTTCAACGCCGAGTAAGAGAAACGCCTGTGAATCAGATATTCCAGAGCCGCCTCTGAGTAGGTGGAATGATGTTGACACACTCACAGCTTTGATGAGCCCTAAAAGGGAAAAAGGAAGAATGTTTTGACATATTTTGAATATTCAGAAAGGGTAATTGTTTCCTTCAGTAACTGACATTCCATAGGAGTAGTGTATTCCTGCCGGTCATGTCCATACTAGATAGAGATGTTGAAGCAGTGCTTCCCACACAGCCCTTGCAATTAGGCAACACAGAGCCTGATAACTGGGATCTTTTAAATGTCAACATAGCTTCCTATTCCAGTGCTCACTCGGTGCTCATTAGCGGCATTGAATTAATGTGTTTTGTTGCTGATGGTGATGATGTACAGGGACCCAACTGCTACCCCTCATGTCTGGTGTAATAGGAAAAAAAGGAGTGCAAGTTCATGACAAGATTTAGTATCTCATCTCAGGGATCCCAGAAGGATGCTCTTCACTGTTTCCAAGTGCTGGAAGCATTTCTTGCCTCCTGAATGTTAAGCAGATACTAACCCTCAGGCTTTTTATAGAAGAAAAAATCCCATATACTTTGACTAAAGCTTTAGCAGGCTCTAAACAATTTCTACAGTGAAACTGCATCTACAGTGCATGTTTTCCACCACTGTTGAACCTGGCAGCACAGTAAATATTATATAGGACATAAAGACAGTGGGGCAGTAGCTGCTGGGCTACCACTGTGTGCATCAGACGTCCCTAATGCATAGTTTGGTCTGCTGGGAGACATGGGAAACAAGACTGGCATTATATATTATATATATATATATATTATTATAGCAAACCTCTATGTAAAGACTTCCAGACTTCATCTCTGATTCATAAATCAACCAACACAGAACCCCCAAGAGAAAATGAAATAGTATTATCCTTTCTTCTAGTTGAAGAAATCAAGACAGAAAGGCTAAGTGCTTTTGGTTCACAAGACATCCAAAGAGAACTGAAGGGCAGGTCTCCATTGCAGGTCGCTGTGCAGAGACACCACGTAGCTTTATGAGCGCTGCATACCTCCAAAACAGATGTTTTCCTCCATGCTGAGTACCACAGTGCCAGGACTAACTTAGCAGACAGTATCTGAATGAAGGAGTTTAGCATTAGTTCACGTATCTCCACAAAACACCCAAATCAGCCTTGTGCTCTGTGTGTATCACAAGACTCTCTTGCCCAAGGAAACTGAGCAATTCTGAGCCTCTCAAAAGAGTGCTACAGCCACAGCAAGGGAATGCAAAAAGATCCTTTTCAGTTCTCTTCTGCAAGCCTAAAGATCCTATGCTGACAACAAGGTCATCTATCTCAGATCAAGGTTTATTATTTTTGTGAAACTCAGATCACTCAAAACCTGGAGGCAATTTCCTAAGCATCTGCATTTTTACAATGTGAAGCCGAGGTGGGATGAAAGGGCAAAGCCCAGTCAGCTCTCAGAAAACCTGGCACTCCTGGGCTTTGCAAGTTTGCCTTAGCTGAGGAAAGTTGTCATTTGCAGGGTATCTGTGAAAAGCCTCTGGTTTAAGTGAAGCAACACTGTGGTTGTGGTTTTCCCTTCATTATACAGAACACACAGATTTTAAAACATTTCAGTCACATTTCACCCTGGCCTTAAAAAATTATGTTGTCATGAAAAGTGGATATAATACCAAAAAGCAGCACTCTGAGCAGAGGATATAGTTATACTAGCAAAGTGTGGAGAGGCCCATGGGCTGGCCATTGCTCATCCCTGACCTGGGCCAGCTTGCACTCTTGCAGGCACAGCTCAGGTACAGTTCAGGAGCTGGACCATTGCCAACAGGCATTTTGGAAGTGGCCACTCAGTTTTGGGGGAGAAGGTTGCTTACCTGTGTGGACGTGAGGCATGCCACGACTCTAGACCATGGGGCAGAAAGCAGTCCTTGAACTATTTTTTATCCACAGTGATGCATCTTAGGATTTTTCTTGCCAGGACATGAGAGAACAAGAGCAAATGAGGCTCTCAGCAGCACTTCAGACATCAGGACTTAGCAGGAGGTAATAAGTTACTGTAAAAAAGTCAAGATTCAACTTAGGACACTCAGTTGAGGTATCTACATCTAGGTGTCAACACGTGAGGCAAAGGACCAGTTCAGGCTTTACCACCTGAGACCTTCTTGGTGCCCTTTCTGGCTTCTGGACCACAGTGCAAAAGACTTTGGGTCTTTTCTGTGCTGTGTCATTTTTCACAGCACCATACAAATGTCTTGTGCACCCCAGGATACTCTTCTGGGCAACCAAGCTGAGCCCATAGCCTTGGGGACTGGTGACCTGAATTCCTCGCTGGGCTTCACTGGCTGTACTGACAAGGTCTCCACTGACCATGATGGTCTTATATGTAAAATGCGTACTAGGTGTGGTTAACATGTAGAGGAGTCTACATGCAATGTAGAATGCAAGTTCAGGAGCCTTAATATAGAGCTGAAACCTACCCCAACTTTCTAAAGGATTAATCTTTAAATT
Source organism: Nipponia nippon (assembly GCF_047370975.1). Lineage (NCBI taxonomy): Eukaryota > Metazoa > Chordata > Aves > Pelecaniformes > Threskiornithidae > Nipponia > Nipponia nippon. Next base: position 115,801,207 of record NW_028262358.1, on the reverse strand, counting down.
CATAACAAATTTCATGAATTTAAAAAGACAGACAAATAAAATAATATATTGGTCTTAAGGTTATTATAAAGAAAAAATCAGAATACTACTCTTATTTGTTCTATTCAAAGCATAGAGAGGCACAGATATCAAGGGCTACCAGTGGTGATTTCCATACTTTGTATTACTCTTCATTCTGCCATTCTAGGTATTGAAACGTTGTCTATGTGAGATGGTATTGCATTTTTAGAGAAGGTCATGGAGGGATCAAGTCTGTGGGTGCAGCACTGGTCTCTAACATTTTTAAATATTTTTATAGAGAGTAGAAAGCAAAGGTGGTAATAAATTCCCAGGTCATATCTAGCCTGCTACCGCCCTCTCTACAACAGTGACAGTGAGTCTTCTCAGATGGACGTGCTACAGTGTGAGGACTTCCAACAGAAGAAATGAAGGGGCAGTAGCAAGAAGAGAGAGGCTTGGCAAATGGCCGAGTAAGACACTTTACTGGGCGTATTCAGACTTGCTAAACTGAGCCCAAATACATGACCTGGCATCTGTCAGGACGTGTCCATGTCCACTATATGCTCAGTCTTGTGATGGACATGTTGTCAGGCAGAGGAGTCTGACTCAGAGATCTCTTCTCCACTTTGCTGCTGAGTGTCTGCTGGATCCTGGGAGCATCCCTCACCTCTTTGCACCTCTGCTGGTCATCATCCCATTTTTTTGGTCTCATCTGCTTACTTTTGTAACACTTTCAGCATGTGCTGCTAAATTGGGTCCAATTTTGAACTGTGCCTCCTTGAAAACTGTAGCAACCTTGACTCAACCTCCCATTCAGAAACTTGGGAGACTGAACAACGCTGTGCACCCCAGATTGAGCAGTGTTTTCCTCATCACAGCAGCGAGCTTTAACAAAGGGTTTTAAATGAGCAGAACTTTATTAGAGGGAAGGGAGGGAAGGAAACAGAAGGAAGCATTATTCTGGGAAACCTGAATTAACAGTCAGCAAGCCCCAGCCTTGCTCCTCAGCGTGGTTATTAAGGAATTAGCCTGGACGCAGCTTTCTGCCTGCAGCCATGACAGTGCAGAAGGGATGGTTGCTGCCCTTCTCCCTGGCTGCACTTCCCTTGCAGCATGCCCATGCTCAGGATGGTTCAGCGGGGTGGCTGGTCAGGCCATTTCCAGGGCTGTGAGTATCCTATGGACAATGATCCCAGCCTCGTTGCTGTTGAAGGATGTCCCCATGGATTCCCCGGCTAGGGAGATGCTCCCAGTTGCCCCAGACTGGTGCCTGGTAGCTTCCATGCAATGGGCTTTGCCAGGAGCCCCGCAGCCCAGCAGTACCACCTCTTACTTACGTCTGGGGACCTGCTCCCATCTGCAGTCATCACTCTCTCAGGCTACTTCATCGTCTTGTCAGGGCCATCACCATGCTGGTATCCACCTGGAGCTCCCTTGCGAAGCTGGGGGTGGCTCTTCTCCAGGTTCACCAATGGGGCCAGAGGACTCCACAACTGTCAAGATGCCCAGCCATCATGTTCACAAGCTTTCTGGGTGTAGCAGTTGTCTCCTACTATATGTTTTCACTGTAGCAAGGCCCAAAAATATAAAGCTTCTAGCTGTTACTGATGTAAGTAACAATGATGGTTTCAATAATACAATGCTACATGGTCCATGAGAGGATTATAACTCTACCAAATGGTCAAAAGTGAAGGGAACGCAAAGAGGGAGGTGGGCTAAAAGAAAAAAAGTGCAGGTGGTGAACTGTTGAAGCACTGACGTCTGTGACGGAGAATGTGGTTGATAACCACCCCCCCTCTGATGCCCAAGATGATGGATGTGTGCCCAGGTACAGGGGGAGGCGTGATGCAGAAGGAGGGTAAGGAAAGGAAACACAGGGAACAACAAGAGGGGAAAAGGATGAGCAGAGCACATGATGCGAGACAGGGCAGGAGAGCAGGGTAAGGCAGAGAAAAAGCTGATCTGAGACACAGTGCAGCTGTTTCCTACCCACAATGTTCCATCTTCCCTGAGGATAACCCCCCCCCTCTTCTTTCTCTCCCTTCACGTCTTTACCACCAGCACACGCCATGTGCTCAGGCTTGCAGACCAGGACACCTTCTGCCTGGACAGCCACAATGGCACCAGTGCTAGTGACATTAAAAGAGCCTGGAAATCCTTGTTTCCAACCAATACCTCTCCTTCTCCTCCCTCAGCATGCTTTGGCACTGATATTAGCCTTGAAGGTCTTTACATCAGGAATGAATTGCATTTGGTTCAGGTTTGCCAAGTGCTATTATAATCCATATTTGTGTCTCTCCAAAGCCTTTCTACCAGGTCCCAGGATATATTCTCCCGCTTATTACATGTTACAGAAACCCCCTTCAAGCCGTCTCCCCTCCCCATGCATCAGAGCAGCATGCATGGGGTTAACTGAGCTCTTCACAGCATGCAAATTTTTGAAAAATGGGCCATGGGCATTGTAGCTTTCAGCATGTTTCCTCCTGTGCGGAGGTGCAGAGCTGGAGCACGCTGTGGGTGGCAGACATGAGTGACATGGTGCAAAGCTCGGGCTGGTCTGACTCGGCTGAAGCTGCAGCTGAGTTAGAGGCAGTGGCACTGGCTCAGCCCAGGAGTGGAGAAATGTCTCAGTTGGGTACGAAAGTGGAGCGTGAGAGATGTTGGGAGGTGAAAGCCATGGCAGACCAAGCCAGCAGCAGGACCTTGTGAACACTCATCTACCAGTGCCCCCCAGCCAGGCTGCCTTGCTCCTGGGGATGTGATTCATGGAGATACAGTCAAGGGAAATGTGAAATATTTGACGTTGCCCCCACCCTCTTGCAGCAAAATATGTGTTGGCTTTCATGTCCTGCAGGCAGGCCGCTCACGTACGTTGTGCATTCCTTGGAGCAAGGAAACAACCAGCAGTGTCCCACTGGAGAAGAGAAACACCCTAGCAGCGCCGAGGACGACGCGGGATGAGAAGAAGAACAAACAGTCCTCAGCACCCGGCGCTGGGAGAGGCCATTCTGGGGCCAGGGACACGCCAGCAGCCCGAGGGGCATCGGGCTGGAGCAATGGTGTCATGTTCCCTGCAGCTGACGGTGAGGAGTCCTGGGATGAAATGGAGACTTTCCCTGTGGAAGAGCCCTGATTCACATTGAAAAACAATAAAAAAAATCAATCCGCTACCGCATGCATAGCTTGGCTCTGTTAAGACTTGTGCGTGATTTTTGAGCAGCCCTCCTCATGGCTGGAGAGGCATCAACCATTTTTGTGCTTAGGCACAAATTAAAGGATGTCTTGTCCTTGTTGTCCCATCGTCTGTCCTCTCTGTACCACATACAACTGATCTTTACTCATCCTTACTTTATAGGGAAGGGCAAAGCACTCAAGCATTCAAGTGCATTGCATCAAAGATAATGCTTTAAAAAAAAACACAATACAAAAAACCCACCCTGGGTATGCAGTGAAAGGGCCTCCCTCCCTTCCTCAGGTGGAGATGAGGTTTTGGGACTTTGCAATATCAATCTGTCAGTTTGGGCTTCTGCTTCAAAGGAGCTTCTTCATTAAATAAATCCTATTTAAATCTCCTTCTCTATCACCAGAAAAACTACTCTGGGCAAATCCTACCTCACTTCCTTCTGTAAACGACTGTCACGAGCTCACTCATGTGCACTGGATCTTCATTTCTTAAAGTTAGTAACAAACAACTTAGTGAAATAAAATTAACATTTTAGCCATTTCTTTCTCAGATTCTCATTTCCTGATTTCTCTTTGTTATCTACGTAGGAGGAAAGCAAGTGAGATCTTCTTCATCCTTTCTTGCTGTGAGGCAATGAATTCCTCTTTTCAATTGTGAGAGTATTTGCCATAAATGGTTTAATTTCTACCCAAGTTGTCTTCTGCCTTTCCCACTGCTTCTCAAAACCTTTGAGAAATATAATGCATTATTACTGCATGGGCTCCCAAACTCCCACATTGTGTTACCTCTGGAAAATACTCCCATGGGGATACCTATTATGTCAAGCACTTTTTTAAATTATAGGGGCTTTAAGCAATCCTTTTCCCTGCCAGTCCTGATTACATTGCTGTGAGGACAGACAGACAGCATGTTGTCCCTGCTGAGGCTGCCCCTCTGCCCCCTTCCCGTGGGGTCAATGTAGCTTGAATCCCTGCCTGCCCCAGCAAGGCTGCTTTTTGGGGAGCAATTTCATTTACCACCTCTGTGACAGCTTCTTCCTTTGGTGGAACATGAAAGGAAAAGAAATCATCCCACAAGTACCCTGGCAGCTAGAGAGGGTTAAAAGTTTCCTCCAGAAACCTTCTTTATCTGAAGATTTTGGTTAATATGAACCAAAATGGTTTCCTAGAACATGTGTATCCCCTTTGGAGGGGGAAAAAAGGGAGAGATTTTTGCTTAACACAGGAGAAATTTATTCCACCAGGGTAGCTAACAGGTCAGTGTCAGGGACCTTTGCCTAGACCAGAGTTCAAATGTCCTATCTACAAATAGCTGGACATCAGGACAGGGACTCGACCTTCAGTCTACTGTCTAAATCTGAGTATAAAAAAAACCCCAACATTTCCTGTTTAGTCAGAGGTTGAATGAATAGTTAGAGGGGAAATTTTGGCTTGGGTTGAACCAAGAAACAGAAATTTGGAGTTGCTGGAAAAGGGAAATACTTCTGTTACCATCTAAGATATTTTTTCATCTAAACCAAAATGTTTTAAGACTCTTGGGGGAGAGAGAACTTAACCCTACAGAGCCTTGCTTTTGTAAATTTAGGATAATTTTAAAAGTCAAGATGCCTTTCTGCAATGAAAAGTGAAAAGTTATGTTTGGCAAATGCCAGGAAGAAATACCAAAGTAATATTTTCAAAAAATATGCCTCCCTTTTAAGGGTCAATATTTTTGGCCAAACTTAACCCAGATCTATAAATAGATTTGGTCTTTCTAAAGGTGAGGGTGTTTTTTTTCAGCAAAAAAAGTAGTTTGTAAAATTAAATGTAGAAAGCTTCCACATTCTCTCACCACACCTGGAATAAGGACCTTGACCATTTGGCTACACTGGAGTAGGTGTGGGGCTTCTCCCTTCATCATATTATTTTTCTCATCTCTAAAAATAGTGGTTTCCTCCTGTGGTGAACCAAGAAATCAGTTTTCTGGTCAGAGCTCTTGCTCGGCTGTGCCCTGTCTCCAAAGAGGAGTGAACTCCATTGCAAACCTGCTTTCCCATTAAATGCCTGACGAACGCGTGGGAGCAGTTTATGAACGGGAACACTGCCAGCAAGCCCACATGCACTTCCCAGTCCTCTGGCATCTCACCAGACTGCTGACAGCACAAAAGGTGGCAGAGGAATTGTCTAAGACAGTGGCACGGTCTCTTGTGGACTAAGTCCAGAGGAAAGCAAGACAAAATCATCCTCCAGGTTTGAGGGTCTTACTGTCCCAGGAAGAGAAAAAAAACCACTAATGAAAGACTTTTGGTGATCTAAGTATCAGGGCATGTACCTGTAGGTAAACACGTGTTTAATTTCTTGAGCTGGATATTAGTTACACTATTGTGAGTAATATCAGCCGGATTATGACTGTTTCGCCACTCCTGCAGCTCAGAGGATGGCAAGCCAAAATCGTTGCCCTTATCTGTTCTGCTTGTTTGCTCTTGTGAAAAGCGAGGGACGGGTTTTCGAGTGGGACAGGTTTTCGAGGGCTCGTTGTCAACAGCTGTAACTGCTTTCAGCACAGTTCACACCCAAAGGCAGGTCAGTGAGCATTATTTTCACTTCCCTTGGAAATGTACTGAGAAACACCAGAGATGAGATTTTATGTAATGCAGCGATGTGGTACAGCACTCCGCAGGCCACTTACTGGACCTGGTAATTTAGACTAGCACGAAGAAGCAGGGTTATTTTATTAACAGCTCACTCCTGCCTCTACAGTATCATCGAAACAAAAAGTTTTACACGGTCCCAGCATCAGGCATGCCAGTTTTCAATGGCAGCGTGATGCACTGATGCATGCGAGAATTACAGTTTCACAGCCAATGCATGTGCCATAAATTCACACAAAAAATAGTCTTTCCGTATATTTATAGGGCCGGGATGTTGCCATGTGTAAGATTGTATTTTTAGATTTTACAATAATTCCCTTCTCTGAGTAGAAACCTTATTGCCCCCAAAATAAATACTATGAAACCAAAATAAATGCCAAGGGAATACTGGCTTCAATATAAATGCCCTGAATTCTGGCTCCTTAACTGGTACCTTCCTTGTGTAATAACCGCAGAGGCAAAGTATGACCCTGAATGCTCGGACGTTACCTCCTGGGGTGTCGTGGGGAAAGCAGACCTGCTAATTCTCGAAAGTGTGTAGTGAAGTATAACATATGAAAGGGCAGGACTAAGCTTTGCATCATTTTTTAATTCAACGACTCATTCATTCAAATAAGATTTACGAAGACATTATGCAATTTTGCTGTACGCAGTCATCAGGGGTGTGTAACGAATACCTAATTCACAGACTGAGAGATTTAATTGGATGTAGATCATCTTATGACCATGGTCAGAAAGCAAACAGGGACTGTGCACCAAATGAGCTTATAACACAATGTGTTGAAGTCTCTGACTCAGCTGTTGTCTTATATAAAAGAGAAATGCTAGAGAATTGTGAAACCTTGTGAATTATGCAAGGAGGGAGTTTAATTACTTTTATTGAACTTACTTACAGTTTTTTTGCACTGCTAGTAGCTTTTAATTACTCATTACATTTTGAGCGCTTGAAAATCAGAAATAAGAACTGCAGGTAAATTTGTCCTTGACACGGCTTTTAGAGTAATGGAAAATTAAACGTATCTGCACAGGTTATTTTACAGTGAAATTTTAATTCATACATGATATACTGAAAGAGAAAAACAAACAAACAAAATCTTACTCACTCATTTCTTCCTGAAAACTTTTGTCAAAGAGATTAAATAAACATTTCTCAGCAGTCATGTAGCAGCATTTTTACTTCCACTAGAAAGGTTCTCCCACTTCAAAAAGCTGCAAATGTATTTATTTATGTTACCAAAGAGCATTTCAGAAAGTTATAAAACACACACATCTATTTTCCAGCCTGCAATTTACTGGAAATACTGACATAGTTTCTTGCAAATAAAAGGTGGGAAAAATATAAAAATATAGTATTTATTGCTAAAAATCTAACAATAGAAAATTGACACATGGATTAATTGAAAGAAAAAGCTATTTTTTTCACATTTAAAAGTTCTAAATGTATCATCAAGAAGGAAAACCAGAAACTTAATTATGCCTCATTATCTTCCAAAGCTGTTCAGCACAAATGGTGTGAGAGACACAGTGATTTTAATTTTTTTACATGGACATCTACAACCATTGATTTTATAGAAAATACCAAAAGAAAGACAAGTGAAAATGCATTTGATAATGACTCATACTTCCATTTGTAAACACGGCATAAGCACTCAACACAAGGAAATGGAAGTCAGATCCGGGGAGTTATGGAAAGCAACATAATGTACTTTAGCCCAGAAAACTGCTGATTATTTCAAGTAATGCTGACCCCAGTCTCCCTTGTCCCTTAACATAGTCACCTTGCCCATGGCAATGACAGTCACTGGACTTAATTCTCAGTTACATCTGTGTTGCTACTATTGGGTTTAATTTACCTGTTTGGTTTATTAGGTAGTTAACTAGTTGTGTGAAATGAAGAGTGGAATTCAGGTGTCTGTCATTTATCAATACCAATATTGCAATCCCAAGTGTTGCATCTCCATCAATTTTATTGACCAGCAGGGACTACGCAGCCTAAATTGTGGTAACAGGGAAAAAAAAGTATCACATTGGTGTTCCTGTATTTTTACAGTTATAAATTTCCACTTAGTCTGCACTCTACACATCCTCAGGGTTGCAGCAATTCTTGCTGATGGCTGATCTCAGTTTAGTAATCTCATTTCTCCGCTTCTCATGTAGCACTGAGATGGTACATATAAACAATGCATGTCAATTTGATTTGAGTATTTTGACATCTCCTCTAACACCTTTACAGCATGAGCACAGCAGTAATAAATCACTACCATTATTATTTGCACCCAAACTGTTAGTCTTTAAGAGGCATTTGGACAATGCCCTTAATAACATGCTTTAACTTTTGTTCAGCCCTGAAGAGGTCAGGCAGTTGGACTAGATGATTGTTGTAGGTCCCTTCCAACTGAGATTATTCTATTCTATTCTATTCTATTCTATTCTATTCTATTCTATTCTATTCTATTCTATTCTATTCTATTCTAATTCTATTCTATTCTATTCTATTCTAAAAGCCTTGGCCAAATTCAGGAGATGACTATAGTAACTTCTTTCTGCCTAAAAGTGATGATTACGTCTCTGCCTTAAAGGTGCAAGATGACTGTAAAAAATAATTAGTATAACTTCAAGGTTTATTCCTGAAGCCAGGTTCTCCTGGTAGCCAGGAGGAGGTGGCAGGACGTGGAGGGTGTTGTGGGGCTGGATGATGCGGTGGCCTGGGCCAACACCGCGACGTGGGTACTGGTGCCTGTGCTTGGACCTGCAACCTGCAAGTGTGGAGTTTGGTAGTGCAAACACACATGACGAGGTCGCGCTTTCAGCTTCAGCTACCTATTCCCAGTAGTTTACAAACGAAGCCCCAAATTACGTGAAGCTCACTCATCCCACCACCACATATTTATGCTGTCTTGCCACTCTCAAGTAAAGGTTTCAGCCAAGCGGTGAAGAATTTGTTGCTAAACACTGAAGCAAAAAAAAAAGGATAAGAGCCAGTGGCGAAGAGCCACGAATCCCAGCAGTCTGCGGTGCCTCTTGCTCGCCTGCCCCAGTTTTGGGTTACACCGCGCCTGTGACTCAGCTGGGGAGAGTGAGCGCCAGGAGGGGTCGGAAATAAATGTGTTTGGAGGAGGAAACTGAAGGAAGAAAAGTGTTTTCTGTAGGGGAATAGACCGGTATGTAGGACTGCATGGTGAAAAATCCAGCATAAGCCTCATGCAAGTCTAACTGCTATGATCCCCCACGACTGTCTTCTCATTCCTTAAGTAATTGAGGCTTCAGTTCAGCAAAGCATTTAAGCTCAGGCTTCATTTTATGTTGTCAGTAAGTGCTTTGCTGAGCAGCGGCTTAAAGTATCAAGCTTGTTGTATGAGATTTATCCCACCTAATTTTAGACATTTGCAGTGCAGATATCTACACCAGATCTAGTGACTCCGCGATCTCCTCATTATTAATAGGGAGAAATAAGCATTTCTAGGTTGCTGTTCATCAGGCCTACTCTACCTTAGAGTGAAAAATACCATTCAGTGGAAGTGTTTGCAAGCAGAGCTTAAAATAGCTAGACCAGATGTAAACATCTACAATCCAGGTACCTACATTCATATACCTGAACCACAACAACCTCTGATGGCAGATAAGTAGAAAAAACCATACAAATTGGAAGGTATCAGGCAAATGCAAAGAATTTTTATAGAGAAATGAAACTGAAAATTATTTTCTCAGTTAGAAAGTTACAGTTTTAATTGTTTTTCAGACAAATAGTGGAATGGAACAAAAGAATAGACTGTTGTGATTCCTTTGTTTAAGGCATTATTTCTTTCATACTTTCATTGTCTGAAATTGCTCCTCTGCCTCCATCAGTTACTGAGGGTTCCTGCTCACCAGCCTAACTTTTAGAAAGCTGTGGCTAGGTAAGATTACTCTGCTCTTGTGCCAGACAGATATTTTTGGGGGAGGAATCCCAAACATTCAAGACATTTCTGCAGAGTTATTCGACTCAGAACTCATGTTTCTCTCACCGTTGAAGACTGCTGCTCTCCCTGCATAGGCAACTGGGACGTAAACTTATGGGAATTACTGCAAATATGGGAAGGCCTGGAATCCCTGTGGGAAATAACTGCAAAACCTTTAATCCTTGTTATCTCTGAGAGCACATATTTTTGCTTGATTAGCAGTGGGAGAGGATGACTGATTAGCGTGTAAAGCATTGCACTGTTTCTCTGTTTGCCCACTGCAGACTGCCTCTGGGAAGATGCTGGTTCTTGGGCAAACGCCACTGAAGAGAAGAGCAGCAGCAGGCCTCGGTGTGCAGTGGTGGGGGGGTCAGGGAATGTGTGGCAACTGCAAATCCAGCAGCAGCAACTGTAGCTGTTGAAAGCACAACACAGTGGCAAATACACTTTTGTTAAACTTAAGAAGTTGGTGCTTAATGTGGTCTGACGCCTACAGCAGGAGTCAAGGACGCCCATTCAAGCACTGAACTGAGGCAGTAAGTTAGCGGTAAAATCGCTTGACATTTTCTTGTATGAACAGTGGAGACAGACATCTCCAGAAAAAAATTCATCCTATCCCAGGGAAAAGATTTAAAATTTGTGGGTTGAATCACTCTCTGAATACAGCAGCCTCTTTCTAACTGCAACTAAGTCACCAGATCCTTAACCAAGGTGGATAATCCAGTCCTTAAATGTTACTAATATAAATTATGTGCTTCTTAGCACTGGAAAAGTCTTTTTCTCTGCACTTCTATGACATCTAACACAATGAGGACCATGATGAGATTGCTGCTTCTATGTACTATCACAGGGCAGCTGATAACAGAGCTCCAGGCTCTGTGAAACCTGCAGAGGGAAAATTCACATACAGGACCACGTCTTTCTCTTTTGACCTTTAAAGTTTTCCGATTCTAACACACGCTAGAGCTCCTACCACAAGCAGTAGCCTGGGAGCTACAAGGGGACCAAATCTGGTAAAGGGTTTATTTTACTTGGGGACAGATTCTGTCTGGGTATTTTGTGGGACTCAAAGAAGAGGAAATGATTCACTGACAAAGGGGGGAACAGATGCCTTGACTCACAGTTTCCTGATCTAACCACTAGACAACTCCTCTAGCAATTCCTTAGTGCATCAAAAGGATGGATTAGTTTCTTAATTCCTTAAACATCATGAAATGGTTGTCCTGGATTATACATCCAGGCTTACCATACTGCCTATTGAGGGAAGATCTCTAGGTTTTGTTCTACAAGTTTGTAGAAAAAGTGCCAAAATAAGTGTTTTTGCCCAACAATCTTGTTGATGCTAATGGAACCAAAGTGCCAAGTCTGCTGCGCTGCTTTTCTCATATGTACAGGGCTGCGGGCTTTGGGGTTGATATACTCAAATCTCACTTAGTTCATAAAATTCCAAACATAACAGAACACGTTTTTATGCCTAATTCTGTAAGATTCTGGATGATGGCTAAGAAACACAGAAGGATTAGGTCCACATGAAAGCAAATTTAAGACATTACTGCTCAATTAAATCATTATGGAGTTTCACTTTCCTTCCAGTAAACAGAAATTCTTTGTATCTGTGGCCAGTAGAAATTGTTTCTAGATCATACAAGGATAATTAAAAGAGTGATTTATGAGGCATGGATGCCAAAAAACTTACAATGACATTTAAGCTGTCAGCTGTACTTGAGAGTCTCCACTGCTACTCGATTGTCTCATATATGCAGATCCTTTTATAAATTATTTCCCCTAAAGAGAAAATACACTATTTTCAAAACCAGTTTGCTTATGTTGACAAATCAGTATCCTCTTGCAGGAGCTTTCAGATTCGTAGCCCAGGCAATGTTTCCCCGTGGCTGCCTTGCAGGCTGATTTTAGTTTTAGGACTGTGCCATCTGCTGTTGGAATTGCAAATTTCCCTGGGTCTGCACAGTCTGCAACTGCCAGCTCCGACAGTCCGGTCGCACGTGATTGTGATTTGTTCCCATGTGAGGGACAGATGCTGGAGAGGGGCTCTGTCTGCCATCCCCATCGGAGGCTTCAACCTTCCCAGGATGGTTTATTCCACTGTTTTGAAGGGCTCTGCTTTGGCACGGACATGTAAAGGCCTCCCTTTGTCCCTGTTGCTCAGAAGTAATTTTATCAAAGGAGGTATGACACAAATAGGATGCAGGGCCATATGCTGCAATATTAAATTTTAACAGAAAATTGAACCTCCTTTCTGTTCTTCAGTTCCATGAGCAGAGAAGGTGAACAGACAACTAAGGAATGGGCAATTTCACCTTCCCAGCATATTTGCTAGCTCTAGGTACCATTGCAATTGCTGTTGAGTGAGGCTGTAGCTCCAGGTGAATTGAGCGGGAAGGGAAGAGGCATGCTGGAGGCTGGCCCCACAAAACAAGGAGCAAAGGGCATTTCAGCTTCTCCAAGGCAGTGGGGAGCACCCCTCAGCAATGTGGGGATGCTGGGTCTCAAAAGGTGGTTTAAAATCAAGATACTTCTTAGGGTGTTCCATGGCTTAGTCTGTCAGTGCCTTTACCTGATCCTCATGATGGGGCTACCGCCATCCCTGAGACTCAAGAAATTCACTTGCTCACAGAAATGTTTTCCTGAGGTGAGGAAAATATGGCCCACTGGATTGCATTAGCCCTGCCTGCTTTTGTCTGGAAGCTGTCTTGGTATATGAGTTAGTAACACAGTTATTGCAGCTGTGTTTCTGATCACACAGATGGACTCTCTTAGGTCTCACACAGCAGTCCTGTGCTTAGAGCTCCAAAACTTTCATCTGACTTAGGGCTGTTATTTGGGCTCTGCTGGGCAAGAGGTCTGGGGTTGTGGGCAATGCCCTGCTTTCAAGGCCTGATCTTGCAAAGAGTTATTTCCAGACTCTTGCAATGGCATCTTAACAGCCTGTGATGCCCTGACCCCTCGTCTGTGCATTCACGCAGGACCATGTATTGAATGCATCAGATGCCCGGTCCTTAAGGCACATGCAGTACTGTCTGCTGGTGGCTTCACATAGCACAGAGTACCTCTCTGGGCAGTCCAGTGCAGACCTCCTCATTAGTACCAAAAAAGCCATTTCTTGATCTGGAAACAGCACAGGCACATCCCCATAGTACTGCCAATAACCTAACTGGTCCTGTTGGGAGGCAGAGTGAATTAGGGTGTATATTGTGTTGAGCTAGTAGAGTTGTATGGTAAGGAGTACTGGTGCAGTATCTCAGGGCACCATTTCACCCTCCTGCGCAGACCCCACATTTCTGCACTTGGAGCAAGCTGTGATAGCTTCAACGTGGCAATGAATCGTGTGGCTGAGACATGAACTGAATGTCCTCCACTGGGATCAGCATTTTTATTAGGGCCGGGACACAGACAGCACACAGCAGGATTGGACCATCAGAGCATGTTGAATTCCCAGTAAAAAAGTGCTAGCAAAGTTCAAAATGCCATCAGTTTTCTGAAAAATTAGTTCTTGGAATAAACACACTGCTCAGGTGAGTATTACCTTAGTTGGGACTTAGATTGGTGCCATCTCATAGAATCATAGAATGGTCGGGGTTGGAAGGGACCTTAAAGATCACCTAGTTCCAACCCCCCTGCCATGGGCAGGGACACCTTCCACTTGACCAGGTTGCTCAAAGCCCCATCCAACCTGGCCTTGAACACTTCCAGGGATAGGGCATCCACAGCTTCTCTGGGCAACCTGTTCCAGTGCCTCACCACCCTCATAGTGAAGAATTTCTTCCTTATATCTAAGCTAAATCTACCTTTTTCAATTTAAAGCCATTATCCCTTGTCCTATCATGACATGCCCTTGTAAAAAGTCCCTCTCCATCTTTCCTGTAGGCCCCCTGTCAGGTACTGGAAGGCTGCAATAAAGTCTTCCCAGAACCTTCTCTTCTCCCAGCTGAACAACCCCAACTCTCTCAGCCTGTCCTCACAGGAGAGGGCTCCAGCCCTCTGATCATCTTTGTAGCCCTCCTCTGGACTCACTCCAACAGGTCCATGTCCTTCTTCTGCTGGGGGCCCCAGAGGTGAATGCAGTACTCCAGGTGGGGTCTCACGAGAGTGGAGTAGAATCTCCACCACATCCAAGTGCCCTCCTCTAAGTGCTAACTCAACAGTGGTGGCTTGGTCAGCAGTGTGATAAATGTGTCTGAAAATTAGCTGCTAAGAATTGAAATAAAGTACTAGTTTCTCTTCTTGGAGCTTGTTGAAGACTCTCATCATTTGTAGATCGGCATCTCAGAGGGGCTGCTTGTGCATGAGAACGAGAGGATCGAGAACAAGGAACGAACTCTGACCACCGCCTTATATTATACTTTAGTTCCCATTGTTTATATGCTACTGGGATCACAGAGCTATTAAAACCTAGACAGAACAACAGAGATATTTATTATTGAAACTGTATTACACTCTTAACCACAAGTTATCTCTTATCTGGGAACATGAAAGCAATACTGCTTTCGGAAAACTGAAAAAGACTGTGCATTTGGGTAGTCAGATTCCTCACAAGGGTAACCCACATCCTCTGCAGGAGGATTTCTGAGCTCAAAGGTCTGCCAGGGAGGACTGGTCAGGGAAATCATCCCGAATGTATTTTCAATTTAAAAATTTCAACAAAGGGCATCTTCCTGGCAGTCACCGCAGAACAGGCACGCTGTGCTCCATACCTATCTGTGGCAGGGAGCAGGAACACTGCACCCAGCTCAGGAAATCGGGTGGTTGGTATATAGATGGGCTCTCCAGGGGGAAAAAGTCATATTTCAAGAGGAACAACTGACCTGGAGCTTTTTAATCCCACCCTTGGTTCCTCTTATAATTACATCTGACTGCCTCACATCACTAGCATATTTATCTGCTGACACTACTAGAAAATAAATTGTCTTACATCTTAGACATGGAATTATGTTAACAGTTAGTTAATAGGAGGATTTTGTTACTGAGAGTTGTAGGACCTGACATCTTTGGCATCTAGACTGTATAACGAGGGGGTGGCATATGCCTAGGCATCAAACCGAGAAAGTTCAGCACACCATGCAAGAAGCTCTTTAAACAAGCTGATTAGAAATACTAAGAGACATATGCCTTAAACCCTGGCCTGCTTCAGGGTTTAGGCAGTTTTTAAGGCTCATTTTTCTGTCTACAGCATGAAGAACTCCCAGATCAATAAACATCATTAATAAGCAGAGCTGGTACATCACCAGTGCTCCTCCAAGTACCTGGCCCCAAGGCTTTAGGCACCCATCCTAACATCAACAGCTCCTGCACTGAAATGTCACCTCGCTGGCCACGCTAGCCCATGGCTCACGGGAACTTGCCCCGGTGCTGCTCACAAGCACAGGAAATTCATAACTTAAAACTGAGACGCACAGGGAGAGCAAAGTGTGGTGTTGCCTGGAAAACTTGTTGTCCCTTGTAGCCCATTGGCTGGTGGAGTTTGAGGAACGCTGATCTGAAGAGACAAGCAGATGAAGGATGCGAAAGCAAAGCCATTAACTCCAGAGCCAAAACGGCTTGGCCAGTTACCCAGCAGAGCCAGGAGGTGAACATGGCCCCCGAGGGACACATAAACTAGAAGGTTATGTTTTCTAGTTGAGAAGTAAAATGGAATATCAAGAACATTAAAAAAATCCCCTTTGCAGACTGAAAATGTGGCTGATATTGCTGTCCCTCCTCCGCTTCATTTAATCATCTTACAACTTGCTTGTAACAGCAGATGATTCATTTTCAGACAGAAACAAGATGTAGTGTCAGCAGAGACCCTTGACATAATGATGGCCAGCATTTCCTTCCAGGATTTGAGCCTTTCCCACAGGACATGCCGTCCACTCCAACCCGTTTTTCTATGGTAGCTGCCTTGCCCCACGCTGCCTGTAACCTGAGGCTGATTAGAGGAGAGCTGTTAAGAGGTTATGTGATGCTGAAGACCTTTGCCAGTTTCCCTGACTTCAGGAGGTTTCAGAGAGGGCCTTGGATCAATGGCAGGACTACAAATGAAACAGGAGGGCTGAAAGCAGGAGGCAGAATTAGCTGTGACTTTTTGACCACAATGGCTTCAGCGAGAGCAAGCCGGGGTGGACCCAGGCACGGAGCATGGGCATGGGCACCCGAGCATGGGCATGGAGGCCACCATGGCTCTGCCCAGCAGCAGCATGGCTCAAGCCAAAAGCTCGTTCTGCCTTGCCATAGCTGCCTACCATTTCCAGCTTGAATTTCCTTCTCCTGAGACACTTTCCCACCCACATTCCCAAGCTAGGCTTAAAAATAGGACTGCCTCTGATCCATGCTGGGTAAACAGATTTTAGTTCCCTGTTTTGCATGTGTTGAATTGCATGTTTTATACAGTATCTAAAGATCACAGTAAGCTGTGGGCAGCACAGTTATTGATAGCTGAGAAAAGAGCCATCTCATCTCTGGAGATGCCTTATACAGTGAATTTAAGCTCAATACCCTAAATTTAAGAAAATGTTACGTGAAAGGAACCTGGGGTGCAAGGAACAGCTAAAGGACTTGAGCTTGGCTTAAACAGACACTGCTACAGAGGCTTGGAAAATTACAAGATACTTCTTTCTGAAAAAGACCTGCCAAACACAGCCCTCCCTTCTGAAATGCTGCATTATTTGGGAAGAAATGTGGAGGAACAAGCAACCCTATGCATGGGAGTCTCTAAAAGCACTGCTGCAATAAAATGTTGTATGGTGCGGCTGGCAGGGTGGTGTGAGAACAGGGTGGTGAGATGGCCTTGAATGCTAAATCACGTCATGTTTTAAGAGAGACAACCCCAGAAATTAACTGTTGCCGGTCTAAGTTACGATATAGTTGCCATGGCAATTATAAAATGAGAAACCATTGCTGTCGTTGCTTGCATTGTCACATGCCTTATGGTGAAATCAGGACTCCCTGGGTCATGGAAGGGGACAAAAAATGTTGGGTTCGTCCCAAGAGGCTGCATTTTTTTTGGGCAGGCAGAGCAGAGGAGCAGCAACCCCAATGAATCCTGCAGGTTGCTCTGACTCTGGCTGGATCCTGGGGGCACAACTCAGGGACGCAAGCCTGGGATCAAGACAAAACAGCAGTTTGAAAAACCTTAGGGCTTAGTCATTAATAGACACTTCTTCTGCAGAGCCAGATCCAGAAGCTTCTTCACGATGACTCCAGGCCTTCAACCTGGTTGCTAACAGGACAGAGTCTTCAATAAAACAAACCTTTGTGCTAACACTCACATCCCAGGCAACTACCGACCATGGAGGAGACTCATCCCTTTGCTGTGACATCTCCTTGGAAGGAACTGGGATCACATGTTTTGTCTTATGCAAAGGCCAGCAAGCTCTCTGGGCATACAGGGTTCACTCATAGGACACTTAGGAACTGGGTACTCATTTCTGCAGATCCAGGCGACCACAGCAGTCTGCAATGTCTGAATTTTTTGGGCTTGTCTCAACAGCAATGCCCAAGAAGGATGATCTCCTTCAGGTATAAGGAGACCTGGGATTAAAGGAAGAAAAAACAAAGCAATAAATCATCTATGACCAGGTTACATCTGGGGGGGCAGCAGCCCCATAAGGCTCAAGTCTGACTCCCCATGCTGAGATGATTTGCCCCAGCTGTCCCACCCGTCCCTCTGGAGCACGAGCTCCGGTGATGGACCAGCTCTGGGTACTTCACTGTGGTCTTTTACAGCCAGACTCACAATTTCTCTGCCTCCAATGGGAAAACACTGAACACAAACCAGGTCTGAGCAACCAGCTGCATGTATACTGTGGGCGGAACAAACAGGTATGTACCTACAGAGCACCATGCAAATACAGCCTCTGTAAGCTACTTTTATTCTCAGGAGGTATGCCAGGAATATAAGAAATCAAATGCATTTATAATAATCCTTCATTACATAAAGTGATACTGCGAACAGTGAAGAAGCAAATTTTAATCCACTGACCACACCTGCTGTACAGGTGTGATGGGACAGACCATCTGAAAGCAACACTAACGCATCAGGGTTTTGTCTGCTAATGTTGTCGTGTTGACCGAGGCTGCCAGCCTATGCAACAACCATAAATCTCTTTGGTATCCTCAAAAAGATCTATCTGTAAGTGTTCCAGATTCCCTGTTAATCACAAAAAGATTGAACTTCTTCTTCCCAACATTGTGATGAGATTAGTCTGAGCTGACAAGATAGACTAAGTGCTGTAGAAACATTATTTCTCCTTTGCAGAGGAAAGAACCAAGTACAGGGCAGTCACCTGCTGGCAACCGGCAAGTCCTGCTAGTTTACAGATGTCATTTACTCTAGTAATCCAATAAATATTTTTGAATTTAAATTAGTAAACTGGCTAGGAAGCAGGAAAAACATGAGCAGGCAGCTCCACTGGAGCCCCTAACGCGTTGGTGCATGTCCTGGTTTCGGCTGGGATAGAGTTAATTTTCTTCCTAGTAGCTGGTACAGTGCTCTGCTTTGGATTTAGGATGAGAATAATGTTGATAGCACACTGATGTTTTAGTTGTTGCTAAGTAGTGCTTACACTCGTCAAGGACTTTTCAGCTTCCCCTGCCCTGCCAGCGAGGAGCTGGGAGGGGGCACAGCCAGGACAGCTGAGCCAGACTGGCCAAAGGGCTGTTCCATACCATAGAATCATAGAATCATAGAATCATAGAATCATAGAATCATTAAGGTTGGAAAAGACCCTTAAGATCATCGAGTCCAACCATTAACCTATCGCTGCCAAGTCCACCACTAAACCATGTCCTTGAGCACCACGTCTACCCTTCTTTTAAATACCTCCAGGGATGGGGACTCAACCACCTCCCTGGGCAGCCTGTTCCAATGCCTGACTGCCCTTTCGGTGAAGAAGTTTTTCCTAATATCCAACCTAAACCTCCCCTGGTGCAGCTTGAGGCCGTTTCCTCTTGTCCTATCGCTTGTTACTTGGGAGAAGAGACCAACCCCCACCTCGCTACAACCTCCTTTCAGGTAGTTGTAGAGAGTGATAAGGTCTCCCCTCAGCCTCCTCTTCTCCAGACTAAACAACCCCAGATCCCTCAGCCGCTCCTTATAAGACTTTTTCTCTAGACCCTTCACCATATGACGTCATGCCCAGTATATAAACTGGGGGAGTTGGCTGGTGGGCAGTGATTGCTGCTTGGGGACGGGCAATGAGTGGTGGTGAGCAATTGTATCATATATCACTTGCTCTGTATATTATTATTGTACCATATTATTATTATTATTATTATTGTTGTTGTTGTTGTTATTACTATTATTCTATTTTATTTTACTTCAATTATTAAACTGTTCTTATCTCAACCCACGAGTTTTCTCACTTTTACCCTTCCAATTCTCTCCCCCATCCCACTGGGGCCAGGGCGGGGAGTGAGCGAGCGGCTGCGTGGTGCTTAGTTGCTGGCTGGGGTTAAACCACGACAGTGCGGAAAAGAGAGCTAAAATGATCCCTCACTGTATACGCTAGGAACAAGTGATTAGGTTCAAGAGGCTGAATATTACCTCTCCATATGATGATGCAGAAAAAGGATGCCAACGGGATATGCAAAATAAGAGCCTCCAAAAATAGCATGAGACCTGGTGGAAATGGCTTTTGGTGAGAACTATAAAGAGATTTCATATCTTTTATTTATTGGAAGTGAGTTTAAGAGGTAACATACTTGTGACACTGAAGCGCTTTCTCAGGAAGAATACAGCAGCTATGAGAAGAGTGTCTGTCAGAGAAAGTCACAGAAATCAGTGGGGGGAAACCAAAACTAGATAACATTAATTTAGCCACAAGATGTAGGTTTTTTCACGTGGAGGATGAGAAACATGAGAAAGATAAGAAACATGAGAAGAAACCATGAAGGATGTGGTGGATGTAGTACATATTTCAAACCTTCACGTCTCCAGATCAAAGTGGAAGATTCTTTTCGGATACAGAGGTTATGTGAGTATGTCTAGGAAAAACTTTGTACCGAGATCACATGAGAATACGATATTGTCTGAACACTGTAGCATAAGCCACGCTTTTATCAGCGGATACGTATTCATACATTTTTGACGCTAAAGCCTCCCTGAGGGTAGTGATCGCTTCCCTCCAGTGTGTCAGCTGCATCTCTCTGAATGCTGTTTTCGATAGCAATAAACTGTGTGCCATCACTAATTTACTCTGTGTTCACTGTGTCATGTGTCAGTTTGGCATAAAGCAAGGACAGATACTTATCTTGATTTTAGGAGACTTCCTTGTAGTCATCATTATCTTGAAAAAATGTACGCGTGCTGCTGATCTCTGATGAAGGGACCTAGGAAGTTTTTAAAACAAGAGCTTGAACTGCCTGTCAAAAGAAACAGAAAATTACCAGCTGGTTTCCCAGACAGCTGGATCAGAGACATAGGCTGAACAGCACTGAGAACAAATATGCATGTAAAGAACATAATAACAGTCCTGTCTTCTGCTGCTAGACAAATCCATTTTTTATTGTATAAAATATTTATACCAGTATCTTGTAGGTTGCACTCAGCTTTTTTGTAGAGGGGAAAGGAATAAATTCTCCTGACAGATTCCCAGATCTCCACTGCTGATGGGATGCGCAGAAAACCTACCAGTGCTGCTGTATATTCATGCAGCTCTGCACAGGCTTTCATCCAGGGGAAGAGCGGGTGCTAAGGGTGCAAGAGCGACCTGGGGCACTTAACAGCTTCTTTTGGAATTGTTTGACAGAGATGCAAACCTCTTCGCCTTCAGGAAAGCCAACTATGCATATTTTTATGTCTACTTCTGCTTTGCTCTCGTGGCCTTTGATTTTATCTCTAAACCAGGAGTGCTTATAGTTCTCAAGATGATCGTGTTCTGCTAAACAAGTTCCTTTGTCCCATGCTGTTGCTGACAAATCTGCTAGTGAAACAATTTTACTATTCAGTTACTTTTTTATTAAGTTTTGCCTCCAACTTTTTCACTGTACCCTTTGAACTGACATTGTTGTATTAATGCCTGCTATGACTTTGTCTACCATGCATGCCATTGCTATAGCCTATTAAAAGCAGTTGCAGCCGTGCTTACCACTGGCTTCCTCCTGCCTTTTGAAGCAGTTTTCTTTGACTGGTCTTAATTAACCCATAAGCTGGGAAAGTGCCTTCTTTCCTCCTTTCAAGATGTTTTTGTTTCTTTGTTTTAATTTCACATCTTTGGCTGAATAGATGTTTCCAGTATGTTCTTTATGAAAATGAAAGGGAAATTGAAGCTTGCACAACTTTTTATTGGTGAAAGAAACCCAGGCCGTGGTTCTTTGACTGCATTACCATTGCGTGCTTGTTTGACTCCCTTTCTTTTCCCTATTCAGAAAAGCCAAGCAACATGATTAAAGTCCTCTTCCAACTCCAAGACTCTGACAGCCAACAAAGATGGATCATTTACCAACTGAATGAATCATGTACAGGAAACCAAGGCAAGTGTTAAACATATTTACTAGGCGAATCAGTTAAGAATGGTATGCCGAAGATCTGTGATTAATTAACACCAGTTCCACGTACTGAAACAAGAGATTGAAAAGCTATTGGATAATTCGTAAGAATCTATAAAGCTGCATTCCTCAAAGCAGCCACGGATGCTGAAAGGAAATGCCAGACTGCTAGGCCAGATATCAACTTGTCAAGGAATTAATCATCTTATTTAGTGGCAAATACCTGGCCACGTGGGCAGCCCTGCAAAGAGCTGAATAGTCTGAACAGACGGAGCACTCCTCTCATTACTGGTTATTGACATGTTTTTGCCAGGCATGCAGCTCGCATGTGCCTCAGTTTCCTCACCGATAAGCTAAACAAGCTCTGTAGTTCATCAGCGTCACGTGTGTCCATGGCAAGTCACTAGTGCACCAGGGCTTCTGACAGGAGAAAAAAATTGGAAAAGTTTGTGAATTACACAAATATGTTATGAATACATCTGCACATCAGCAGATGAACCTCAGGATTTGGTGCAAACGTCCCTTCGAGCCTGTAAATAAACCGTGGGTTGTGGGATCATCTCAGCCTGTAAATTAGCTTCATTACAGCAGAGCAACAGGGTTGCAGCCGGGAGCAGGGGCCCGCGGCAGAAGCTGGTGCCCAGGGGACACGTCCTTGCTCTGCATTTCATTACCCGCAATGCCTGAAATGGAGACCTGTGCTTTGATCTTGGCCGCATCCGAAAATCCTCCCGCCTGCACCAGAAACAACTCTGGACCAAGGGCTCAGAAACTGGCTACTGAAAGGAGAGCCGCTCCGTGTTGCTTAAACCAGTGCAAAACCCCATTGTTTTCCATGTAGTTACCCCAAATTCCCATAGTCTCAGAGAGGGGAGGATGAAGCCTTGTAATTTTATGAGAAAGGTCTGTTCTGAACAACCTGGTAAGCACCAATTGCTTCTAGTAGGGAAGGGACAGCTTGTTCTCCCCCCTTACTCAAAGCTTTCTGAGCAGCTGGTTTAGAAACAAAACTCACCTGCCTTCTTTCAGCTACACATTTCTGAACTGCCAAGGAAGCTGATTTAAAGAGTATTAAACACTGCCAAGAGGTCTTCTCGCTGCCCCTCAAAAGGTGTTTTTGCTGAGGTGGTTGAAAAGCTTCCTCTTTACCTCTCTGACTTGCGTGAAATCACTAATTTTTCTATCGCATCTGTTGCTGTTGATTAAACACGAGCAAGGCTACAGATATTCAGCGTCAGGGCAGGGTACTGATCTTCGCTTCCGTGGGTGAATCCTTGAGTCTACTGCTAATACACTAGGTCACGATCTCATAATTTCTGTGAAATGCTATTAAAACCATTATTTTGTTCCCTAATTTTTTCAGAAAACTTCATTTTTTCCACAATTCAATAGAAAATCGAAAATTGAAATAAAAGTTTATGCTTTGCTTTTAGCATGAGCACTCTGCTTTGCTTTTATCATGAAAATTGGTCAAAAGACTTTTTCTTTCTTTTTTCCCAGTTGCCATCTGGTTTTGTCAAAACCAAACTGTTTTTATGAAACATTCAAACACTAATGAGACTGGATTTTTCCCCAGAAAAACTCTCAAAGCCTACCTTCATCATTTCAGCACCTGGAATGACTAACTCTGCATGCCGAGGCAGACAGGTTCAAGTACGGCCCATCAGGCATTAGCGACTGCACGATTTTGTCAGTGTTCGTTACCTGCATTTTGCTCTGCAACAAACAGAAGCTCAGGAGTTCCAGCTCCTGATTAGCGGATTTTCTTTCTGAGTTTGAATGGAGAACAACTCCCCCTCAGACGTTTGCAATTAGTTTCTGTCACACATAAATAGAAAAATATCTTCTCAGGCTTGCGATAAAATTGCAGGCTTTGCATATAACACATCATAATTTGTGCTATTTTCATGGACCAATACTGTAAGTGACATGCCGTTAAATAAGCCTGTATTAATACTAGAAAAAGGTCTAATATGGCAATGTTTATCTGAAAATAAATGCCATTACAGACCAGCCACAGTAATTGCCTTTATTTTGTGGAGGAAAAAAAAAGAAATAGAAAGGAATGGTGCAAAGTAGTAATCTCATAGTCAATTAAGCAATGCTGAGTCCTGAAATCTCTTTCAGCTTAGGTTTCCCTGGGAAAAAGAAAAGTAAACTAATTCAGATGAGCTGAAAGTAGTGATATTTATTTATGATCCGAGGTATAGATTGTATGCTTTTTACCAGCTCAGACCTGGAGAGATGTATCTTCATTTTATGAACAGAGAAATCAAGGCAGGGAAAAAATAAAAGACAAGTATCAAATTAAAATGTCATAGAACTAATCATATAACTGCCATCTTTTAACTTCAAGGAAAGTCCCCCTGTCTCTGACATTTGCACATGACTACTCAGTCACCAGCTTAGGGCTCCAGATAGGTACAAGATAGGCATATTCTCATAAGAAATCAGTATCAGGGCTAGGCACAGAGACACTGAAGTGTCTGCGGTTTCCGACCACAAGATTAGTCATTGCCGCACAACAGACTTCAGAAGATAAGCAGGACGAGACAGGCAGACAGAAGACAGATAATTTGTGGGATCCATGTTTAAACGGAAACTTCCCATCCCAACAACAGCATTCGAAGTACCACCGTACCCCCGCGGCCCTCTCCTGCGTGCTAAGCATTTCTCCCTCCCTCCCAAAACCTTCTTCTCCCCATAAAGCTATTCAGCACATCATTTTACGAACAATCTTTCTGTATTTTGTCTGGAAATTTCCAGAGTGCTACAACATCTTTATTGTGCTTTCAAAACCTAGACCTGTTCAGGATGAATTGGAATTAGGTCCAGGACATGGGAATCATAAATCTTTTGTCCCTGAAGAGTTAATAATCCAGCAGAAGGACGGATAATGAGCCTTCCCCAACGCTGTCTCTTGCATGGGTATGTGTTTGGGTTTGAGCTTCAGTGCCTGGATCCACATTCCAGAGAGAGCAGCCCCCACTGGGTGTGAAATAAAGCCAAGACAGACAAACCCATTCCCTCACCAACCCCTTCTCTGCACTGGGTTTACTAGAAACATGACTTTTTATGCTGTCCTACTTAAATAAGCTCTACTTACTATCTTCTCTGTAGTAATGCTCCCTAGCCCTGGTGAGTCCCACAGAGTTTGTGCCCGGTGCGAGACATGGCCATGCTGAGAGACACGAGTTAGGGACTCGCTCCTTCCCTTCATTGCTCTTCACTGCTTATTTCTCAGAGGTTGTCCCGCTAGACTGGCCAAGATAAAATACAACTTGTCACTTTAAAAGATGCTCTAACACTTTGAAAAAAGACTTTCCAAGAGCATCACCTGCAATTATGCATCAGGTGGGTGGAGAAATTTTCCAGCCGGCAAAGCAAAGAGGTTTGTGGTTTGAGGCACTCTGCTTAGCTTTCTGCTAGCTGTAATAAACTGTTATTTCTCTGAGGACCAGCACTAGATGAGAACGCATCACGCGCTGCATTACACAGGCCATTCTTGTAATCACCACAGGGATGTTGCTCGACAATGACATATTTGTAACAGCGCCTGAGAGCGGGCGTGCATTCCTAAAAAGTCTTCTGTCTAGACTGGAGAATTTTGCAAACATGCATCACTTGAGAACACCCCTGTGCATCCCGACCCTCGCCCAAACATCTGCTCTCAAATTAACGCCGATGCCCGCAGCCCCGCATCGCATCCGCGTTTAATTCCCCGCTTCCATTCTTCCACAGAAAAGGCTCATTCGGTGCATTCACCCCTTCCTCCACCCACGGCATAGCCCCCCCACCAGGGGGGCAGCGCCCGGGGTCCCACGCCCCCCTCCCCCCCCCCCGCCCCGCACCGCGCAACCTCACGGCCAAGCCCTTTGCCAGGAGGCTGCCGTGAGCGCCGGCGTGCCCGCGCCCCGCCGTGCCCCCTCCCCATCCTCCGCCGCCGCCAGCCGGTCCCCCCGCCCGGCCCGGCTCCGCAGCCGCGCTGGTGCCCGCTCCCGGCGGCGGCAGCGAGCGCGGCTCCGGCACCAACTTTCCCGGGGAGGGGGAGCGGCGGCGGCCCCCGGGGGCGGCCATGCTGGGGCCGGCGCTGCGGCTGGCGCTGGGCGCGGGGGAGCCGGTGCCGGTGGCCCCGGGGCTACCGGGGCGGCTGCTGGCCCTTCTCTGGCCGGCGCTGCTGCTGGGGGCGGCGGCGCTGCTGGTGCTGCGGGGGCTGCGACGAGGCTGGGCCGCGCCGGGGACCCGCCACCGCCGCCGCGCCGCCGGGGAGGCGCAGGAGGAGGAGGAGGAGGGAGAGGAGGAGGAGGAGGAGGAGGAGGAGGATGGCCCCGCGGGAGCCGGCGGCCGGGCGGCCCGGGCGCTGCCGGCGCGGCAGCCGGAGGAACAAAGGCGCACGGCGCAGGTAAGGGCGGCGGGGGGCTGGCTCCCTGCCCGCCTCCCCGGGACGAGCATCTTTCCCTTCTCCTCCCCAGCATCTTTTCCTCCCGCCCGCCTTGCGCTGCGCAGCCCCGCCGGGCAGCCCGGGGTGCACCCCCGGCTCCCAGCCCAGCGGCTGCAGACACCCATCCCGCCCCGCACGCCCGGGCAGCGCGCCCGGCCCGGCCCGCCTAGGGGTGCTGCGTCCCAAACCTCTCTTTGGGTGGTTCGGGGGGCTCAGCGTTCCTCTGTGAGCCCTGTGGTGGCATCAGGCCCCTCTCTGAGCTTACAGTGCGTGGCAGCAGGTTGCTAGAGCTCCCGGCCTGGGATTGCTGGTATTGGGCTTTCTTTCGCCACTTTGTCTAACACCATAACTCCAGATGGGCTTGATCCTGTTTGCAGCGAATTATGAAAACTCCAGTTAATGTCCATCATGCTAAGAAGGAGGACCCAAGTATAGTACCTCTGCTACGGTGCTAATACAATGTGCTAATAATGTATATTTTCTCTGAATCAAATCTTTTTTATTATTGCATTAATATGTGATAGTAGCTGTGAGATGATGACCATGTCCACCTTGTTGAATATACGTTGTGAGTTCGATATGATGCACTGCGATGAAGTTTCCGTATGACATTGTCATGGTTGTGTCGCTTCGACT